>NC_062550.1:107596877-107921622 GCF_016906955.1 Phacochoerus africanus
AATCAGAGCTGTAGCCATTGGCCTATGCCACAGCCACAGCAATGCCAGATCCGAACCACATCTGCAACCTACACCACAGCTCACGGCAACGCTGGATCCATAACCCACTGAGCAAGGCCAGGGATCAAACCCACAACCTCATGGATCCTAGTCGGATTCATTAACCACTGCGCCACGACGGGAACTCCTGAAACTAGGCTTCTTAATAGGACCCCCCAAAAAATAAAATAAGGAAAGAAAAAAAAATTTTAGGTCGATTATGAAACAAAGTTTTAAGTCTGCATGGTGAGAATAAGAAAACAACATTGATTCCATGAACAAGGAGGAGTTACACAAATGTAGCCTGTTTAGCATAAAAGATAATTCACTTTGAGAAATACTGGTTTTGAGGTTTTTAACAGTAGAACATCCAAGTGGAATTATTTAATGGACCATTTGAAATTTTACAAAAGAGAATGTGGTTAAAGATTAGAAGTAACTATACAGAGTGGAAAGTGTTTCACTTCTTAGAGGATTATAGCCTCATGGATGAGCTTATTAAGGGTAAATAAAGAACGAGGTGAAGAAGATACGGCATCAGAGAAAGTATAGGCACCTCATAGATATTGCAGATTCACAACAAAGCAAAGAAAGTTTTGTTTTCCAGTGCATGTAAAAGTTGTGTTTATACTATATTCTAGTTTATTACATGCGCAATAGCATTACGTTTAAAAAGCAAAGCATAACCTCAAAGAATACTTCATTGCCAAAAACTGTTAACCATCCCCTGGCCCTTACGCAAGTTGTAATCTTTTTGTAGTAGTCACAACAAAGATCGCAGAGCACCCTAGCACATGTCATAATACCTTTTAACGTGTAAAATACCTTGAGAGTTACCAAAATGAGACACAGAGACACGAAGTAAGCACTCTCGGAAAAGCGGTGCCAATAGATGTGCCCGATGCATAGTTGCCCAAAACCTTTAACTTGTCGAAAACAAAATACCTGAGAGGCACAACAAAGCAAATCGCTACAAAACAAGGTCCACCTGTACGGTCAAAAAGACAGCCCTGTGTGGTGTTATCTTGGTAATGGAAACGAATGTTAGAGTAGCACAGAAATCTATAAAGAGAGATAACACGGACAACCTGAAGAAGAGAAATGCAACCAGCTGGACGTCGACAGTATGAAATATCACGGAGAGAGGGCACAAAGCGCCTAAAAATGAAACCTTGGATCTCATGTGAAGGAAAAGGTGCAAATATGCGAGTGCCAGCTATGTAATGGGTGCTTTTACTTACTCGAAACATTGTGTGAAGCAAAAGTTCAGCACTGTCGCTGGATGTGGAGACCAGACAGAGAGTTTTGGTGTGGAAAGAGCAGAGCAGTGCAGAGTGCCGACTCAGAGGATCAGCAGGGTCAAGCTGGATGGTCTTGTAATCAGGATGGAACAGTCTCTACTTGCTTGAAAGCAGGGAGGAAGAAACCTCTCCAGAAAGAAATTAGGGGTTATGACAGAAGCTAAGTGATTGCAATGCTAAATGTTAAAAAGTTGAAGTTTTAGCATTGTTACCAATAATTAGAATTTTGTATTCTCTACCAAAGAGTTAACTTTGTTTAATCATGCATACAACGAGTCTCTGTTTCTCTATCAGCTCTCCTTGCCTCCCTGCCCTTTGCTTTTATGGCTTTGCATTCTTAAAAATCATCTTTTTCACTCCACTGTACCCTTGAAAAGTTAACTGGTTTTACAAAGAAGTATAAATTTTGAGTAATCAGCCTAATTGTTGACCCAGTCTGACACTTATAAATTATAAAAAAAAAAATCAACCAGGGAGTTTCAAATTGTCCCTAAAAAATCAAACATATGTGTGTCACATAATTTATTGCAATAAAAATTTTTAAAGGTTGCATCTCACAGCAGTGTACACCTGCTTCCTCAAACCATCTTGACTCATTAGGCACTGATGTATTCTAAGAACTGCATAAGTGTATCTGTGGTGTAAAAACTACCACAAAGCAGTTTTCTCATTTCTTACATTACTAAGCTTTCCAAATATCAAGCATTATAATGCAATACTCTAAAATGGCAGTTTGTTTCCTGTAGTCAGAATGATACTGTCTTATCTAAAGCAAAAGACAAGTACCTTCTAGTCTCCATCATTCCTCTAAGCACCAGCAACACAGTTCTCTAGAACTGAGAACCAGCCTCGACTGCGTCAGCTTCCCCCTTGACAGCGCTTGGCTCACCTCCCATGCCTAAAGCCCCTTGGGCAAGACAGAATTTCACTGCGATAGAATATCATCTTCTCTGACGATTAAATCCTAGACATGCGGGTACAATAGCAACTTCTTGCCCAACAGCTAGCCACTTTGAGGTGATGACTACTAAGTAGAGTTACTTCCCCAGAAAGAAGAAGCTGAGACTGTCAAATGAATCACACACGAGAATTTCCTCTTGCACACAAAAGGAGGAAAGTGGGCTCAAAAGAAGAAAAGAAAAGAAAAGAAACAGCTATTGGTTTCACTGCTACATCAAAGAGAAAGCAGAGCAAAATTCAGTCATCAGCAACCACAAACCAATCTAGTCTTGCTTGGGCAATAGAACTAAAAATAATTGCAAGCCATAAAATTATTCAAGCAGTGTCAATAAATATGTATTACATTTAAATTCAAGCTGACTTTTCTGAATTGAAAAAGGTGAAAATACAAGTGAATAATTCGTACAGCTATTTCACAAGCTTGTTGAAAGAATCTCATAAGTTATTGATGTATGTGAAGCTACACGGAAAATTATAAAGTGATACGTAAATGTTATTCTCCCCATTAGAAAATCCAAAACATGGAGCTCCCACCATGGCTCAGCAGTTAACAACCCAGCTAGCATCCATGAGGACTAGGTTCTATCCCTGGTCTCGCTCAGTGGGTTAAGGATCCGGTGTTGCCGTGAGCTGTGGTGTAGGTCCCAGACGTGGCTCAGATTCCCCGTTGCTGTGGCTGTGGTGTAGACTGGCGGCTACAGCTCTGATTAGACTCCTAGCCTGGAAACTTCCATATGCTGTGGGTTCAGCCCTAAAAAAAAAGAAAAGAAAGAAAGAAAAGAAAAAGAAAATTTGAAACATTTTTATTAAACAGTTGCCACTACTGGCCACAGTTTATCATTAGCCAGCTATGAAATCCACTCTAAATAAATGTTAAAAGTCTTTGGAAGTGCTTACATTGATATCCATAAGGTTTGTCTGTAAAATTAATTTCAGAAATCATCTTATTAATACCTAAGGATAAGCAGATGTTAACTGTGCTATTTAGAAACTGGTAAATCTAGAAATTTTCTAGGAACACAAATTTCAAAGGTAAAATTTTTTCTTCTTGTCATAGCAAAATTATTCACCAAATGGTATGCAAAGTCTAAAAAAGAAAAAAAAAGAAAACCCTTTGTTGCCATCTCCCTATTATGCCTCTCCTGAAGTATTAATGCCAAATAATTACAAGGTTTTTTTTGTATTCTTCTTCAGCAACACAAATTATACACAAAGACTTCAAAATACCGTAAAGTGCTTCTCAAATATAACGTGCATACAAATCACTTAGGGATCTTGTCAAAATGCAGATTCTGGAGTTCTCTTTGTGACTCAGCAGGTTAAGAACCCGACATAGCGTCTGTGAGAATGCAGGTTGGATCCCTGGCCTCACTCAATGGATTTAGGATCCAATGAGGCCACAAGCTGCAGCATAGGTCGCAGATGAGTCTCAGATCCGGTGTTGCTGTGGCTATGGCTCAGGCTGGCAGCTGCAGCTCCAATTCTACCCCAAGCCTGGGAACTTCCATATGCTGCAGATGTGGCCCTAAAAAGGGGGGAAAAAAGGAAGAAGAAAATGCAGATTGTTCCCGTAGATCTGGGCTGGGGCCTGAGGGCCTGAGAGTCTACATTTCTAATAAGCTTCCAAGGGATGTCACTCCTGCTGGCCCAGGGCCGCACTCTGGAGTCTAAAAAATTACCCACGCTGAGCACTGTACTAGTTAGGGTTCCACAGAGAACTGGAGCCATCCTCTCCAACACAGATGAGCGAGATGGATTTATTGTAAGGAACTGGTTCACGCAGTTACAGAGGCTGAGAAGTCCTCAGATCTTCAGCTGGCAAGGTAGAGACTGAGGAGAACCCATGGCACAGATCCCCCAAAAGCCTGCAGGCTTGAGACCCGAGAAAAGCCAGTTTCAGCTCAAGTCCAAAATCAGGGAAAGACTGAGGTACCAACTCAAGCGGCAAGGCAGAGTTGCCTCCTACTTGCAGGAAGTTCAGCCTTTTCATTCTATTCAGACCTTTGGCTGATTAGATGAGAGCCACGCCCATTAGGGAAGGCAATCGGCTTTACTTCTCTGCCCATCCAAAAGTTAGACATTCAAAGCCACGCTCACAGACACACCCAGAATAATGTCTGACCAGATAGCTGAGCCCCGCAAGACCCAGTCAGGCTGACCCATAAAGTTAACCATCTCAAGTGCTATTGCTACTCTAATGTATGCATTCTTTATTACAACCAAGTATTAATAATCTAATTAAAATATTGCCAAACCCCTAATTTATGATGAGCCTGGCCCATAAGTTAAGGAGGCAAGTAATGTGGATTGATTGTATTACCTGCTTTTAGGGGTAATTAAACAATCCTTTTTATCTAAAGACGACAATATGTACCTCAAACATGAAATTCTGCAGGTTAAGCTTGGCCTCTGTTGCATGTTTATCAAAACTGTGTTATGAACCGGTATGAAAAATCTAAAATTAAGTCATCCTAAATATAAGTTTTATAGGAAAAGGGAAGGATTATCATAAGACATATGTGAAAATTAAACAACTTTCTCTACTGTGAAACTTCTTAGAGTCTTTAATATGCTAATTATTAGCACCTCTAGATGCTACTAGGTAGACATATCCTTCTCTATATGCCAAGAGGGAAACATACCATATTCCTTTGAATCTAAAATGGCCATCTAATGTTAAGACATACCAATTTAGGTACCACTAAATAGAAAATAATGATGCCGAGTAAATATGACACAATGTTTTGTGAGTCACATGATTTCTTCGATACAACTGAGTTCTTACAGATTCATAGGTAGATTTGATCACATGCATATATAAAAGGGGAAATGGTGAGTGAAAGGCATGGATTACGGCATCAAGAAAATATCTCCACGTTCTGAGTCACTTTTCAACTGAGTTTCACCGTCATCCTTCCATACATTTCCCCCGTGCCACCTACAGCACTAACGAAATATTTCTCAAGAAGATTTCAATATGGTCTCTAGAATATTTTTCTAAGCCACTTACGCCTATTCTGGAAGTTTGGGTGTATCAGAAGATGTCGAAGAAAGTTTCAGAGACCAGCCAAGGGCTCAGAAGGCCTGTAAATTGACTCCAGTGTCTAGAGGTTATCATTTTCCAGTTTGATACCAGGAGTAATAATGAGGTTTGCCCCGTGTAGCCAAGGACAGCTCCGCCCACAACTGGTACTGGTTGACAGCATCTGTAACATATATACTAAGTTCGGCGATGTCCAAATTGAAAACACACACACACTTCATCTAAAATCAACGAAAACATCATTGTTCCCTAAACGTATTTAACCATGGACGAATCTCTCGCTTTTTAAAGATCTCAAGGTACCAGTGTTCCACGAATCTTGAAAAACAGTCACTTAAATGCATTCCTTCACGACACCACATGATTCTTTGGCATAAGTTCATGTCAATGATTAATTGTTTCTTAGTATACAACCCTTCTGAGCAAGAAGGGTTGTGCCTATTTCGTCTTCTCTCTGTCCTCCCCATGGAGTCTAGGACATCGTTTTTGAATATCCTCTACGTTGTCAGTGAAAGTTCTCACATAAAGGTCCAGGTCTGAGAACCATGGAAATTTTCCCAGCCTGCTTCCAAAATAATTTTAATTCTTATGTTCTGTCCTGTGATTAAACTTTCTTCCTAAAATATCTATTAAAGAATTTCTTCTACTCAGCCATAAAAAAGAACAAAATAATGCCATTTGCAGCAACATGGGTAGAACTAGAGACTCTCATATTAAGTAATGTAAGTCAAAAAGAGAAAGACAAATACCATATGATATCACTTATATCTGGAATTTAATATACAGCACAAATGAACCTATCTACAGAAAAGAAACAAATTCATGAACCTAGAGGACAGACGTGTAGTTGCTGAGAGGGAGGTGGAAGGAATGGGAGGGACTGGGAGTTTGGGGTTAGTAGGTGCAAATTTGGAATGGATAGGCAGAGAGACCTGCAGTACAGCACAGGTAACTGTACCAAATCACTTGTGGTGGAACATGATGGAGGAAAATGTGAAAAAAAGAATGTATATAAATATATGATTGGGTTACTTTGCTATATGGCAGAAATTGATAGAACATGGAAAATCAATTATAACAAAAAATTTTTAAAGAATGTCTTGCCTTTTAATTTCATACAAACATAGGCATACCTCGTAGAGGTCAAGGGTCAAGTTCCAAACCACTGCCGTAAAGAAAACCACAAAGTGAGCCACATGAATTTTTTGGTTTCCCAGTGCACATAAACGTCAGAGGTACACTGTCATGTAGCCTATTAAGTGTGCATAGCATTATGTCTAAGAAATGTACATACCTCATTTTAAAAATGCTTTATTCATAAAAACGGTGACATCAAAATCACAGCCCACCATAACAGATATCTTAATAAAGAAAAAGTTTACAGTTTTGTGAAAATTACCAAAATGTGACAGAGAAGCAGGAAATAAGCAAATGCTGTTGGAAATATGGCCCAGCAGACTTCCTCAAGGCAGGGTTGCCACAAACCTTCCATTTTTAAAAAACACGACATCTGTGAAGCACAGCAAAATGAAGTAAGCCTGTCTCCACTTTTCCCGACATTCTCCAGTGATCCTTATCCTAACCCTATGCCGACAGGGTGATGTTTACAGACCCTTCATCTCCAAATAAGAGCGAAAAAATCGGAGTCCTAATCGCAACCCTGCCATTTGCTGACCAAGCACGATGCGCCTCGAATCCTCAAGGTTCTCGTAAGTCTGAAGGTGATGCCATTTGTTCACCCAGCTTCGCAGAGCCATTTCACAGTTAGAAAAAGTACACACAGCAAAAAACCACTCTAAGAGTGCTATATCTGATTTTACTATACACGTTAAAATTCTGTTCAACACTCGACTTGGTGTCGATTTTGTTAGTCATCTGACATAAACTGCATGTTCCCCAGAGAAATTTCACGAGTGCTTCCGGAGTATCCCTGCCGCTGAAAAACGTCATTAAACAACAACAGTCATGAAACTCCCAAGAACTATTCTACATGAAGCAATAATCATAAACATGTAAAAGGGAGTCCCCTGTGGCTCAGCGCATCCATTCGTTGTGGATTTTCTAACTATATTAATTAAAAATCAAAGGTTGGCTTTTACTGGCACTAAAAAATACAGAGATAATAAAAATGATTATTATTAAAGAACGCAAAGTAAAAAATTCTTTGACAAACCTTATCTCATTGGAATTTTATAAAGCTCTGGCAGCTATTAGTGTCACCCTGTTTTACAGATGAGAAAACCAAAAATCTCCAGAGGGCTTGTAGCCTGGAGTAAACCATCTTGCTCACACATTCATGGCAGCGTTAAGGTTTTAAGCTCACAATGTCAGGCTCTCTCCTGTACCAGGATTTCTCAGCATCAGCACTACTGACATTATAGGCAGGATAATTCTTTGCTTGGAGATGGGGGCTGTCCTGCCCACTGCAAAATGTTTAACAGTATCCCTGGCTCATGACAGCAGATACCAATAGCATCCCTCCCCCAATGATGACAACAAAAACGTCTCTGAACTTTGCCAAATGTCTCTTGGGGGTAAAACCACTCTTACCTGAGAATCTGCCACACATCAGGTCCCCTCCTTTTTTTTTTTTTTTGGTCTTTTTTGCCATTTCTTGGGCCACTCCCACAGCATATGGAGGTTCCCAGACTAGGGGTCTAATCGGAGCTGTAGCCACCGGCCTATGCCAGAGCCACAGCAACACAGGATCCGAGCCACGTCTGCAACCTACACCACAGCTCACAGCAACGCTGGATCGCAAACCCACTGAGCAAAGCCAGGGATCAAACCCACAACCTCATGGTTCCTAGTCGGATTCGTTAACCACTGAGCCACGACGGGAACTCCTCCTCCTTTTTTTTATAGCTGCACCCAGGGCATGCAGAAGTTCTCAGGCCAGGGATTAAATTTGTGTCACAGCAGTGACCTCAGCCACAGTAGTGACAACACTGGATCCTTAACCCACTAGCCACCAGGGAACTCCTATCATAGCACTTTCATAACTTTTCACATAATTTTCCCATGCTTCATTATATCATTGTAGGTATATAACAATGATAATATTGGATCATGGGGTATTCATTTCCTGTGTTTGCCCTAACAAATTAGTGCAAACAGATGGCTTAAGATAAAAGATTTATTCTGGAGTTCTGGAGGTCAGAGGTCAGAAATCAAGGTGTTGATAGAGACACACACCCTCTGAGGACTTAGGGGAGAATCCGTCCTGCCTCATCCTCCTTCTGGGGGCTCCCCAGGTGTTTCTCAGCTTGTGCTGCACCGCTGCAGCCTCTGCCTCTGTCTTCGCATGGTCTCCTCTGGGTCCTCTCCTCTTCTGTCTTCTGTAGAACACTAGTCCTTGGGTTCAGGGCCCACAAGGGAATCCAGAACGACCTCATTTCAAGATCCTTAACTTAGGAGTTCCCATCGTCGCTCAGCAGAAATGAATCTGACTAGCATCCATGAGGACACAGGTTCGACCCCTGGCCTCACTCAGTGGGTTAAGGATCTAGCATTACCATGAGCTGTGGTGTAGGTCGCAGATGTAGCTTGGATCTGACATTGCTGTGGCTGTGCTGCAGGCCAGCAGCTACAGCTCCAATTTGACCCCTGTCCTGGGAACCTCCATATGCCTCGGATACAGCCCTAAAAAGACGGGGGGGGGGGGGGGGAGATCCTTAATTACATCTGCAAAGACCCTTTTTTTGCAAATAAGGCATTATTCACAGGTTCTGGGTAGATATATCTTTTAGGGGGTTACCATTCTACTCACTTCACAGATTTCGTTTTTCCATAACAGTTTAAAACAAAAACATTCTCTGGATAACCTATCATTTCACTAATTTCACAAATGCTCTGAGGTAAGAAAATGAGGCACAAAGATTAGGGGAAGATTTGCTAAAGTCAGTGAGTGACAGATTTACTAAAATAATCTTCTAGTCCACGTCCGTGGCCTTCCCCATTGGGTCTATCCTAGGATGGTGAGAGAACCAGGTGAATTGCACCCTGCTTTAAGAATCATATAGTTTCCGACTGAGTTCTGTGAGAAACCGAAAGGCAGAGGAGGACACAGCTGGATTTTTGGATCCTTTTGTTGGTGTTTAAAAAGATTAGCTGTGGATTTTTAAATCAACAAGATTTCTGGTACCCAGTGAAAGAAAACAAACATGGAACCCCATTTAATAAAGTTGCTTCCCAATGAGTGTCCTTTAATACTCGTCCCTGTGTGTGCTGCATGTTCATTTAAAAAAAAAATCTGTGGTTATAGAATCATGAACAGAATATAGGGCATTAGCTTTCGTAATTAATGCAGGGTATTAATCACACTCTCATATACTGAGACCGATTCCACAAAAACTATGAGCTCATGCTCACTTAGCAGAGCTTGGTCACAGAGTAATGGTCTGCTGATTTCCCCCAAATATTGCATTTCTTTTTTTTGATACCTCTGCATTTTCATTCTAAGCGATGGTGACATTTTAACCAGAATATCCAGTAAGTTATGAATCACCAACAGACACCAAATGACTCAGTTATAGAATTACAACCATGATTTGTGCAAAGTCTTTTTAAATATATCATAACTGAACAATCTCCTTCTATTTCTCTTGCAATAGTCACTCTTTCTTCCAAACATTAGCAAGATGTCCAGTCACTTACTCATTTTTCTGAGCTCCATTTATAACTGTAAACTGAATTCACCAAAATTATATCCCTATTATATCCTTTCTTGCATGTCCTAGATTTCATTTGAACATTTTATTATTTATTAAAAAGCAAGATAGTCACACGTTTTAATTTAAAAACCCAGCAAATGCAGGTATAGATGCAAAGTGTAAATTTCCTAGCAAGCCCAGGTCACTGTCCGGGTTCTCTGAAGCAATTGGTGTTGAAGACTCTGAAAGCATCTTTTCAGAAATATTTTGCCTATCATCCAGTCTCCATTTAAAGAACTCCCTTTCCCCTGAAGCACGAATCCTTCTTACTCGGTGTTAGCGTCCTAGCAATTTTAGACCACGATCTCTGGCAGCGTGGACTCTGACCTGCCCCGAATCTTCTGAATGGATTAAATCAGGTCATTTGATTCAGGAGTCTTCCTCTCACAACTTGAAAAGAGCAGAGTATGTTTTAAAATATCTCACTAAGTATTAATCCTCATCAGCCTCTAGCCTTAACACTGGGTACCACAGTCAGCTCATTCCGTCTTTATCCTATAAGGGACTTTTAAAACTTATTCTCGGGGAGAAGTAATGTGTCTTCTTAAAATCAAATTTCAAGTGACAAAACACTTACTCCGGTAAATCGCCCCCAGGTATCCCTATTATATATTCCCAGGGATCACGAAACCCTTACATTTACTTTGACTTTTCTTTTAAATATCGAAGTCGTTAATGGCCTTATCTATCAGGGAAAAAAGTCTAGAGGCCCACATGACCCAGAATTAGATTTATGCCATGTCATAATAAAACTACACACTATAAGTACAGAAGCTAACACAGGCCCTGAGAAAAAATTAGGCAGGGTTAGGATACAGCTGAGATGGTACTGCCTGAGCATGGGTGGGGTATGGTTAGACGCTGCATGATTCTCACTCTCTGCCTGCACCCCCACACGCAGGTAACACAGATGGCTTTTAGTCAGATCCTTCAAGAAGCAGACACCAAGACAGAGGGACATGTTTAAGAGATTTATTAGGGACCCACCTCGAAGAGGAAATGGGAAGAGGCGGAGAGGCAGCAGAACCTTGATGCGGGTCTGCCTGAGCGGGGAGAGAGGAAAGTTGGACGGAGAGGGTGTTACTCCGCAGTCCATTCTCAGGAAAGTTTGGCGGGGTCCTGGGAGGCGGGGCTGGCGGAGAACAGGAGGTGGGAGGGAAGGGCTTCAAGTCAAAGTGACCTGTCAGAGGAGCGCCACGTCTCACGCGGATGGGTCTGCCTTCGTACCCCAGGGGGGCTCAGCCACTGGCTGAGAGCTGCCTGCGGGAGGCGTGGCCTCAGCACAAAGTTGGTGATGAAGTTTGGAACTCCACCTGCGGGGCTTTCAGTCGGTCATGCTCCCTGTCATTGATGATGTGAGGGGCTCGTTTTCCTGGCAGACATGCACAGTCTCGTAAGAAACCTATCGCTCCAGACATGTCTTCGGCCGGTCTTCAGAGCCACATATTTACAAAACGGAAAAATTTTTTGACTCCATGATTACCCTCAACAGAGACGTTTCAAGTTCTAAACTTCAAATTCTAAGCACAACTATTAACAATAAACTAATTCACACTAAGAAAGGAATGATCACCATGCTTCCTGTTTAACTCTTCTTTAACTTGCCGAGTTGATTTAACTTGCCAAGTTGAATAGATCTTTAATTGGTGGACATATTTTTAAGTAAACTTTATATACATAAAGTACATTACATAAAATACACAGGTCACAAGTGCAAAATTTGGAGAGTTTTGATACTACATACACTCATGTAACCACCACTCTACTCAAGATTTAGACAACAGGAAGTTTCCTCAGGTCACCTTCTAATCAATTCTAACCTTCCCATTAAAAAAACCACTGCTCTATCACCAGAGACTAATTTTGGCTGCTTTTGAAATTCATTTAAAGAGTCATATGATATCTACTTTTTGTGTCTTGTATTCTCCAATTTGCATAGCCTTTTTTTTTTCTCCTTTTTTGGCCACCCAGCAGCACATGGAGTTCCTGGGCCAGGGATCAGATCCAAGCCACAGTTGCGAGCCACACCACAGCCACTGCAACACTGAGTCCTTAAACCACTGTGCGGAACCGGAACTGCGGATGGAACCTGTGCCCCAGCGCTGCAGAGACTCCACTGATACCCTGGCGCCACAGTGGGAACTCCTGCATAGTATTTTTGAGGTTTATCCATGTTGCTACAAATGCATTCAGATGTTTATTCTCTTTTTTTATTCCTGAGTACTATCCCATTTCATAGATATGCCACAGTTTGTTTATCAGTTCGCTTCTTTGTGTGTGTGTGCTTTTTTTCTTTAGGGCCGCACCTGCAGCATATGGAGGTTCCCAGGCTAGGGTCTAATCAGAGCTGTAGCTGCCAGCCTACACCAGAACCACAGCAACACCAGATCTGAGCCATGTCTGTGACCCACAACACAGCTCACAGCAACGCTGGATCCTTAACCCAATGAGCGAGGCCAGGGATCGAACCTTTAACCTCATGGTTCCCAGTCGGATATGTTTCCACTGCACCACTACGGGAACTCCTCAATTCACTTCTTGATAGACATTTATGTTGTTTCCAATTTGGAGCTAATATGTATAAAACTGCTCAATATTCATGGAGAAATTTTTGTGCTAACATGTTTTCACTTTTGGGATCAATCTGAGTTATAAGGTAGGTATATATTTACTTTATAAGAAAAGAGTTTTCCAATGTTTGTATCACTTTATATTCCATATAACTAACAGAATTTTGAGAAATACTGGATAATTTAGTCTGCCTCTCAATTCACATCACCCAACTAATTTCATTTAGATAAAAGATTAATCCTGACAGGGGTAGGAGGAAGAAATAATGTATATACTTCTTTCTTCTAGCCAGTGCATACCAATGCCCTAATACTCCGTTCTTCTGATGAAAAAACAGAGTTCAGAAAATATTAAAACTTACCCATAGTCAAACAGCGGATAAGTGCAACCAGAATTCAAACTCAATTCTCCTCCAGTGATGCTCCATCTCTGTACCAAAGACCATCGGTGACCGAAACCAACGGCCTTTCACTTAAGCAACCTTCCGAATCATAGCACTGAAGAAACCTCGGTGTTAGCCAGAGGCCAGAGGCCAAGAGGGAAGAGATTTGAAATGCAGTGGCAGTCTTTTCTGCTTACTACAGAGAGAGAGACGAGAGGCGCAGCGCGTCTTTATCAGCCTTGCCCTGCTGTATTCTCCGGTTTCATCCCCTGTCTCAGAAACAGGGGGATTGGAAGGGACTTTCTGTCGAGCTGTTGGTTTTTCCCTCCTCCCCAGTCTGACCCTAACAGCTTGTGATTGTTGTTGTTATTGCCAATTAGAAGATAAGGAAACAGAGTCTCTGTTGATATGCTTTCATCTGTACGAATTCCAGATTAGTGTGTCTTCATTCTTCGTTAGTTTTTGGCTTCTTAAAAGCAGAGGTTATTACTGTCTCTCCTTAACATGCTCACAGCCGAACACTGTGTGGACGCAAGGCCAGGCAGACAGTGGATGGCAAATCCGTGAATGAATGGCTTCAAGTTCCGAAATCTTTTCTCTAGGCGAGGTATACCAAAGCCTTATTTACCTCGAATTTCTATCTTATGTTTTCTCTTTATGGCTGCACCTGTGGCATATTGAAATTCTTGGGCCGGGGGTCAAATTGAAACTGCAGCTGCAATCTACGCCACAGCCACAGCAACACCAAATCCAAGTCACATCCGCAAACTATGCCACACCTTGTGGCAACAGGAGATCCTTAGCCCACTGAGCGATGTCGTGGATCAAAACCACATCCTCACAGAGACAACTCGGGCCCTAGATCCACTGAGCCGCAGTGGGAAGTCCTACTTCAAGGTTTTAAAATGAGGAGGCTGCAGGGGATGACCTCTAAGGTTCTGCTTAATTTAGAAAGGCTAGGAATCCACATTCCTACACTTAATACAAGCCTCATAGGAAAGGAACCCATAGCACCAAGGGTTTCCAACAGCACCTTAAAATGATCGAAGAGAGAGATCCGAGTACTTGAATGCAGGAGAGGAACCTACTGTGCGAAAAATGAGTAAAACTTCCCAGGGGATGAAGTCTGTCGAGAAACTACGAGTTCATGGAAGGGTAACACGGAACACGTCACCCTTCCCAAACAACACAAATAGCAGATTTCTATTCTTGGTGGGGCGATAAGTTATGAAAAATTTATTTTCGTGATAAAATGGAAGCATCTTATTTGCCTATAAGACAACAGAACTATAGGAAAAATAGGGTCAAAAAATAGAATTCAGAGAACAAGAGGAAGAGGGAAAAAATGATGCACCAAAGATATAAACTGATGGTCAAAAAATAAAAAATACCCACCATCTCTCGGTGGCACACTCAACACCAGACTGGCCCTACTGGCATCACACTTCCCTTTTGGTCTCTGTCAGCCTCACAGCCACGGTATTACCAACCATGGGAGCATTGCCACCTGCTGCGTATCAGATTAGGCATTAGATTGAAGACATGGGTTTCACCAAGTTGCTCTCCTTATTATCAGCCAAGGACCCTTTTCTAAGGCAGAAACGCTCAAAGAAATGAAACCCTCCACCACCTCTGCCTGGCAGAAATCACGCCAATGCTATCTTTCCAATCCACGTTTACATTCTGAATCCAGACACTCAGGCAACTAATAGGTCTCTTTCTTTGTATGTGAAAGGTCCAGAAACAAGTCATCGTTCAATCTCTTTATTGCATATTTACCAACAAAATTTTATCTCTGGGTAGAGATCGCCATGCACAGTGAGCTCCTCTGATGCATTTTACATAATTTAATGGCAGCTGTAGCTTTCAACCCACTGGGAATAAGATATCACCATCTTCAAAGCGTTTTCATAAACACAACACTCAGTCTCCCTTCCAGCTGAATGATCTTACCCAAGATGATAATGAAAAGACTGAGAAGACCCTCCAACTAAGCAATTAATGCTTTTAGAATAGATTGATTTATCTCTACTTTAGGTTCGGTTTTGGTATGGTCAAATTACAGCTTCATTCTTCAATTCAGAATCTTGTTGTTTCTGAAAAAAAGAATACTCTTGCTCCTGTGGAGAATAAAATTGACCCTAATTTTATGACTAGGAACTACCTATTTGGGTACTTCAGTGGGTTCCACTGTGTGGGACAACAGGAAATACGATAATTTTCTAATAAGCAGTAGCTTGAACTGAAAAAAAAAATAAACCAAAGAAAAATTACATCATCTTAAATGTACCCTTCATACCCCACTCCCTCCTTAATGATGCTAATGACTTTTAATTATTATTGGGGAAAAAACAACCCCATGCCTCCACCCTCTGTTACCTCAAGGTATCAACTTTTACTCTCCAGAGACCCCCACACTTCTGTTTCTACTCTGCGAGCCCCCATACAGCCTTCCTCCAATTTCTCCCAGTCTTTGCTTCCTTCCACCTCTGGGACTTGAAACACACTGGCAATCTCTCCCCACTTCTTTCCTCTAGGGTCCCCTCCCTGGAAGACGGCGAGGGATACCCTCAGATTTCATCTCTGAGGTCACGTCAGCCAGGAGAGCCCTTGCTCAGCTCTCTCACCAGGTCTCATTCTCATGCTTCTTCTTCATTATACTTACGAAAGTTGTTTGATTCTTTAATGAATATCAGCACCACCATTCCACGAGGCAAAACCCAATACTTTCTGGTGGTCCTTAGCACATTCCTGGGATGCTATTCAAAAGATATACTGAAGAAGCTGAATTTTTAAATGTAATCTAAAGAACATTTAAAAATTTTAATGAGGAAGACCGTAAGCAGGATAATGACACTACATAAAAATTTTTCTTTCTAGTAAAGACACTGGAGAACTCTAGCAGAAGTCAAAGGGAAATCTTATTAGCACCGGCTTTAAAGAAGAAAAATTATGTGATTTGTTGGGAGAAGGACTCATGTAAAATCGATTTGGTGATTCTGTATCAAGATACCCAGTGTTTTTTTTTTTTTTGCTTGGTCATCTGTATGAAAATGACTCATTCTTCCACTCAAGAAACAAAATCTCCAGCTCACATTCAAAAATGTCTGCAGCACAACTGCTGCTACAACACTTAGACTTGAAAGAAAATATTTATAAACCTGTTTGTGAAAGGCACTTTCTTCTGATTGCCTTCTTACTCAGGACCAACAAACAACCTATTTCTATATTCCAAACCTCAAAGGCATCAGTGACTCTGCTGGACTGTTTTACTCAAGTAGGTACAGTAATCGCCAGGGACCCACAACAGGAAAACCCCCAAATCATGATGAAAACTAAGATGAACAAACTTTGCTTTCACTGAAGTCTTTATATTCTCTGTTTGTTTGTTTAAACTGCCAAGTCTAAGATAGGAGTATCTTAGTAAAGTGAATAAAGTTATAGTAACTGACTCAGAAGCAACCATTCAGGATCCCGCATTGAAGCGAAAAGGATTCCTGATAAAGGGGCGTGATAAACAGGTAGAGTCCTCAGGCCACTATCCATGGAAGGAAGCAATAATTCCTTCTCTCCTGTCTACCCATTCACTATACCTGGCACATGTATTGTTCATTTTTGGTTTGTTGATTGAGTGGCTGACTGAATGAACAAATGATTTTGATAGTATCACATCATGCATTCATAAGGCACAGTTATCTAAACAGTATTATGCACCTGGGGCATCAAAACTTCACCTCAGGGAATTTAATAAAAGCTGGAGAGGGTCTTTAACTTGGAATACTTTAGGGAAAAAAAAATCGAGGGAGACTAAGTAAACCTAGGCAACAAATGAGAATTTTAGAATTAATTTGATCAAATTTCGTAATTAGTAATTTTAAATGGCATCCAAGGATTTCTGTTAGAAAATTCTTATCAGCAGGTCTCCATTCTATTCTAGTTTCTATCCTATATTTTGGTCTGAACACCTGTTCTTTCATTTTCCAAGTTCTGTTGTTCCTCTTCTGTGATTTATCACTTAGAGTGGCTGATGGTTACAATGAAAAATCCATAGCTTGCAGTGGCTTAAAACAAGGGAGTCTTGTTTGGGTCACAGACAATGCAGATTCAATGACATGGCAGGGTGGTCAATGACAAGGACCAAGCTCCTTCCAACTGGTGGTCCTTCTGGGCTCTAGGTAGTGACTAAACCTTAGTGCCTTTACTGGAGTCTCTACATTCAGACTAGCTAATGAAAAAATCCGAGAGGGATCTGCACATTCTCTTGGGAGGTGTATGAGCCGTGCCTGAAAAAGGCATGCATCACTTTTAAATACAGGCCATTGACCAGAATGTGGTCATTTGCAAGGGAGCTGGGAAATTTAGAAAAGCAAAATACCAAGGGATTGAATTTTAAACAGCTAGCTAGCCAGTGTCTCCACAGTGTCCCCGGTTTCCCGGCTCCCTGTTGCCCTGTTCTGAGATGTTGCTTCTTTGCATTAGGATATCATTTCCAATCTCCATTTATGGACTTGGTAAAAGTTGACTTGACTTAGAATTATGTATCCATTTTTTATCCCTAAGTATATTTTCTCCAACTAGCATGCTCTGTAAAATGCTTGCCACAAATTATTTATTAAACCAGAGAAGTTTTCTCCGTCGAGCTTTGATAGCCTTTGGCTCTGAGTCTGCCCAGTGCATCTTCTTGGCCTGCAGTGAGTAAAGGCTGCTTGAAACACTCTCTTAGTCAAGAGAAAGTGAGCTGAATATGGTCTTTATCCCTATGAAGTAGAAGAGCCCATTAAAAATCCCCTGGTGGCAACGATCACAAAGCACATTCCTTCCTAATTCTTTCTATCGCCTCCTTTATAAAAAGTTACTAATATGTATGTTTGCTTATTTGTTTTTATTTGGGAAATTTTATTCCTCAAGCCCAAGTCTTCCTTCTCCAATGCACTGTTTCCTGAGTCTCAAAAAGTACTGATAAAGAACAGCCTCAAAAGATCTGTCTCCTGGATGAATTGCCCTCGAATCTTGAAAAGCTTCACTTGCATAGGAATGCAGTTCAGCAGCGTGGTTAGCCCAAACCGCTGCACTTTTTTTCTAACCAGAGAAATGAGAAGAGAATTGTGCTTTAGTTTTACTCTGATGATAGAAAATTAGCTATTTCATATTGAAAACCTTTGTATGGTCTGAAAATCTCAAATTTTTTTTATCATCTGAAAGGACGATAACGGATTTTCTCTAGTATGCCATTAGTACAAATCTATTTTGTTTTACTGAGGTCAAAATACATTCCCTTCTCTTGTTCCCTAGGAGAAGGAAATTAGGTAAAAATTAGCTCATTGTGGTTATATTCTTTTTTATTGCTGCATAAAGGAGAAGACTAGCAAAGGGTGAGATGATATCTTACAAAGATCAAGCACTTTTTATTAAGCCAGCGTTCCTGTGATATAAGGGGAAAGTGAGAAAGTAAGAAAGACAATCTATACATAAATGAGTCAAAGCACCACTGAAGATTGTGGTTATTGACTTTTGGAGGCTTTTCTTAAAAATTAGCATGTTTTTGGGAGTTCCCATTGTGGCTCAGCTGTAACAAACGCTACTAGTTTCCATGAGGATGTGGGTTCCATCCCTGGCCTCATTTAGATAGTTAAGTGTCTGGCATTGCCGTGAGCTGTGGTGTAAGTCACAGAAGTGGTCTGCTCCTGTGTTGATATGGCTGTAGCGCAGGCTGGCAGCTGCAGCTCCGAGTTGACCTCTAGCCTGGAAACTTCCATATGCCACAGGTGCACTCACCCCCCCCAAAAAAAAGCATGTTTTTTTTATGTATAAATGCATTAATTATTGAGCCTCATAGAAGTTTCCCTACATCCCCTTTGGCTACAAGTAAAGCTAACTGCAAATATATATTTTTTTCCCATAGATGTCATTTTCCAAAGAGCTTTAAGCCTACCTTAGCATTTCAGCTTCAAGTTAAGCACTGTACACACACACACACACACACACACACAGTACAAATGTATAAGGCACAGTTAGGCTTTACATGGTATAGCTATATACATACATGATACATCTGAATGACACAAACACACATTTATACATACACATAAATAAACACCACACATACATGCTGGATATCGAAGGTTAGCTTTAGCTCTCTCAAGTTCCATTTTATCTTCCTTCTGGCTGGAAAGCCTTAAACTAAATATTTAGACTTCCTTGAATCTAAGATTCTTGATGCGAATCCAAGATTCTTGTTGCAAATAAGATTCTTGAATGCACCTATGTGAAATAGGGAGACAAAGAAAAGTGAAAGAATTGGCTTGTTCTTCTTTAGATCTTTCTGCTTTCAAGCAATGCCTAGAAATGGGAGGTGCTTTCTGCAACAATGATCCAGGGCCTGTTTGCCAGCCACCAAGTTGTTAAGAAATGGTTGGATAAGCTTCTGGCTTTCTGATCTCTGGATCACAGCTACTGGTCTCCCATTCAGCAGCTTCCTATGTGATGAGGGGAGGTTGTCACAGCAGCAGCTTCATGACAGACCTGCTTTACTAGAGAGGACTAATCTTGGCACCACAGTTATGGGCTCTGTTATTGAACTTATAGCACCATTTATAGCATTAGAAGTAGTAGCTCCAAGTGACTTATGACCTCTTCCAGAAGTCATTCCTGGAGGCCCATCTTAGAACCCACCTCTTCTGCCTTATAATTCATGAGAATAAAATGTCATGTATTAAGTTAAAAGCATGGAATGCTCTCCTTCCTTGCACTGAACTCTAACAGATGTATGACTTTTTATGTAATTTTCTCTGTATTCCACTGTTCCCTGTTTAGTTCATTGTCCCATATCTGTGATACCTGGTACAACTTCCTACAAATCTGCTCACACTTTCCTCAATATAACTTGTCCCCTCCAAAGCCCTATACTCAGTCATCTACCATCGTACAAAGAATTATCAGGATGTCTTTATCAAAGAGCTTCCTGTCCTCTGTCTTTCTAATTTCAGTGTAGACTTAGTTTCAAGACTAACATGCTACCCTACAACAGGGTAAGAGTAGCATCTCCAGGGAGCAGTGGTGGACTAGAAATATGCTATGGCCACTACAAATCTTTGTGATGGTCAAGCCATTGTATCCCTTTCTTTGGGATTAAAACCAAGCCACAGCATCAGTCCAAGCCACTGCACCAGACAACACCAGATCCTTAACCCACTCTGCCGTGGAACTCCAAAACCAGATTATTCACTCAGAATATGATGGAAAGGAGCTCCCTGGTGACCTAGTGATTAAGGATCCAGTGTTTTTACTACTGTGGCTTCAGTCACTGATGTGGGAACAGGTTTGATCCCTAGCCAGGGGAACTTCCACTTGCCATGGGTGTGCCCTCCCCCCCAAAAAAACCAATAGAAGAACATAATAGAGTGGAGAGGTGAGAACAGACAGATATCACTATATCACTAGTTGCCCTCTCCCCCGTATTTCTCCTCCCTTCTCATAGTGTCAGCATTCACAATTTTAAACCAGACACATCCATGCATAGAATTAAGAATGCATTTGCCAGCTTCTCTTAATAGTTAGACGTGCCCATGTGACAAAATTCTGGTCAATGAGAAGTGAGTAAAAGTAATATATGCAATTTGGGGGTCACACTCTTGGAAGGAAAGAGCTTCCCCTCCCCTTCCCCACCTCCCCTCCCTAGCAGGGAGGTAAACATAGTGATAGGCGGCAACTTGGACCATGCTGATGAGAGCGGCACCCTGAGGATAGGAGCAACTAGACCGAAGATGGCTGGGTCCCCAGCTCCATGGAGCTTCCACACACACCCTGAAATAGTTACATTGGACTGTTGCACAAAAATAAATATCAACTTCGATCCAGTTTAAGTCAATGTAGAGTGGCTTCTTATCACAGCAGGTGAATCAATAACCCATCTGTAACCAGAGAATTTAAGGTCAGAAAGTGAAGATGTTACGATTAAATTTATGCTGTAGAACAGGAGTCAGCAAACTATGACCTGCAAGGCAGAGTCAGCCCACTTCCTATTTCTGTATAACCCATGAACAAGAATTTTTATACATTTTAAATGGCTGAAAAAAGTAAAAAAAAGAATAATATATTGCAATATGTGAAAATTATATACAATTTAATGCCCATATAAACACTGCATGGGAACAGAGCCGTGTTCAGTCATTCATGTGTGTATTGTCTAGAGATGCTTCCACAGTACAGCAATCTTGTTGAATAACTGCAAATGAGATCATATGGTCCACAGTTCAAAGTATTTACTGTTGCCATTCTTTATAGAAAGAGTTATAGAAAGAGTTGCCATTCTTGCTTTAGATGATCAAGTCAATGGATGCAGCAAATTTGCTAAAGAATGAAGAGAATAGAATCAAACAAGAGCCAATCAGAAGGCTACCTGGTGGTCAAGGTAAAAGAGATAAAAGGGGCTAAACCAAATTAGTTATCCCCAGTGGGGATAAACATAAGGGGAGATATTAAAGATCAATTCAGCTCTTTAGAAATGAGCCCAATTGAGAAATTTTACCCCAATAGAGATACTGAGATCGTAGTGGAATATGTCCCTTTGCAAAATTTCTATTTACAAGACAAAAAAATTGTGTATTAAAATAAAAATCCTTGTGTCATTCAAAGCAGACCATTGTCAAACCTCCATTAGAGACTCAACAGAAAAGCCCAAATCCATTGCTATTACGCTCTAGCAGTTTTCCCAACATCCATTCTCACTCATCATACTTCAGTCCAAACTTGACCCTCAGGAGAAATTCCTTCTATCTTAAGTGACAAGACTTCTAGAATATGTCTTCCTACCTCCTCTTACACAATCTTACACAAGATAATATTCCTTCTTCTCATAGCTTTCTTGGTATCCTATGTATTTCAAACGTTAATGTAACGGTTATTACCATTTCAAATTTTATACTGATTGCTATAAATACTTGATATCTGTAGAAAATTTGAACTGTATAAGTATCAACTTATACCATCAGGCATGAACATATGAACATTCTACTCTTTCACAAATAATAACTAAGTCTCACATAGATATTTTTTTATAGCCACACCCATGGCATATGGAAGCTCCTGGTCCAGGGATTGAATCTGAGCTGCAGCGGTGGCCTACACCACAGTTGTGGCAATACTGGATCCTTTAACTGACTGCGCCAGGCTGTGGGGTTGAACCCACACTTCCACAGCAACCTGAGCCACTGCAGTCAGATTCTTAATTCACTATGAGAATTCCCATAGATTTTTTTTTTATCTTTTTGTCTCTTCTAGGGCTGCACTTGCAGCATATGGAGGGTCCCAGGCTAGGGATCTAATCGGAACTGTAGCTGCCGACCTACACCACAGCCACAGCAATGCAGGATCCCTAACCCACTGAGCAAGGCCAGGGATCAAACCCGTAACCTCATGGTTCCTAGTTGGATTCCTTAACCACTGAGCCGTGATGGGTACTCCCTCCCACAGTTACTTGTAATCTGTCAACTGAGATCAGTCTGTAAAGTCTCATTTTAAGGCCTCCTAATCAATGCTTAGGCCAAAACAAAACAAATGTACTTTCCCCTGACATTATAGCTCTGAAGTTTTATTTACACAGATATGATTCAAAGTAAGCAAGAGGCTGTATTTCAAATGCACCTGCGATGATGTATACATTGTTGCAGTTCATTGATCATTCATTCATTCATTCATTGAACAAATATTTACCACATGCCTATTATGCTCCAGTGTTCCAATAGGGATGTCAGGATGGGGGGGCGGATAGCAGACAGATAACGCTTCTTTCCTTAGAGAGCACATGGTTTAATGTGGGAGCCAGTCTACAGGCTGTCACAACACCCTGTGAAGAAGGCTGAGCTGTAGAATGGCCAATGGCTACAAAGGAAAGGAGATGGGGGAAGGCCGCCTATTAGAAGTCATGTTCAAGCTGGGGCCTGGAGCATGAGTAAGAGTTTTCCAAGAGAAAAATGAAAGGTATGAAAGAGGAACAGCATGTGGACAGACTGAGGAGAGAGGGTGTGAAAAAAAGGGCCCTTTGTATCATAAATACAGTCCGAATCTACCACCAGGTGATGGGGGGCACTCTTAGCTTCTCCCACTATGGTCTGAAGAGATCCTCCTTTTGGAGATGCGCTGAGGACAGCCGTTGTCTCCCCTGCACCTCCCCCAGCCCAAGCCCCTCTAGTCCCTCTGCTTTCAGATACACCACTATTCTAGGAAGTGAAAGGAGCTCCCTGGAGCTGAAACTCATAGGAAGAGGAGGGTGTGCTGAGTACAGCGATGACAAGGATGGCATGCTGAGGGCCTGACAGTACCTGGGATTTCTGTCCTTGGCCCTTGCTCTGCCTTGCCACAAACCATTTGACGGGAAACTCCCTGAAGCATCCATTCCTGCTCAGTGTCTGTCTGGTCAACGGCACCCAACTGTCCCCAGCACTACAGAACACCATGCCAGAGCTAGTCAGGGTGATGTGTGCCCATGAGTGCATCGAATGTGCTGTCAGGTCTGACTTTCCCCTTGGAAGGGAGTGTTGGACAATGCTCTCCCTGTGAACCACATAGCTGGGCTCTGGCTTCTAGTATCTTCTAAAACAAGATGGAAAAACATGAATGAGAACTCAAACCACTGGCTTTTTTTCAATCAGGAGGCAGCATTCATAGGAAACTAATCTAGTTCACCTAATTACATTTCCTAATATGTATCCAACTTGAAGAAAGAAAAGAAAAACAACCTATGCATCATTGTTACAAATATTATTGTGTTTGACCTGTTTTTCCCCTAATGTTATTTGAATATTCTACTTCCCTTCCTCAGGCCTGTGGTACAATGATTTGTATTGTTCCTGAGTGATGTTTTCCCAAACATGTGGAGGAAAAAGCATAAATCAAGAGTTTCCTTACCAAAAACTTTAAAATAACAGAATGTTTACTGAAAAATGGTTCACATTTGCTGGCACCCTGGCAAGTTTAACTCGGGAACCATCCACAGCCTGGGAAGTTGTACTGGTGACTTTTCGTTGAACTTTCTTAGCAGCTACCAATTAAATTCCATTTTCACTTGATGGATAAGTGAGCTCAGACGTTCGTTGATGTGGAAAGGAACATAGCTTCCTTCTCTTAATGGCTTGAGACAGCCTAGATGTAAGTAATCAAAACAAATACTCATAGACCTTTCAAGTGGCATCTTCACTTGACAGTGCCTGGACAGCACAACTCGAGCAGATACAGCCGTCACATTTCAAAAATAGGAGTGACTAGTCTGTTTTCAATTTCCCCTCATTGTGCTAACAACTGAAAAGTGTGTGTGGCGGGAGGTATATTGGGGCTGTCAAGTCAGTAAAGAGAAGACGTGGAGGGATCATCATTGATCCTATGCTCTAAGATGTGTGTCCTCGTCTCTTCATAAATAACTAACTAAATGAGGAGTTCCTGTCGTGGTGCAGCGGAAACAAATCTGACTAGTATCCATGAGGGCACAGGTTGGATCCCTGGCTTTGCTTAGTGGGTTAAGGATCTGGCGTTGCTGTGAGCTGTGTGTAGGTCGCAGACGTCACTCGGATCTGGCGTGGCTGTGGCTGCGGCTGTGGTGTAGGCCTGCAGCTACAGCTCCAATTTGACCCCTAGCCTGGAAACCTCAATATGCCAAGGGTGTGGCCCTAAAATTAAAAAAAAATAAATTTAAGACAAAAATAAATAAATAAATAAAATCACCCATTCCCTTCCTCTCTTTCTACTCACACCACCAAATACTAAGTTTGGGTCAATGCACAGCTCCCTAAAAATAAAAAAATGCTATTAAAATATAACAAAATAATTTATGTATATTTTCTAGAATAATGCTGTGTTCTTATTTTCAGTTCAGCATTTTATACTATGACTTGAAATATCCGGTCAGGTTGTAGATTTTAGTAAGTAAGATGCATTGATCAGTCTATTCATTGATGGAGAAAATCGATACTTCCTTAATTAAACCAGTCTACATGAGGATAATGATTATAGGTATCAAGTTTGATCAGAAAAGAAAAAAGTTACAGAAGTTACCGCATGCTGCATACACACACAGAGTCATGTGCTGGAATTGCTATATTTCAAAATAAGCTTCTATTCTAGGAGCTCTTTTGACATCTGGAAAAATCAGGATTATAAAACATTTTTATAAACTATTTTTAATAAATGTGTTTTCATTGATCTCAGGTGCAACTGGCAAAATGGCAGCTTTTTTGGCACTTTAATTATGTATTTGTGACTGTAATTTTATGTATTATTTGTAAACAATGCTTCTAAGATGCTTAACAATGCTTCTAAGATGCGTAAAAATTTGTAATAAGCCTTTGGATGGTCTTATTACCCTGTAAACTTTCTTCAGAAATATATTTCCTGTAGATTGTAAAAAAGACACCTGTTTGTACAGGAATTTACTGTTTCCAGACACTTTCACCTACACGTTCTCATTGAATCCTCACAATAACGCTGTGAGACATTTAACTTTCCCTCCTTTCTACAGACCCAAAAAACGACAGATCAGTAGACTGAAGAAGCCAGCCCAAGGCCACAGCACAGAGAAATCGACAGAGTCAATATACAAATCCATTTCTTTTTACCCTATAGCTCTTTCACTAATGAAACAAAGTATCAGCCCAGCCTGTAACCAAATTATCACTAATTCTTCATTACTGGAATGAGGTAATGAGGTTTCACTTTGTTATTCATAATTCGGAGATGCAACTTTAAGGCCTGCACAAAAACGGCATCCTCTGTCAGGGTAGCACATTACACTCACGGTAATATATTACAATCATGGTTTAGGATTTAGAGGGATTCTTACCTGTGCTTATTTTTATTAAGTATCTTATATTAGGATGAGAAATACCTGGTTGGTTTATAAGACATTCCAGGCCCTCAAAACATTTTGGAGAAATTCAATTCACTGACTTGCATTTCTATGACTTCTTCCACCTCCACCTCCACCAAACCCTCTTCCTAAGATCATGGAAGCTGTGACTCAGAACAAGACGTCCTATTCTTTGGCACAACTTTCATTTTTCTTGTACCTCTATTTTTACCATGACCCTTTAGCCTTGTCAGGCCCTTAAGTCCACAGTACTTGGAAAAACATCAATACTGGAGTACCTAAACACCTGCTTTCTTTCCATATTATCCTCTGTTTCTGAGCACCACTGGAGAAAGTCCCTCAGCAGAGCAACAATGTTGTGAGACAGGCTAAGTTCATCATCCTCAAATGACTCAACATACCTGATTTCCTTCTGGGGTCTGTGGTCTACTCACGCTCCCACCTTCAGGACTAGAGGAGATAGTTTCCAGTCTTCAGAAAACCAACATCCCCGATTTCCCCGACCTTTGCCCTTAGAAGATGACCTCCCTTTTATTCCTTTGAGAGAAAGTAACATCGAGTAGAAGGAAATCCTCCTACCTCCCTCTTTCAAAGACACAAGGATAGATGTAATATATGCATTCAGTCTGTATTCTTTCTACCCGCAAGTGTTTATAGAATATCTACCACACTCCAGATTCCATCCTGAAAACCAGAACTGTACGGCTGTGAAGAGGACAAAGTCCTTCCGTCCCATGGAGTTACCAACCGGTAAATCAATAAGTGAGATGATTTCAGAGAGGGAAAAGCGCCAAGAGGAATCAGAGGTAGGATAACGGAGTGGGCCACTATTGGCAATAACAAGTGGAAACATTAAAATATGGTGCTCGTGGAAAGCCTCTCTGAGGAGGTGGCGTTTCAGATTATGACTCATGACTGGGGTGAATCAGCTGCTGCAAGAGCAAGAGAGAAAGCAGCAACCAGGTCCTAAAGAGGGATGAGTTGATCACATGTTCAAGGAACAACATCAAAAGAGTTTCACGTGACTTGAGCACAGTCAGGAAGGAGGAGAATGGAATGAGACGGGCCCTCTATCCATCATTTACACTCGGCGAGCTGATCTGAATGTGATGTTTCTATCTGGGCTTTTGACCCCAGGCCCTTTGCCTTCTTCCCAAGAACACTCAGTGCTGATTTCCTAGCGTCATCTCCTCCGTGTTCTCTCTCAACCTGCTCTCTTCTATCAGCATTTCAACATGCTAATGACGTCTTAAACACATCCCACTTTTCCTCTAGATTCAGAGCCTATTCAAACCGCAAAAAAGAGTCGTCAGTTCGTACCCTTTTCTTCTCCTCCCACGCACTCCCCAACACTCCCCAGCCTGTTTCCATCCCACTCTCGACCAAAACAGCTTTCTCTGAAGTCCAAAGTGATCTCCATTTCGCTTGATCTCCCCACTGCCGTTGCCTCTGTCGCCCTTGACCTTTTCCTTAAACTCTTCCATACCTTTCCCTGAGGACTCCGAGGACTCGCGCGGATTTCCTTTGAACATCTGGCCATCAGCGGGGTCTCCATCACCTTTACGGACGCATCTTCCACTCTTCCCTTATCAGTGGTTCTCAAACTCGGGCAAGCATCAAAACCATCTGAAGACATGCTGCTGAGCCCCCCTCCCAGAGTGTGTGATTCAGGAGGTCTCTTTCTCTTCTCCAGCAGATTCCCGGGTGATTCTGACACTGCTGGTCTGGGGACTACACTCTGGGAGCCACTGTATCAAATATAGATCTTCCAGGCTTAATCTTCGCCGTCTTCCCTTTTACCTTTCTTATCTTTCTGTGGATGAGTTCACCCACACCCATAGCTTCAACTATCAGCTTTGCGTCAATGACACACAGATTTACATACGCTTGTCCTAGATCCAGACGCCAATATCCAGCTGGTGTCACAAATCTCCACTTGCCTGTGTCAAAATTACTCCCAGCCTCTAGGTATGAAATTGTAGTAAACTGGTCAGTTTTCCAAGGTTTCCTATCCATGGAAATCACCCCTTGTACATCTCATTATAGAAGTCAGAATCTAAGAGTCATTTTCAACACCTCCCTCTCATTTGCCAGTCCCATATCTAAAATTTTATTAACTCATATTTATCTTTACCTCCTAAAGATCTCTCTATGAATTGCTCATGGCTCCCCATGTACTTCATTACCATGCTTGTTCAAACTGCCATTCCCTTCCCTGGGCCACTGGCTATAGCAAACTTCTTAACTTCTTCCAACCCATTCTTCACGTTTTATCCAAAGTGATCACTTCGAAAGGCTGCTAACCTTCTTCTGCCTACATTTCAATGATCTCCCATTTTTTTAAAAATGATTTTTATTTTTTTCCATTACAGCTGGTTGACAGTGTTCTGTCAAGTTTTTACTGTGCAGCAAGGTGACCCAGTCACACACACATATACCCATTCCTTTCTCTCACATTATCGGGCTCCATCGTAAGTGACTGCATAAGAGTTCCCAGTGCTACACAGCAGGATCATGTTGAGATCTCCCATTGATTAATGAGGTAAAAAATTCTTGTGGCTGCAGGATCGGGTGTCTGCCTATGTATCACCAACTCATTTCACAGCTCGGTCCTGGCTCTGTGCCCACCAAATATCCTGGCTCTCTGAGTTTCTTAAAGCACTGTGCTCCTTCAGGCCACAGACTCTTTGCACATACTTTCCTTTCTAACAAGAATCCTGTTGAATTCCTCTTCTCTGGAATTCCTAGTCACCCCCCATATCCCCTCTTCACCTCCCAGTCAAGGCCAGGGTCTTCTATTACACGCTTCCATGGTACCCAGTGCGTTTTCTTCAATGCACTTTCACAGTTTGTAACTCTACATTTACTTATGTGAATGTTCCAGTAAAACATCTCCTTCAAGTTTTAAACTCCATGAGGTCGGGGACAGAGTCTGTGTTTTCTCACTCTGACATTCCCAGGGCTTTTGCAAAGTGATATAAAGTCCTTGATAAATACGTGTTGAATGAACAAATAAATGACACTGACTGTTTACTTTTTAAATATGAAGTTTATCCCTGTTTTGCTAGAGGGTCTTGTTCTGAGCCTTGGGAACCCTTCTTTAGCATCAGAATTTCATTAGCTGGTATCAGCATTGGTTATTGTTATGCAAATATGCAAAACTGCTAAGAGTGTATCCCTGAAGGCTGCATTTTGCTTAGACTCTCCCAGGAAATGTGAGCTGTGCACACAGGCTGTAGATATCTAATATTAACTGACCTCCTACTGTGCTGCTCAGAAAGCAGCTTGCGATTTGCCACCGGTCTAATTTTCTTACTAGTATTGTATCACAATTTTTAAATCCTTCATGGGTTTAGAGTTGCTGTTAAGGAATATAAGAAGTATAATTTGATTGCGCATGGAAAATTGGCCTGCATATGAGACAAATAGCTTTTGTTTCTTTACTGTATTTACTGTAGTACAATGATCTGAAACCTCAGCCTCACTGGGTTGCAAGAAACTGCAGCAGCTTTAATTAATGCTTGTGCCACTGATACTATTGATTATTGCAAATGTCTGTATGTCTCTCTAAACCCTCATCTGAGGGTTCTGGGTACCTCAAAGGACCTCCACTGCTGGACTGCTCTCTTGCAGCTCATTAAATCTGGTATAATAATTGACCCCTCTGCTCTCATTTCTCCAGGCTTAACATCAAATAGACCTAGGCTGGTTTCAGATCCCATCCCTGCCCCTTGTTTTAGAGAATCTGTGCTTTTCTGCAATTTAGCCTTTGCCTTTCTTTTCTTTTCTTTCTTTCTTTGTGTGTGTGTGTGTGTGACTCAGTCATACCTATATGTACATATTCTTTTATTATATATTTATATAATTTTCCACAATGGTCTATCTCAGGATATAGCCTTCGCCCTTCTACCGATCAGTTCAAACATCTTTTGTAACCGTGTTATTTAGGTGATACACGGTGTAAGCGTCTTGCATGAGCACTACTTGAAATACCATCTTAAGATTTGCCAAGTCAAACAATTAGTTGCACATAAAAAATCCGTGAGGTTTTGGCTCTATGTTTTGAAAACGCAAAATCCAACATTGTTTTAAGATACGTCTCTGGTCTTTTTTTTTTAAGTTCTTACTGACAGGTTTAGGAAGGATATATGAGAATAAATGCATTATTTAAATTTCCAGGTTATCTATAGCAACCCCTTCTCAGTCTAATTAGCACCAATAGGTTGCAAAATGCCTAAAGCAAATCCATTAACACTTAACTACCTCTCCCCTGAATCTATACTGCACTGACTGACGGGAGATCCAGGCATCGCATTTTGATGAGGGCTAAGGATTCGATAATGCATTCATTGTGTCAGATGTCAGGCATACAGTAGGACTGTGAGAACTATGAAGAAGAAAAGAAGAAAGAGTGTTTGCTGATGTCTGCCTCCCTTCTGTCCCCATGGTTGTGTCTTTCCCCACGGCAGCGTCACTAGCAGAGCAATCTCCGGTGCAGGCAGGTGGTGAGGAAGGAGGGACCTGCGGGACCAAGGGCACCTCTGAAATGACTCCTGTCTGGACTGGAGTCGTATGGGATCTTGTTCATCTGGGTGTGAGTGGGGTGTGCGTAAGCATAAGCTTTGAGTTTATTGCTACTTTCACATCTTAGCGTGGCCAGGTAGTCCTGAGCCCCTAGGGAAAGAAAGGAAGTGACTGCATTTATTCTCACTGTCCCAGTGGTCAGGTAAGGTGCTCTCATGCTGTGTCATATAGCAAGGTGGACGGCGTTTAATGAATGAATACGGCACCCTTTTAGAGGGTGCTTCTCACAGGAATCAATGATAGAATCAATGGTTATAACAAAAGACAGATTGTATGGGAGGAAGAGGCAAGGGGGGAGAACTTTCCAGTGTTCAAAGAGCTAGAAGTAATGCCGTCTCCTTCTCTCAGTCTGTCTGCCTGTCTCTCTCTCTCTGTCTCACTCTATCTCTGTCTCTCTCTGTCTCACTCTCTCTCTCTCTGTCTCTCTCTTACTCTCTCTGTCTCTCTCTGTACTTCTGTCTCTTTCTCTCTCTGGCACACACATTCTCTCTCTCTCACTTCTTTTGGAAGGGGCATATGATGAAGCAGTGATCTTGATTTTGATGACCTCAAACGCTCCCTTCTTGGTCTTTGGTTTCACAAAAATGAAAATTCGTCATTTCTATAATAAATTCAGAGTTTATAGACATTGTTTACATCACTCTGTTCCAGATTTCCAATATGAGCTCTCGAAGGGAGAGTTTATTTCAGTGATAAATGGCTCTTTATGACATTATGTTTCTGTTCCCTTATTGTCATATAAAATGGTTAACTCTTAATACACAACATATTGTAGAAAATGAACATTTCAAAAAGAGTGGTGTTTTCCAACATACTATCCAAATGATAACAGTGTCCTTTAATTTACAAAATAAAAGCACAATAGAATCCTAACTCTGCTGTTAGCTTTATAAAAAAGATACTCATTTATACTATCTTCTTAACTTTTTTTTTCCCCACTGTACAGCAAGGGGATCAAGTTATCCTTACATGTATACATTACAATTACATTTTTTTCCCCACCCTTTGTTCTGTTGCAACATGAGTATCTAGACAAAGTTCTCAATGCTACTCAGCAGGATCTCCTTGTAAATCTATTCTAAGTTGTGTCTGATAAGCCCAAGCTCCCGATCCCTCCCACTCCCTCCCCCTCCCATCAGGCAGCCACAAGTCTCTTCTCCAAGTCCATGATTTTCTTTTCTAAGGAGATGTTCATTTGTGCTGGATATTAGATTCCAGTTATAAGTGATATCATGTGGTATTTGTCTTTGTCTTTCTGGCTCATTTCACTCAGTATGAGAGTGTCTAGTTCCATCCATGTTGCTGCAAATGGCATTATGTCATTCTTTTTGATGGCTGAGTAGTATTCCATTGTGTCTATAGACCACATCTTCCGAATCCAATCATCTGTTGATGGACATTTGGGTTGTTTCCATGTCCTGGCTATTGTGAAGAGTGCTGCAATGAACATGCGGGTGCATGTGTCTCTTTTAAGTAGAGTTTTATCCAGATAGATGCCCAAGAGTGGGATTGCTGGGTCATATGGAAGTTCTATGTATAGATTTCTAAGGTATCTCCAAACTGTTCTCCATAGTGGCTGTACCAGTTTACATTCCCACCAACAGTGTAGGAGGGTTCCCTTTTCTCCACACTCCCACCAGCACTTGTTATTTGTGGACTTATTAATGATGGCCATTCTGACTGGTGTGAGGTGGTATCTCATACCATCTTCTTATATCTCCAATTTACATAGCCTGACTCCTGGATCTTTATGTTAAATCCTTTTTTTTTTCCATTTAGTGTAGTTTCTTTTTAGCAAGATATGTAAGTATGAACATAGGCTCAGAAAAAAAAATGTACTTTAAAGATATGTAGTTAGGAAAAACTTAATTATAAATCATTAAAATATAACCTTTGTTTTAAAATCAGTGCTTGTTTAACCACATATTCCATCTCATTAACAGTATTACTTTATGTCATGATCTGCAAATTCATTCTGAATTATTTTCATACTAGGGTATAAAGTATACAAATGCAGCCCAGAAATAACAGGTTAATATAGTCTTGCTTCAGCTGGAACTAATTCTATGCTCAAGTTATTCTCCTTAGGGGGAAAAAAATTGAAGAATTTAATTGAGCATTTGGAATACCAAAAGAGAAAATTGATGTATTTAGGAGAGACTGACGCAAATAACATTCCACTGCATTAGCATTTATTTGTGCAGCAAACAGTCTCCAGTAGAGCTCCTGTGCCTTTGCTTCATAAAGTAAATATCTTCCTTTGCTTTAGAAGAGATTTCAATCTGGCTTTAGAAAGCATTCCAATCTAGCAACTGCTAATAAAAGACCCAATTCTGTACCTCACATTCCCGTGTGTATACCCCACTGACACCAATATGAAAGTTTTAGATATGAGAATTCCCTACTCTTTTATTAAGATTTTTATTTTTTCTATTATAGTTTATTTACAATGTTCTGTCAATTTCTGCTGTACAGCAAAGTGATCCCGTCATGCATTCTTTTTCTACTCTTTTTTTTAATGAGAAAATATAGCATTGTTATCCCCACTGTCATAACTACACAAAGTTTGTAGTTATGTGTGTGTGTGTGTGTATACACAGGTACATGCCTATCACATGCGAGCTCATGAACACAAAGAATAAAAGCATTTACAACTTGAGGTGCAATGTCTTGTAGGAGTAGGTAATTATCCTACCAATACTCTATACTTGATATTCTATAGGTTTCTTCTATTCAAATTATAAACCAGTAAATCATTTCACTAAAAATCCATAAGTTTCCTGGCCAAAAGTCCATCCATGGGTGGTAAGGAAAGCAATTCAAGAGAGGAATGCATATCAATATATATTTAATATCTAGAATTAAAACCCCTTGTCCCAAATCTGAATGACAAAACTGTAAGGAATAACAATTTTGAGGATCTCTTCAATTCCAATTAAAAAACCCCTTCCTAACAATGCCTGGAAAGAGTTCTCAATAAGCCCTCCTGAAAATTCTGTCAAAAGAAATTGTGGCAGTCAATTTGGGTTTTATTGCACAGGGGAGATTGATTTTTGCAGGAATCTTTGTAAAGCCCTCCCTGCCAAACTCCTCTGCAGTGATCTATTCAGGACTGTCTCAAGAGGTGGTCTTCTTAGCAAAGATTGTCTTAAAAGAGTCTATGCTGAGAGCCTCTGCATTGTCCACAGAAAGATAATGAATTCTGCAGATTACCTAGAACAGCTGGGCAAGTGTTGCTTCTCCACCTGACACCTCAGCAGGTTACCGAGCCATGACAGCAGGGACAGACACCAGCAGAGACTCAGGCTGAAGAACAGGAGAAATGAATGTACCTCAATGCCTCCCTAAGGTAAATACAATTTATTCTTACACATTCTATTGTTTTTTTAAAACCTAGTCTAATTTACTCCCTTTCCACAACCCTTTCAACTAATATTGACAAAAGACAGCAAGCCACACTGCGTTACACACAGAATGGCACAGAGTGAACTCATTAATTGAGTTATTCATTGGGCTTTAAACACTGAAATGTGATATTGAAATTTCACAACTTCTTAATATCCTAAAAAGTTACAGAGGTTAAAAGACATTAGTAGAAGGTTGTGAATATTGCTCACAGAACACAATAAAGATAAAAGTAATTGAGAAATTATAAACACTAGTACTGAGTTTTTTTTGCTTTAAGTTTAGAAAGTTAGTCATATTCTGCAGAACGACTATAAAATATTGTTCCCATACTCCACAAAATAAAGTTATTTCTCTAGCAACAGACGGCAATGACAAAGCAAATGGATTCTGATTATTTTCTACTACGGTTTGGACAGAACATGACATTTCCCTTTTAGTCCAACATTTGTTTGTTTTTCTGTTTAATTTCTCAAGATGCCTAGAAATGGACAGTAGACATAGAAGGTGCTTAGAAATAACACTTGCATTCCTCATAATTTTTCTTAATCAAGAGAACAGTTTCACAGAATGGTCTAAAACGTTCACCACCCACCCGATTTTTTAAGCACATGTCTCTTTCTGGGGAAGAGCAAAGACATAAAACAAATTGTCATTATCCTTTATCATTTTTTTCCACTTCTACTGTTAATATCCTCTGGCTGAGAGGTTATTTGCAAACTTAACATACACTATTTGTTATTTCCATCAGCTATGAACATATTTTCTTAAAGTTACCCTAGGTCTACAGCTCCAAGTTTTCTAACCTTATCAGGGTTAGATTTTATGAAAATATCATTCAGAACGTTGACAAGCACAACCACGCATGAAAGCAAGTCTCCACTGCGGAATCATGAAGTCATGTTAAAGGAGCACAAAGTATAGGGAATGGCTTTTGTTTTTATTCTTCAGTGGAGCAAAATTCACAAAGGATAACTAGACTATGCTAAGGAAACCTCCCTTCAGTCAAAGATAATTTCTTTCAGCTGGTATCACTTCTTTCTGCTGACAGATGGCCAGGCTTTCAGGCCTTCCTGGTGGGCTGGCATTAGCCTCTTCCAACATTTAAAAAGAGGCAATAGTATTTTACCTGTAAAGACTCACACCAGAATGCTTGCTGTTCTTGTACAGATACACTTTGGTTTAATGCACTTCACCTTATTGAGTTTCGCAGGGACTGCATATTTTCACAAGAGGAAGGTTTGCAGCACCCTGCACTGAGCAAGTCTGTTGCTGCATTTTCCCAAAAGCATATGCTCACTCTGTGTCTCTGTAACATTTTGTGAATTCTTGCAATATGTCAAAAATTTTCATGATTGTTATATTTGTGTTGGTGATCTGTGATTTTTATCTTCCCATTATAATTGTTTTGGGGCACCGCAAATCACAGCCACATAAGACGGCAAACTTAACGGATAAATGGGTGTGTTCTGCCTGCTCCACCAATCAGTCATTCTCCTGTCTCTCTCCCTCTCCTGGGGCCTTCTTATTCCTTGAGACTCAACAATGTTGAAATAAGGCCCATTAATAACCCTACAGTGACCTCTAAGTTTGAGTGAAAGGAAGGGTTGCATGTCTCTCAGTTTAAATCAAAACCTATGAACAATTAAGCTCGGTGAGGAAGGTATGTAGACAGCCAAGACTGGCCAAAAGCTGGGCCTCTTGTGCCAGGTAGTCAAGATGTGAATGCAAAAGAAAAATCCTTGAAGGAAGCCACTGCTCCAGGGAACACACGGACAACGAGGAAGAGAAACGCCCTCATTACGGATCTGCAGAAAGTTGTAGCAGTTTGGGTAGAAGATCAAACCAGTCACAATATTCACTTAAACCAAAGCCTAACCCAGTGCAAAGCCCTAACTTTCAATTCTAGGAAGGCTCAGAGAGGTGAGAAAGTTGCACAAGAAAAGCTCGAAGCCAGTAGAGGTTGGTTCATGAGGCTTCAGGAAAGAAGCCATCTCCAGAACATAAAAGTACAAGGTGAAGCAGCAAGTGCTGCTGTAGGAGCTGCAGCACGTTATCCAGAAGCTCCAGCTGCGACCATTCCTGAAGGTGGCTGCACCGAAGAAGAAACTTTCCATACAGACAAAACAGCCTTCTACTGGAAGAAGACGCCATCCAGGATTTTCAAAGCAAGAGAGGAAAAGTCCATGCCTGGCTTCGAGGTGTCAAGGGACAGGCTGAGGCTCTTGTTAGGAGCTAAGGCAGCTGGTGACATGAAGTTGAAACCAGTCCTCTCTCATTTACCACCCCCCAAACCCTGGGGTCCTTAAGACTTAACGCTGAGTCTACTCTGCTTGGGTTCTATAAATGGAACAACGAAGCCTGGATGACAGCACATATGTCTACAACATGGTTTATGAAATATTTTAAGCCCACTGTTGAGAGCTACTGCTGAAGAAAAAAAAAAGGTTTGTTTCAAAATATTACTGCTCACTGATAATGCATCTGGTCACCCAAGAGCGCTGATGGAGATGTTCAATGGGATTCATGGTGTTTTCATGCCTACCAATACAAAATCCATCTGCAATCCATGGATCAAGGAATTATTTCACCCTTCAAGTCTTACTGTGTAAGAAATACATTGACTAAGGCTACAGCTGCCGTAGACAGTGATTCCTCTGAAGGATTTGAGTAAAGTCAACTGGAAATCTTTTGGAAGGGAGTTGGCATTCTAGATGCCTTTAATGACAGTCACAGGAAGCAGCTAAAATATCAACATTAACAAGACTGTGGAAGAAATTGATTTCAACCCTCATGGAAGGATTCCAACCTGAAGCGGAGGAAGTAACTGCAGACCTGATGAAAATAGCAAGAGAACCAGAATTAGAAGTGGAGCCTGAAGATAGAGCTGAACTGCTGCAACCTCATAATTATACTTTAAGGGATGAGGAAATGTTTCCTATGGACGAGCAAAGAAAGTGGTTTCTTGAGATGGAATCTATTCCTGGTGATGATGCTGTGAAGATTGTTGAAATGACAACAAAGTGATTGAGAATATTACATAAACAATCCATAAGGCAGTGGCAGGCCTTAAGAAGATTGACTCTGGGGTTTTTTTTTAATGAAAGGAACATTGAACAGCTACTATTTGCAGAACACTGGACTAGACACTATGGGGCTTGTGAATTGAGCCCCACTGGAAGAGGAGGGCAGAGGATTTGTAGGAGATCAAATGCACCACTGAGGTTGTAAGAGGCATCTGAGAGAGGCCTGATGTAGGATATGAGGGGAGGGGGCTCAGGACTCTGGGGGGATCCCATGGGTACTGCAGTATGAGTTCTGTCATCTCCTGCCCAGATGTGCTACTCATGGGGCCAGATGAGGAACTGGATGGGCAAGGATCCATGAAGCATATTCTCTCCCTCCTAGGGCTAGATCTGCCAGGGTTGGCTCTGGTTTTGAAAGAAGTTCTACTATGGGTGAAACGCTGTTGAATAACATTGCATGTTACAGAAAATCATTCGTGAAAGGAAGAGTCAACCGATGCAACAAACTTCACTGCTGTCTATTCTAAGATATTTCTAAAGTCACCCCAACCTTCAGCAACCAACAACCTGACCAGTCAGCAGCCATCAACCCTGAGGAAGAGCCTCCACTAGCAAAAAGATTATGACTTTCTAAAGGCTCAGACGACAGTTAGCAATTTTTAGCCATACAGTGTTTTTAAATTAAGATATATGCATTATTTTTCAAAACATAATGCTATTGTACACTTAATAGAATATAGCGTAGTATAAGCATAACTTTCATATGTACTTGGAAACCAAAAATTTGTGTGACTTACTCTACTGTGATATTTGCTTTATTGTGGTAGTCTGGAACCCAACCCACAATATATCTGAGGTGTGTCTGTATATAATATAGGAATAAAAGTAAAACAGAAACATGCAGAAATGGACTTTTCATATATATGTACACACATACATACATTTGTACACCTACACACATATACATACATACATGCATATGCACACACGCACACAGGCACACATATGCAGTATTCCTAGAGACGTTATTTTAGGAAGAGTACAGAGCCAGAATCGCGGGCTCTCCCATCACAGCAGGTAAAGAGCTCATAAGTACGTAAGTTGATAAATACACCTCAACATGGCAAATGCACAAAACAGCTGAGGCAGAGCTGGATGTTGCCCCCAAACCGCATCAGCATACAGTTCACATGGTAACCGCTAAGTTTCTGAATAAACTTCTTAGTTCTCTGGTCTCCATGAAAGCAATCTACTTCCGTTAGCCTTCATGTTGTGGTCTTGCATGTATAGGGGTGATTTTGCTTTTAAATTTTGCTCAACACACACAAATTGAAAGCTATTTAGTATAAAGGAGTAGGGTGATATAGATAGATAGATAGATACATACATAGATACATAGATAGATAGATAGATAGATAGATAGATAGATAGAGACATAGATATCTATATAGATATATGTATCACACAATATAATTCCCCACAAATGCTCCATGTGATAATTGTATGTGAAGGTAATAGCGCCATTTTGAAATATTAAAAGTCAGACCCCTGTTGAGTCTTTTGGAAATAAAGTCCCTTTTAACAAGTTTAGTTATTCTCGGCTGGTGCCTTTTCAACTAAGACAGCTTGCTCTATTAGTTTTAAGTTTAAAATCTCGGGATTCTCACTTAAAATAATGCCTAACAAGCCACTCTTGACACATTGCACCATCGTCCCATTAGATTATACGAAGGCACAGAACAAGATAAAAAGAAAGAGAAACAACAAAAACAAGTGCTGATAATCACACCATTTCCAGAACTGGGGAAAACTATTCACTGCAAGGTCAATGGAACCAGACCAAGAGATCACATCAGACACCTCTGCCTGTTACACAACCAGAAATTGGTAGTCCTGCCTTGTTATAGGTATGTAGATGGAACTTTTTCACCCTTTGTCTTTCCTCTGGTTCAGAAACACAAGCAGAAAGCTAAGTTTATACCAAGCAGAAAACTAAGCAGCTATCTTTCTCCCATATGTAGAGACAGAGAAAATAAAACTGGTATGGTCCTTGCTCTCACTGCCTACACATCCTACCCCGTATCCAACTGGAAACTGCAAGTACCAAAAGACAGAGTAGGACGTTGCAGATGAAGGTCAGATGTGGAGATGGTTCAAAAGACAGCTCAAGATCAAGAACCCAGGAATGGTAATAAAGCAGATGAGAATTAAAACCAGTTTAACTTAATGCCAGGTGAACACAATAAACTTGATTATTAAACTGAACCTATATATCAATGACGGTACTTTAAAAGAGATGTATGTTATTGAAAAGCAATTTTATATGTATAATTTGAGTTTTAAACTCCAGATTACATAAGCAAACAGGGGAGTGAGAGCAACTGCTTCGGCTCCAAAACTTAGAAACATCCTTGGTTTTCTGCTCTTTCATGCATACACCACATTTAATCCTAAGCAAACCTTGCTGGCCCTTCACATCTCCAACACTCAGACCTTGGTCGCTTTCCACCTTCTCTACCAAGACAGCTTCAGTGCACACCTGGATTATTGCAATAGGCCTGCTAGCCCATCTCACTATATTCTATTTGCCTCCTTTTTCAGTCTCTTCACAAGACAGCAGTTGGTGCTGTCCTTCTGAAAAATAAGCCAGATATAATCATTTGTACTTTCTCTATTTTCAGATTGTTGCCCATCTCCTTCAAAGTAGAATTCAAAGTTCTAGAGTGGCCATAGGACCCTATAAGTGCTGGCCTCTGCTTCCCTCTCCTGCGTCGTCTACTCTTCTTCCCTGCACTTGCTCTGTGCCTTGAACACGCCAGGTGCACCCCAGCCCCGACGCCTTCGCCTACGATGTCCTCTTGCCCAGTACACTTCGCCTTGATATCCCCGTAGGCACTGAGCATGTTTGCGATGCTCTTCACATAATCCATACAAATGGCAATCTTGAAAGTGAAGCAGTGTATGTGAGAGATCTTACTCACCCTCTCATCTCCTTCAGCTCTTTGCTCAAAAGTCACCTTCTCAGGAAATCCATCCTACTTAAAAATGCAACCCTTCTCTAGAAATTCCCATCTCCCTTCTCTGCTTTCTTTTTCTCCACAGTATTTATCACCATTTGACATACTACAATATTTCACTTAATGTAAAACATTGTTAATTATAAGACATCATTTTAAAACTATTCTATCCAAAAAAGCATAGCCAATTAAAATGTGATATATCATCACCTATAAGAGGCATCCTAATTTAAAAGATGTTACATTGTGAAAAAATACTTCTCTGAATCAATGAAATATGGTCATGTATTTATTCACTTGTTTATTACCTATCTCTCCCCCTTAATCTCCAAGAAGGGAGAGATTTTATCCTTATTTTTCCTTAATTTTTTTTACAACTTGAACAGTGACTAGTAAATCATGAAGGTATTAGTGAAGTACTTTTTGATTGAATGAATGAAAGCAAGTAAAACTTGGTTAAGTTCTTCATTTTTTATAAGTAAAACTTACAAGATGATACTTTACTTTTGATATTTATAACTGGTTATAAATATGAGTTGAATAATTTTAGGTAAAATACTATGCGATTCAAGATTTAAAAATCAAAAAGTGCAACATTCAATAAAGATATAAAAATCACAAACTTTAGCAGACTGAATAGTATGGCCCCAAGTGTGCATGCGCGCACACACACACACACACACACACACACTCCAAAAAGATGTTGAAATAGAAGAAGAAAGAGATAAGAATACAATTTTTGAGGGAGACTTCAAAATATCTCTTCCTGCCTTTGACATGTTTTAAAAGATGTGAAATAGCATGGAAAATGAATAATGCAATTGATTAAACCAAACAAATAGTTATATAGTTAGCTATGTAAAAATCTTTATTTTCAAATCTCAAGGAAATGTTTATAAAAATGCTCATATTCTTATTTTGGTCAAAACATATAGCCTAAATAGTCAAAATATAGTTTAAGTAGCAAAAGTCAGAACAAAAAATAAGTAACAAAGCAATGACAAAAACAAACACAAAGCATGAAATGTATCAGGTATAAATATGTATAAGTAATTTAAATTTCTATGCTAACAATAAAGACTGAAGTCATTATTCCATAATTGGTAGATAAGAAATCTTTTGTTCCCTTCAATGAGAGTCTTTTCACTTACTTTTAAAAGTTTTCATGACATAAGCTGTGTTTTAATTACTTATATTTTTATTTACTTAAAAGGAATATATCACATTTTAATTCTACTAGTTGATGACTTAAAGATACATAATAATATACAAAAATGCTAACAAAGATAATCAATGTATGCTAACAAAATACATTTGATACAGAAAGACATAGCGATATCACAAGTAAAAGTAGGGAATACAGATGAGAAAAACAAAGGACAACAACAACAAAAATAAAAGCAGAACAAATGAATGGAAAGCAGGATTAAAAAAATAAAGCTAAAAACAGAAATAATTTCTCAGAAAACAGCAAAACAATGGAAGAAAAAAGTAAGTCTAAGAGCTGACTCTAGGATCGAAATAACTAAACAAATAAATTTCTGTCAAATATAAATTTTGAAAGGGCAAACAAATCCAAAATGAGAAATAGAGAGGAACAAGAAATTCTCAAAGACCAAGTTGCTGGAAAGCAGAGCAGCAAACCGACCTGGTGCTAAAACTGTGGTTCATCTTGGATCCTCTCCTAAACCTGAAACCAAGATGCTAGGAGTTAGCAGCCACCAGAGGGACTGGAAGCAAGCAAGATGTTTGGGGTCACTACACAAACCTGGGAAGGCTACATCCTCAACGCAGCATGGACCAGCAAAAGCAAGAAAATGTCTTTGTCCCAGCCCAAACTCTAAGCAGGGGTATCACATGACGGCCAAAGAATTAACTACTACAGACCTACCTTCCCATTAATTTGGTGTTTGATTTTATATAGCATGCACCGTTCCAGAAACCCCAAATCCAAATCGACAGAATTTAAAGTGGTCCCAGACTGGTCAAAGGCTGAACTACTGAAAGAGAAACACATTAATTCTGCAAGGATTAAATTGCACAAGATTCCCACATATGAAGACCTGGTAAGCATGCTTCACAATTCAAACTTAAAAAACATATGAGAGAACAGAACTCCTGTGAACAAGGGTCAATAGAACAACAGCAGCACAGCACACAGTATTAGACTGTCAAGAATTTCATATGAAGAAGATGTGATACTTATATACAATGGAATACAGCCACAAAAAAAGGAATGAGAAATAATGCCATTCATAGCGTTTTGGGTGCAACTAGAGATTATCATACTAAGTTAAGTGAGTCAGAAAGAGAAAGACAAACATCATATGATATCACCTACATATGGGATGTAAAATATGGCACAAATTAACCTATCTAAAAAACAGAAACAGACTCACATGGAGAACATGTGACTTGTGGTTGCCAAGGGGAAGGGGGTGGGGAGTGGGATGGACAGGGAGTTTGGGGTTAGTGCAAACTATTACATTTAGAATGGATAATGAGCTCCTACTGTACAGCATAGGGAACTATACCCAATCTCTTGGGAGAGACCATGATGGAAGATAATATAAGAAAGGAAATGTATATTGATGCTGTACAGCAGAAACTGGCTGAACATTATAAATCAACAATATTTTAATAAATAAAAAGGAATTTGGGGTTAATAGATGCAAACTATTGCCTTTGGAATGGATAAGCAATGGGATCCTGCCGTATAGCACTGGGGATTATGTCCAGTCACTTATGATGGAGCCTGATAATGTGAGAAAAAAAGAATGTATACGTGTATGTGTAACTGGGTCACCTTGCTGTACAGTAGAAAATTGACAGAACACTGTAAACCAGCTATAATGGAAAAAATAAAAATCATTACAAATGAAAAATAAATAAATAAATTTTAAAAAGAATTTCAGATGTCAGAATTATTGAATACAAACTACAAAATAATTATATTGAAAATATCTGAGAAATAAAAGATGGAACTGGAAACATGAGAAAGTATTTATTTTCTAACATTGTGACAGACAAGATACACTGAATGATCCACTGATTGAAAGAAGTAAAATGCTGGATACAATATAAAGAAAATATTTTTAGCATTTTATTGAACTGGTACAAAAGTAAAGAATCTGCAAGCCCTCAACAGTCATTGAAAACTGAAATCCTAAAAGTTAAGTAACATCGAAACTGGCTCTTGTCCTAAGGATTACTGCTGCTCCTCTGGAGACTGGAGTTCCACTTCAATTTCTGCATGAGATTCTCAGCCTGGTTCCAAGTCAGTTAGGAACATAATGGGAGATCCTAGTAAAGTGAGACCCGCAGGCTACCCCCTTAGTGGGGTTATGAGTTAGAAACAAATCTGTCATATGGAAGGGGAAAGCCAAGAAATTTCCCTAGTTCAGATTCTATTTGGTAGAAAAGAAAAAAAACCCTCTTCTAAAAATTTTCAGCCATAAGCCAGTAAACATGCAGGTTTTTGTTGCAAATTCATACGTGTGTGTGTGCGCGTGTGCGTGCGTGCGTGTGTCTGTGTGTGTGTGTGTGTGTGTGTGTGTGTGTAAGTTCCTAAATGGAAACATTAAAGTGGTTCTGGGTTAATCATGGCTCCCAGGTAACTGGCAAAAACAAATGAAAAGCCTCTTCTTAGAATTCAGCTTCAACTTGAGCCTCAAAATTTCTTACAGATAAAGTTCCGAAAATAAAGCACTTTACACTGGAGTGTCATGAAACACATTTTAAAAAAAAAGCCAACCAAAGATACCATGAGTGAAAACAAGTAGAAATAACAGATTAAGAAACGAACCTGCAAAGACATCACGTATTGACAATGTCAGCATATACAAACAGCTATAATTAACCTATTCAAAGAATTTAAAGGGAAGCTTGAGTATATGAGCAAGGAATGACCAAAACAACCTAACAGCACTTCTAGAATTAAAATATACAATGGTTTAAATAAAAATACTCAATGATAATTAAACAATAGATTGACAGACTATAGCCAAGATATAAAAATATAGAAATTAACAAAGAGAAGTTTAAAGACATGAAATTTAGAAAGAGGTGGTCTAATATATATCTACTCAGAGTTCCAAAAGGTGATAAAAGAAAGAATGGAGAAGAGATCTTTTTAAAGGGTAATGGCTTGGAATTTTCCAAAATTATTGACACCAAAATCCAGATCAAAGAAACCCAATGTACTTCAAGCAGGATTAAAGAGAAAAGAAAAGAAATACACTCCTAGAGAGACTGTACTAGTGAAACAGGAGAACATCAACCTAAAGGAGATAATGTTTTTTATTAATTAATTAATTTTTAAATTTTTTATTTTTTGTTATTATTATTTTTTAATAGTTATTCCCCCAATATAATTTTTTTTCTACTGTACAGCATGGTCACCCAGTTACACATACATGTACACATTCTATTTTCAACATTATCATGCTCCATCCTAAGTGCCTAGACATAGTTCCCAATGCTACACAGCAGGATCTCATTGCTAATCCATTCCAAAGACAATAGGGTGTATCTGTTAACCCCAAGCTCCCGAACCACCCCACTCCCTCCTCCCCTTTGGCAACCATAAGTCTCTTCTCCAAGTCCGTGACTTTCTTTTCTGTAGAAAAGTTCATTTGTGCCTTATGTTAGATTCCATAGCAGGAAAATTTAACACCCCACTCGCATCATTGGATACATCCTCTAGACAGAAAATCAGTAAGGCAAGAGAGATCCTACATGACACAATATAAAGGTTAGATTTCGTTTACTTTTCAGGACATTACATCCAAAAAAAAAAAATCAGAATATACATTTTTTTTCCAAGTGCACATGGAACATTTTCAAGGATTGAGTACATACTGGGGCACAAAATTAACCTTGACAAACTTAAGAGTATAGGAATTATTTCAAGTATCTTCTCTGACCACAATGGCATGAAACTAGAATAATCCACAGGGAAAAAAATGGGGGAAAAAATGACTATATGGAGACTAAACAACATGCTACTAAAAAACCAATGGTCAATAAGGAAATCAAAAAGGAAATTTAAAAATACCTCGAGACAAATGATAATGAAAACAAAACCATTCAAAATCTGTGGGATGCTGCAAAAGCACTGCTTATAAGGAAGGTTGATGGCGATAAGGCCTTCCTCAGAAAAGAAGAAAAGTCTCAAATCAACAACTTACCTACAACCTAAAAAAGTTAGAAAAAGAAGAACAAGCAAAACCTAAAGTCAGCAGAAGGAAGGAAATCATAAAAAACAGAGAGGGAATCAATAAAATAGAGATTCGATAAACAACAGAAAAAATCAATAAAGCCAAGAGCTGGTTCTTTGAAAGGGTAAACAAAATTGACAAACCTCTGGTCAGACTCACCAAGAAGAGGAGTGAAAGAACTCAAATAAACAAAATAAGAAATGGAAAAGGAGAAATCACAATGCATACTGAAGAAATACAAAAAAGTGTAAGAGAAAAATACTATGAACAATTGTATGCTAACAAATTTGACAACCTAGAAGAAATCCGGACAACTTTCTAGAGACATGCAGCCCACCAAAACTGAATCCGAAGAAATAGGTCAACTGAACAGCCTATCACTAGGAATGAAATTGAATATGTAATAAAAACATTCTCTACAAACAAAAGTCCAGGACCAGATGGCTTCACAGGTGCATTCTACCAAACATACAGAGAAGAACTTGTACCCATTCTCCTTAAACTTTTCCAAATGTTTAAGTGGAAAGAACACTCCCAAAGACATTTTGTGAAGCCACCACCACGCTATTTATTTATTTAGTTTTGTCTTTTTAGGGCTGTACCTATGGCAAAGGGAAGTTCCCAGGCTAGGTGTTGAATTAGAGCTATAGCTGCCTGCCTATCACAAGCACAGCAACACCAGATCCAAGCCACATCTGTGACCTGTACCATAGCTGATGGCAATGCCAGATCCTTAACCCACTGAGCAAGACCAGGGATCAAACCTGCATCCGCATCGATACTAGTCGGGTTCGTTACCATTGCTCCTCCATGGGAACTCTGATAAATGACAAAATAAATGGCTTATATAGACATTTTCTCCAAAAAAAATTGCAAATACCCCAAAAGCACATGAAAAGATGTTAAATGACATTAGTCACTGAGGAAACACCAGTGAAAACCACACTGAGACCACTTGTGGTTAGTGACATGAGACATCATGTCCACTGGAATGACCGTTTAAGAAAAAAAGGAAAATAACAAGTGTTTGGAAGGCTATGGAAAAACTGGAATCTTTGTGCACTGCTGGTGGAAATGTAAAATGGTACAGTGCTGTGGAGAGCAATGTGCTGGTTCCTCAGAAAGTTAAACATAGAATTATCATATAACCTAATAACTTCCCTCCCGGTATGAATACCTCTGCAAAGGGATTAAAAACAGGTGTTCAAAAAAACTTGTACAGAATATTCACGGTAGCTCTGTTTATAAGAATCAAAAGGTAGAAACAACCCAAATATCCATCAACCGATAAATGAGTAAACAAAGTATGGAGTAGCTGTTCAATAGAATAGAATTCAGCTGTGGAGAAAATTACTGCGTGCATCACTGATACCTGCCACAGCATGGATAGCCTTGAAAACATGCCAAGTGAAAGAAGCCAGATATGAAGGACACATATTGTATGGTTACAGTTATGTGAAATATCCAGAATAGGTTAATTCATAGAGACAGGAAGTTGATGGATTAGTGGTTGCCAGGGGTTAGGAAAGTAGTGAATTGGGAGTGACCACTTAGTAAGTACCTAGTTTCTGTTTGGGGCAATAAAAAATTTCTGAAACTAGAGTTCCATTTGTATGTTGGGTGCAATGTGGCGATGGCTGCACATTGCACGTGTATGGAATGCCACGGAATTGTACACTTTAAAATGATTACAATGACAAATTTAATGTTATCTTGCTTTACCACAATTGAACGCGTTTGTGTGTGTCTGCTAATGATTAGCTAGAGGACATATGATTTCTAAACATAGGGAGTAGACAAAAAAGAACTAAAAAATTGAAATAAAAGCATCTGAAAGAAACTCACTGAAAAATACATGTAGCATGGTTAGTAAGTTATACACTCATATGTAGGTATATTTCATGTTAATTTTCTAAATAAAACTAAAGAATAAGATACTGCATAAAAGACTCAGCACACAGAAGCCTTCACAGATCTGTTTTGCAGTTTACAGAACAGACTAAGCAGAGCTGAAATTTACAAAATAAAAGAATTAGACTGGAAGACAAATCAGATGAAATTACCAGAGTGCATCACCAACACACATTAAAGAGAGGATGAACATCATGGAGAGGAAAAGACTGAACGTACGTACCGTTGGAATTTCAGAAGAAGAAAAGAAAAAAAATGGAAAGAAGCAATATTTCACTATGAAGGATAATGTTCCATAAACGATGAGTGTTCTTGTATTTCAACAAGATCCTCAGATTCAGAAAGTAATACAAATTATAAGATGAATAATTTCTATTTCTATTGAGGTTTAATATAGGTAAGTCAGTGCAACAATATCCTTCTTTTCTAATTTCTATCATAAATGTTTTTCTCAAGACAGCCTAATAACTATTTATAATAAATGCACATACATGCTTCATGTAACAATTCTAATGTGCCTTTCCCACTAAAGACATGACGTCAATGTACTTTCTCACAGCTAATGAATAATAATTTAATCTACACTAGCTTCTGCTAAGCAAGCATGATGATTATTTCAGGAGAAATGGATGTTGAACACAAACATCTTTTTCTTGGTTCCAAACTCTACCATAGGTAGGAAAATTTCATGACCACTGGACCTATCTTGGAAATCTTTCCAGAAGCTAAATCTGTATTTTTTGTTTGTTTTTGAGGGCAAAAAGAGAAACATATACTTTAGACGTGGAATAGCTTTGTTAAGCCAAAAATGAGACAAAAATGGAATAGGAATATTTGAATGGGAATCATTTTGGTGAATGAGGAATGTATAGCCATTATAAATATATCGGGGCTTTAAAAAATTCACTGGATATCTATTGATTTAATGTATTAGGTTAAAATAAAGGTCATTTACTCTTTTTATTTAATGTATTTAAAGTCATCCCAGGAAATTTGCTTAAAAAATTGATCCATCTAACTATCCTTAGATTTATTTTTTAAAAAACATAAAATCAACTTGTATCTCTATCCTACCTTCCCTATACATCCCCAGATTTGCTGTGATGCAGGACCAAGCTCATTCTTTGCCAAGATTTTGGGGATATTGGTTTATACTAAAATTCTTTCTTTATGAGTAAAATAAGAATATGAAAAGGCATTTAATAAATAAGCCACCACGTAAAAGACTTTCTTTAGCTGTGCCTTATTAAAACACTTATGAAGTGCTTTTACCTGGAAAATAAAACACCCCTAACCACTTTGAAGCATTGCTGTACTTCCAAGACCTTCGACTTCCCCTTTCTGTTATTGGGTATGTCGCGTTCTCTTCACATTAGATCATCATGCTTTGGAATGAAGGATAAGAACCTTGAGCAAGACTATGCTGGGTCTCAGAAATTTAAAAATAAAAATTGATATGTAAATTCAGGATAAGTAATATACATGAAAATAATCTATAGTGATGTCTTATAGCCTCCTTATACAACTCAACAGATAATCTTGTCAAATTTCATGAACTCGGTCCAACAATAGGTAGTCAAGTTGAGGAATGAAATTGTCAAGAAATGCATTAGGAATTTAGGCCTTAATAATAATAAGAGGAGAAGACTTTGGCTATTGATCAAAAGACTTTGGCCTGTTCCAATAGATATGTGTGGTGCAGTGAGGTAGGTACTAGCCACATGGGGCTATCCAGCACCTGAGAATTAAGATGTGCTATAAGCATAAAACTGTCACTGGATTTTTAAGACTTAGCATGAAAAAAAGAACATGCAATATGTCATGAAAAGTTTTTATGTTGATTACATTTTGGGCCACACCCATAGCATGCAGATGTTCCTGGGCCAGGGGCTGAGCCTGTGCCACACCGGTGACCTGAGCCGCTGCAGTGACAACACACTGCACCACGAGGGAACTCTTTTACATTGGTTACACTTTGAAATAACAGTACATTGGGTTAAATAAAATGTTATCACAAGTTCTTTATTTTCATGTGGTTGCTAGAAATTTTTAAATGACGTATGTAGTTCATAGTTGTGGATTTCATTATTTTTCTGTTGGACACTGCAGTATGTAGCGGATTTTCAAAGACAAAGTTCTTGGTCAGCCATGGCTGTTTTTTTGACCAAAGATTCCATCAAGAGGGTCACTCGTTTAGGTCAAGGCCCAAAAATGCTGATTAAAAATTTCAAGTATTAGGCTAATAGAGTTAGTATATGGATTAATATCAGGTTTATGTGGTAAAAATAGTTTTTCAAAGATGTATAACTGTGGCAATACAATTTCCAATAACTCTAATCACATTTTGAAACTTTAGAAGCCATTTTTTTTATATCTGATCTGTACTTTTTCCACTTTCAATATATACATTATACAAAGAATGTACTATGTTGTTTGTTTCTATAAATAACTTAGTGTTTACTTAATATTTTAGTACACATACCATACACTTTATTTTATATTTTAAGAATTTTCACTAAGTTCTGGTAACACTACGAAAAAAATCCTTTTACTTATAGTTAGTGTCATTTTACAATGCCAGCATAAACCTATGGCTCCAGTTTGGTTAAGAAAGGAAAATATTAAAGGCTGTGGGGAGATGTCTAAAACCTGCTTATGGTTTTAGTGGTTTGATATGGTTTCTAAGTCATATTAAATTATCTCACTCTTCTACACCTGACTATTTGCAGTGAATTATGCTGCTACAGACATCATAATTTTTTTCATTCTAATTCAATACTATGTCTGATTTTTTATCTTTCTTCTACAATTTGTTCTTATATATTATTCTATCTCTCAAATTTCCTGAATGAGAGTATGTTTTGTTTATAATTTAGAAAAAAAATTAAATAACAAAGGTGTAGGAGAACTCAGAAGGAGCGAGTGGAGTGGACACGAACAGTTCCTCATTGACAGCTACCTTCCCCATCTCTTTTGGGTGCAGCCCTGGATTTCCTTCAGAAACTCTCCTTCTCCACTCTTACCCTAATGGTCTAGCTGGAGCTGACTGTCATCTTTAGTGCTTATTGCATCACATCTCTTTGCCCACAGGGATGGCCACTAATCAGCCAACTTTAAGTTAGTCCTAAGATTTTTACTGAGGCAACCAATAGAGAGATGTTGATTTTTGCTAAGGAAAAAGAACATAAATCTGGAGCCATTAGAAGTCACATCGCATTATAGGAAGAGAGCTCTTCTGAAAATCGAGTCGAGAGAGAAAAGGTGAACTAGTGGAAAAAGACTTAACCTCATCTGAGTCCTTGTATCCTATTATCTAAAAACAGTCTACCTTTGGACAACCCAGATACACGTGTCAAAAAACTACCCTGAATTCTTTAAAACAGTTTAAGTTGGGAGTTCCCTAATGGCATAGAGGTTTAAGGATCTGGTGTTGTCATTGCTGTGGTTAGGTTCACTCCCTGGCCTGGGAACTTCTGCAGGCCTTGGGAGCAGACGAAACGAAAGAAAGAGGGGCTGGGAAGGAGGGAGAGAGGGAGAGGGAGGGAAGGAAGGAGGGAAGGAAAGAAAGAGAGAGAGAAAGAAAGAGAGGGGGAGAGAGAGGGAGGAAGGAAGGAAAGAAGGAAGGAAGGGAAAAAACAATTTAAGATGGGTTTTCTGTCATAAGGTTGACATTTAGCTAAAACAACTATCCGGCTACACCATTTGTTTGTGGGACATCCTGATGAATTGGGCCTGTTCTGATTATTCGTTACACACATCATTCTGATTACTAAATATTTTAAATATTACCTTCACTTTTGATCAAAAGAACTTGAGTAATAATGCAAACTTGGAAACAGAAATACAACAAGAGTAAGGGTAACTTTTCAGTTGACATGAAGAGAATGAGGAAGGGCAAAAAAAAAAAATCTATCCACAAAGATATAATTAAACAAACAGGTGCTTTTGCCATCAAATTATAAAAAGATATCAACCCATCTTTTCTGCCCAATCATGTTATTTGCCCTCTTGGAGTATTTTCCTCTTTTATTAAGCAGGTATTAAAAATAACTGCCCGCCTATCTTACAATACTGTGTGTACCAAATCGGACACTACGTATAAAAACATCTCCTGTGTAAACTATTCTATGGGAAGAAATAATATTAACAAAGACAAATGAATGCTTCAATAATGTAAATTAATATTACCCCATTTGATTCTTACATCTGATTTTTTGGTTATCTATCTTCCCCGTGTGTGAGAGTACATTATCAACTTAGCTTCCATGTTACAAAAAAGGTACTTTATCATCATAGATAATAGTATTTCAAAGCTTATTGTCCTTAAAGTTATATCCATTGTATTTTTGCTCATGCATTTTCTCATTCTCCTTTCACTACTCGCTGTAATGTCAGTCATGAAAGTAAAACATTGCTTCTGCCATCTTTCCTCTTTGAAAACATCCAAAGGCTCTGAGCTGTGATGTGTTTGACTATTATTTGTTAGCCTGGCCAGGGAGATTTCCTTTTTTATGCTTTAATTTGTATAGTTACATGGTTATTTTTATAGCAAAAGGAATATTTGTGTTTTTCTTAAGATAGGACCAATTTTTGTAAAAATTTTGAAAAATATATGTGTATATATATATATATATATATAATGTTTGTGATTTACCCAAATTACTAATAACTTTTAAAAATTTAATTACATAGATACTTCATGGGATATCTATTTTTAAAAAGTTTTTTCACACTTAAACATCCTTCCCTACTATTAAGTGCTACTACATTGGAGTCCCTATCATATCTTTTTTCCTCTTTTTAAAAAATTTATTTATTTTTATTGAAGTATAGTTGATCTACAATTGTTGTATGAATTTCTTTTGTACAGCAAAGTGATTCAGTTATACAAATACATGCATTTTTAAAATATTCTTTTCCTTTATGGTTTATCACAGGATATTGAATATAGTTCCCTGTTCTATACAGTAGGACATGGACGTTATCCATTCTATATATAATAGTTTGCATCTGGTAATCCCAAAATCCCAATCCTTCCCTCCTGCACCCTCTCTCCCACTTGGCAACCATAAGTCTTTTCTCTATGTCTATGAGTCCATTTCTCGTTCATAAATTAAGTTCATTTGTGTTATATTTTAGATTCCACATATAAATGGTATCATATGGTATTTGTCTTTCTCTTTCTGACTTACTTCACTTAGTATGAGCATCTCTAGTTCCACCTATGTTGCCGCAAATGGCATTATTTCATTCTTTTTTATGGCTGAGTAGTATTCCATTGCATATATATACTACATCTTCTTAATCCATTCATCTGTCAATGGACACTTAGGTTATTTCTATGTCTTGGCTATTGTGAAGAGTGCTACCATGAATATCAGGGTGCTTGTATATTTATTAATTGTAATTTTATCTAGATATAGGCCAAGAGCAGAACTGATAGATCATATACTAGTTCTCTATTTAGTTTTCTGAGGAACCTCCATACTGTTCTCCATAGAGGCTGGATGAACTTGCATTCCCACAAACAGTGTAGGAGGGTCCACTTTTCTCTGCACCCTCTCTAGCATTTGTTATTTGTTGATCCTGAGTCATATCTTAATGTGGCATTGACTACCATCACTATTTATACTTTACCCCAGAATATATCCCATTTTAGAAAATGGACTACATTCCATATCGAAGGGTCAGCTGCATTAGACAGTTTCTAATGTCCACCAGTGCTCAACAGGTGATATAAAAATATGAAGAGAGCCAGATGTAAGACAAGAGGCACTAAGTGCTTTTATTTTGATGAGCAATTATACCCAACCAATTATAATGCCTTTTTAAACTTCAGGAGGGACAAAAATACACACCAAACAAAGCAGTACTCCAAACATTTTTATGTTCAAAAACTACTAATTTGAGTCTCTCGTAATCCTTACTAATTGGGTATTTATCCCATAAAAGTTGTGTGAGAATAAAGAGACCAATAATTCTTTTATCTACATTAATTAAGAAGCAAAATATTATTATCTTTGCTTCATCTAGTGATAAAATAAGAGAACCTGAATACCAATAACTTGGTATTTGGAATATCAAGAATAACTTTATGTTGTTCTTCCTTTCAAATAAGAAGCATAAATAGAGTATCAGAAAAATTTGCTTGTAGAGAAGGTTCTTGTGAAACAATTCTACAGTTCAGCAAGCTTAGATTTTTCAACCATATTCGAATGTTATGTGGCCACCATGCCTTTTAAATATGACATTTCATTATTTTAATGAAAGTTACTTTTGTCCATTTGGGTTTTATTGAAAATAATTCTAATATTAGAATTTTTACAGCGAAATTAATTTACACTTTAAGCCAGAAATCATTAATGACAATTTTTGCAGGCTCCTGGGGACATCCAGGTATAAGTTGATACTTATCTTACACTGTGTTTATGTTGACTAATTTTCCTGAACAACCTGGTCAAATAAGTGACTTGTCAATTCTACTTCAAACTGAATATGTCTCTAGGGACTTCATCAGTTGGTAGTAACTACTGGCCAATTTATGAAATACTCTTGCATAGACTGCAATTTGTTCAATGAAAGTTTCCTTATGCAAATTGATCTTGAACTTTTTCAATTTTTGAAGCATCATCAACATTATTCTTTAAAAATTACTAGGTCAGATATGTAACCTATTTACAATTCAGGCATTAAAAAAAACTAGACTGTATAAAGAAGAGTTTGGTTTAGCCACTAATTATCTACTTAATCTGAGTGTTAGTTTCCTCATTGTTTATATAGGAGAAATAATACATCTGAAGATGTATTATTAAATGAGGTAAATGCATGCATTCAGTGGTATTTTAGCTATGCACCAGGCATTGATGGGAATTAGTGGTCCAAAAGGGATTCTGGCCCTAGTAACTCTTCATTCCAATTCTTAAAGTTTCCTGAGGAAAATGGCAATTTATTTAACTTGGAACATGAAAATTAAATTTATCAATCAATTATTAGATAAATATGATACATATATTAAAAATTAAAAAGACAATCTACTAATCATAAGTCTTTGGTCAGGTAAATTGGTGGTACATATGTTTATCATTTTCTCTTGCTTCCGATAAGACTTGATACAATAGTTCAAGAAATGGTATCATGAACACAAAAAATTATCTTGATTATATTCTAGTAAGATTTTCTCTTTGAAAGAGAATAAGGAAAAGAGAAAATCCATAGAAAATTCCAAAATCCAATTATTTTAAAATTATTTATACTTTGGGTGTAGCCTAGATGGCAGAATAGGAAGACCCTAAGTCACATCCTCCCATAAGCACACCACAATTGCAACTGTTTACAACTATCTATGAGAATAACTGGAAGACTAGCAGAACATATTTTTCTACAACTAAAAACACAAAGAAGAAAACACAATAAGATGGGTACAGGAGAGGAGACACAGTATAGTCAAGACTCACACCCCTAGGTGGGCAATCTGAAAATGGGAGAATAATCACAATTGCAGATATTCTCTCTAAGAATCAATGGATTCAAACCCCACAGACTTACGTATGGGAGAATTTGAGGGGTGGAGGAAGTAGAGACTCTGCTCTTAATAAGGATATATAGGATTTTCCATCAGGGCACAGCAGAAACCAATCTGACTAGGAAATATGAGGTTGCAGGTTTGATCTCTGGTTTCACTCAGTGGGTTAAGGATCTGGCGTTGCCATGAGCTGTGGTGTAGGTTGCAGATGTGGCTCAGATCCTGCATTGCTGTGTCTGTAGGCCAGCTGTAGCTCTTATTAGACCCCTAGCCTGGGAAACTCCATATGCTGCAGGTATGGCCCTAAAAAAAAGAGATACATAAAATCCCACATGCTACCAGTCCCTGCACAGAGGCTGTAATCCGAAAGTAGCCTGGGTCAGACCCACTTGCTGATCTTGGAGAGCCTCCCAGAAAGGCAGGAGGCACTGGAACTCCTATGGGGACACAGATACTGACAGTAGCCGTCTATGTATCTAGTTTTACCACAAGGACAGTGGTGCTGGGAAGTACCATTTGGAGTTCTTCTAGCCCATTATAATGAGGAGCTTACCAGCCCACCAGCATCAGCCCCAAGGATCCCAGGGCCAAGCAGCCAGTTTCATGAAGACCCGGCCCCATGCACCAGTTCTAGGACCACAAGCCCCAGCAGTCAGCTGCCCCAGGACAGGGCCCAACCTCCAAAAGGGTTGACACCAGCTCTAGGACACACTAGTTCATGCAGCCAGCCATGCTGGGCCCTGGCCTTGCCTATCAATGGCTCATTAGTCATCACACAAGGCAGCCTGGCAGTGAACCAGGTTGGTATCTATCCTTGAATAACAGTGTGCTCACAATAGTCAGTCTCACCACAATAAAAGGTCCCAGACAACCTAGACAAGGGGCACTCCCAGAGCTTATAGCTCTGGTGACCAGAGGGGAGTATGCTGTAGGGCCCCATAGGATATTTCCTATATAAGGCCATGTCTCCAAGCTTAAGAAATGGAACTAACCTATATAATACACAGAAATGAAGAGTTAGAAAAAATGAGGAGACAAAAGGATACATTCCAAATAGGAACAAGACTAAACCCCAGAAGAATTAAGTAGAAAAAAGCATTCTACCTGATAAAGACTTCAAGCTAATAATTATAAATATGTTCAATAATCACAGGAGAAGAATTGATGAACAGAGTGAGAAGTTCAATACAGAGTTGAGTACAATAACTAAAATAAAAAATACACTAGACAGATTCTATAGTAGATTAGAGAATAGATACAGAGGGACAGATCAGTGAACTTTAGGCAGACTAGTGGAAATCATCCAAGTTGAACAAGAAAAAAGGGTAGTTTAGGAGAACTCTAAGGCAGGAGTTCCTATTGTGGCTCAGTGAGTGAAGAACCTGATAATGTCCATGAGGGATGCAGGTTTGATCCCTGGCCTTACTCAGTGGGTTAAGGATCCAGCATTGCTGCAAGCTATGGTGTAGTTCATGGATATGGCTCAGACCCAGTGTTGTGGTGGCTGTAGCATAGGGCAGCAGCTGCAGTTCTGATTCAACACTAGCCTGGGAACTTCCACATCCTGCAGGTGTGGCCATAAAAAAAAGAAAAAGAAAAGAGAGAGAGACATCTAAGGTATCATCAAGCATACTAACATTCACATTACAAGGGCCTCAGAAGGAGGAGAGAAAAGAAAGGGGAAGAGATATTATTTGAAGACATAATAGCTGAAAACCTCCCTAACTTGGAAAAGGAATCAGACATCCAGATTCAGGAAGTATAGAGAGTTCCAAATAAGATCAACTCAAAGAGGTCAACATTAAGACACATTATAATTATAAAGGCAAAGTTAAAGTAATGAGAGGATCTTCTAAAGCAACAAGAGAAAAGCAACTAGTTACACCAAGTGAACTTCCATAAAATGATCATCTGACTTCTCAGCAGAAACTTTACAAACCAGAAAAGAGTGGCATGATGTATTCAAAATGGTGAAGTGAAAAACCTACAACTAAAAATATACTACCAGAAAAAGCCATCATTCAGATTTGAAGGAGACACAGAGATTTTAACAGAGAAGCAAAAGCTAAAAAAGTTCAGCATCACTAAATTGGCTTCACCCAAAAAACAAACAAAAAAAAATGCTTAAGTTCAAAAAAAAAGGACCACAACTAGAAATATGGAAATTACAAAACTAAAAATCTCAATGGTGAAGGAAAAATACAGTAAAGATAGTAGATCAAACGCATAAAGTTAGTATAAAAGTTAAAAGACAAAAGTAGTAAAATCATCTAAATCCACAATAAGTGTTAATACACAAAAGAGAAAAATGTAAAATATGATGTCAAACCATTAAATGTGGGGAATGAGGGAAGTAGAAATGTAGTGTTGTTAAAATGTGTTTGAACTTAAGACATCATCAACTTAAAATTATATGAACCTCATCTATAAATACAAAACCAAAAACCATAACAGATACACATAAAATAAAAAGGAATCCAAATAAAACACTAAATATAGTCATGAAATCACAAGGGAAGAGAGCAAAAGAAGAAAGCAAAACAAAACAAAACTACAAAAATAATCAGAAAACAATGAACTAAATGGGAATAAGTTTATACATATCAATGATTATTATATGAAAATGAACTAGATGTTTCAATCAAAAGACACCAAATGGTTTAATAGTTTTTTTTAAAAAAGGACTCATATATATGCCATCTACTGGAGACTCAATTCAGATCTAAAGACACACACAGACTGAAAGTGAAGGGATGGACAAAGTTATTCTGTGCAAATGCAAACAAAAAGAAAGTTGGGTAGCAATACTTATCTCAGACAAAAAAGACAAAAAAAAAGACTTTGAGACGAGATAAAAAAAAAAAGGATATTGTGTAAAGACAAAGGAATCAATCCAACAAGAAGATGTAAATTTATAAATATGCATATGGACTCAACATAGGAGCACATAAATACAAACAGTAATTAGAAAAGAAATTGACAGTAAAACAGTAAGAGTAGAGGACTTTAGCACCCCACTTACATCAATGTATAGATATGAAGACAGAAAATGAATAAGAAAACACTGGCCTTAAATGATGCATTAGACCAGACAGACTTACTATTTATATAGAATATATATATAGACCATTCCATCCAAGAGCAGCAGAAAACATGTTCCTTTCAAGTGCACATGAAACATTCTCCAAGACAGATCATAGGCTAGGCCACAAAACAAGTCCTAATAAGTTTAAGACTAAAATTACATCAAGCATCTTTTCTGATCCCAATGTTATGAAACTAAAGTCAACTGCAAGGAGAAAATTGCAGAAACCACTAACACATGGAGGTTAAATCACACACTACAAAACAATTGAATAGGTCACTGAAGATATCAAATTGGAAATCAAATTGGAAATCAAAAAATAATCAGATTCAAATGAAAATAGAAATATAACAATCCAAAATCTATGGGACGCAGCAAAGAAGTTTTAAGAGGGATTCTTATAGCAATACAAGCCTACCCCAGAAAACAAGAAAAATCTCACATAAGCAATACAACCTCACACCTAAGGAACATAGACAAAGAAAAGGAAACAAAAACCATTGTTAGTGTAAAGAAATACAACAGACTTCTGTATATTAATCTTGTATCCTGCTACCTAGCCGAATTTATCAGTTCTAGTAGTTTTTGTATGACATCTTTAGGGTTTTCTTTTCTTTTTTGGAGGGAGAGGGTGCACTCACAGCCTATGGAATTTCCCAGACAAGGAGTCAAATCAGAGCTACACCTTCTAGTCTACAGTCACAGAAACACAGGATCTGAGCCACATCTGCAACCTACACCACACTGAGCAAAGCCAGGGACTTAACCTGCATCCTTGTGGATACTAGTCAGATTCGTGTCTGTTTCACCACAACGTGAACTCTCAAGTCTTTATGGTTTTCTATACATAGTATTATGCCATCTGGATATAATGATAATTTTACTTCTCTTCCAATTTTGATACCTTTTATTTTTTTTCTTAGCTGATTTATTTCTTTTTCTTAGCAGGTAAGAAAAAGTATGAAAAATACTCTCATGGTATTGGAAGCCCTATCATATCTAGGGCTTCCAATACTATGTTGAATGGACTTGGTGAGAGTGGGCATTCTTGTTCCACATTTTAGTGAGAAAGCTTTTAGCATTTCACTGTTAAGTGTGATGTTGGCTATGGGTTTATCATAAATAGCTTTTATTATGTTAAGATATGTTCCCTTGACACCCACTTTGGTAAAAGTTTCTACCATGAATGGATCCTGAAGTGTTATCAAATGCTTTTTCTGCTTCTATTGAGATGATCATGTGGTTTGATGTGGTGTTTCACGTTGATTAATTTCCATATGTTGACCATCCTTGTGAGCATGGGATCAATCCAACTTAATTGTGGTGTATGATACCTTTCATATGTTGTTGGATTCAGTTTGCCAATATTGGTTGTGAATTTTTACATCTATATCGGCCTGTAATTTTTTTGGGGGGGAGTACTGTCTTTGTCTGGCTTTAGTATCAGGGTGATAGTGGCTTCATAGAATAACTTTGGGAGTATTCCCTCTTCTTCAATCTTTTGGAAGAGTTTGAGAAGGACTGGTATATGTTCTTTGTATGTTTGACAGAATTCCCCAGAGAAGTCATCTGGCCCTAGACTTTGGTTTGTAAGTTCTTTATTTTTTTTTTATTACAGATTCTATTTCACTTATAGTGATTAATCTATTAAAAGTATCTATTTCTTCTTGATTCATTTTCAGTGGGATGTATGTTCTAGAAACTTTTCCATTTCTTCTAGGTTGTTCAGTTTGTTGGCATAGCATTCTCTTACAGTTTTTTTATATTTCTGTGGTATTGGTTATTATCTCTTTCATTTCTTATTTTGTTCATTTGGGTTCTCTCTCTTTTCCTCTTGGTAAGCCTGGCCAGACGTTTGTAGATTTGTTTACCTTTTCAAAGAATCAGCTCTTGAGAGTTCTCATTGTGGCTCAACAGTCAATGAACCTAACAAGTATCCATGAAGATGTGGGTTTGATCCCTGGCCTTTCTCAGTGGGTCAGGAGTCTGGCATTGCCATGAGCTGTGGTGTAGGTTTCAGATTCAGCTCCAATCACCCATTGTTATGGCTGTGGCATAGGCTGGCAGCTGCAGCTCCAATTCGATGCCTAGCCTGGGAACCTCCATATATTGTAGGTATGGCCCTAAAAAGCAAAAAAAAAAAAAAAAAAAAAAAGGAAAAAAAGAAGCAATCTCTTGGTTGTACTGATTATTTCTATTGTTTTTATAATCTGTTTTATTTATTACCTCTCTGATCTTTATTATTTCCTTCCTTCTGCTGCTGACTTTAGTTTTCCTGAGGAAAAAGAAAAAAACTGAAAGCATAACTCTCCCAGATGTGAGATATACTACAAAGTCATAGTAATCAAAATGGCATTGTATTGTCACAAAAACAGACTTATGGATCAATGCAACAGAATAGAGCCCAGAAATAAACTCCCACATCTATGGTCAATTAATCTTCAATAAAGGGGGCAAGAATATAAAATAGAGAAAAAACAGTCTCTTCAGCAAGTGGTGTTGGGAAAGCTGGACAGCTGCATGTAAACCAGTGGAGTTAAAACACACCCTCATACCATACACAAAAATAAATTCGGAGTTCCCGTCGTGGCGCAGTGGTTAACGAATCCGACTAGGAACCATGAGGTTGCGGGTTCGATCCCTGGCCTTGCTCAGTGGGTTAACGATCCAGCATTGCCATGAGCTGGGGTGTGGGTTGCAGACGCAGCTCGGATCCCACGTTGCTGTGGCTCTGGCATAGGCTGGCAGCTCAGCTCCGATTAGACCCCTAGCCTGGGAACCTCCATATGCCATGGGAGCAGCCCAAGAAATGGCAAAAAGACAAAAAAAAATTAAAATAAAAAATAAACTCAAAATGGCTTAAAAACAGATATAAGACATGACACTGTAAAACTCCTAGAAGAAAATATAGGCAAAACATTCTCTGATATAAATCATACCAATGTTTTCTTACGTCAGTTTCCCAAGGCAATTGAAATAAAAGTAAGAATAAAGACATGGGACCTAATCGAACTTATAAGCCTTTGTAGAGCAGAGAAAACCATAAAAAAAAAAATGAAAAGACAATGTAAGGACTGGAAAAACTATTTGCAAACAATACAACCAACAAGGACTTAATTTCCAAAATATATATACAACTCAATAACAAAGAAATAAACTACCCAGTTTAAAAAAAAAAAATAGGCACAAGACCTAAAGAGACCCTTAGGTGAAACCCAACAGCTCTTCTTCTTTTAAAGATTCTCCCTGGATGTCTCACCCAACAACTTCTGCTTATATCAAATTAGAAAGATCCTGGGAGTTCCTGTCATGGCTCGGTGGTTAAAGAATCCAACTAGGAACCTTGAGGTTGCGGATTCAATCTCTTGCCTTGCTCAGTGGGTTAGGAATCCAGCGTTGCCATGAGCTGTGGTGTAGGTTGCAGATGCGGATCTGGTACTGCTGTGGCTCCAGCTCAGGCTGGCGGCTACAGCTCCAATTAGACCCCAGCCCGGGAACCTCCACATGCTGTGGGTGCAGCCCTGAAAAAGAAAAAAAAAAAGGAAAGAAAGATCTTGGTCACATGGTCACTACAGCTATAAGAGAAGCTGAAAACATGGTATTTGGTACCCTGAATGAAACTAGGATTCTATTAATAAAGAAAATCAGTCATACTCTGACATTCCCGTAAATACTATTCTTAGATATAATCTAGAAGTTAGAAGTCCTCTGCCATTTGCAACGCAAACTTGAGTAACTCAACTTATTTGTGCCTCAGTTTCTTGATCTATCAGTTGAGAGTTTAACAAAATAGTTCCTTTCACCTCAAAAATGAACACAATTCTTGATACTGTTTCTTGACTTGAAAATTTTATTTTATTGAAGTATAGTTGATTTACAATGTGTTAATTTCTTTTATTTTACATTGGAGTTTTGCTTGTTTATAATATTGTGTTAGTTTGAGGTGTACAAAAAAGTGAGTCAGTTATACACTTTGTGTATATGTATTTCTTTCATATTCTTTTCCCATACATATTACAGAATTTTACATTGAGTTCCCTATACTCTAAGTAGTAGCTATCTATCTATCTATCTTGCTTTTTAGGGCCACACCTGTGGCATATGGAGGTTCCTAGGTAGTCTAATTGGAGCTACAGCTGCTGGCCTACACCACAGCCACAGCAACACCAGATCTGAGCCGCATCTGCCACCTATACCACAGCTCACAGCAATGCTAGATTCTTAACCCACTGAGTGAGGCCAGGGATCGAACACACAACCTCATGGTTCCTAGTCAGATTCATTTCCACTGCACCATGACAGGAACTCCTATTTATATATTTTTATATAATAGTGTGTATATGTTAATCCCAAATTCCTAATTTATCCCCCATTTCCCCATTAGTTTTCTATGTCTGTGGGTCTGTTTCTGTTTTGTATGTAATTTCATTTATATCGTTTTTAAAGATTCCTTATATAAGCAATATCATATGACATTTGTCTTTGACTGGCTTAATTTTCTTAGTGTGATCATCTCCTACCCACTCACGTTGCTGCGAATGTCATCATTTTATTCTTTTTATGGCTGAGTAATATTCCATTATATGTATGTACACATCTTCTTTATCTATTCATCTGCTGATGGACATTTATACTGTTCATGAGTGACATTAACTAGGGATAGTTGACCCTATTAAATTCTCAAAGTATTCAATTTCAACTGAGACCTCCTTAATAATAATTATCGTATGCACCTCCTAGTACACTGTTTATCGTAATTATCCCAAAGCCTCACCAGTCCTCAAGCCCTCGTCTCATTCTACCACCTACATTGGGCAGATGTGGACCCAGACTGATGACTTCTTCGTGTAGACACAGACCAGCTCCTGGCACCTGGTCTGTAGGAAGTAAAGGGCATGGTGAGGCCTCTCAGCATAGTTTTGGTCCCTCTCTTTGATACCGAAGAGCCACCACGTGCACACCGATGATGACAACCACCATCTGGATGCACTTTTCCTACATTTCGACTCATCCATCATTTTCCCCCATGCATCTGTTTGAAGACCAAGTGTTGGAAATATACACAAAAGTCACCAAAAAAAGTTGATGGTGTACCTATTCTGTTAATTAAACTCTACCCCTTATTTTTGTCCTAAGAAATTGCTAAATGATCTGTTAAAATTAAATGGTGGGTCCTGAGAGTAGGGCCATTTCACAGTAACAGTTGAAGAGAGAGAATATGTTAAAATTAGAACAAGCTTAAGAAAGAATTACACACTCCAACCAAGGTGGGAAAATTAGCTGAAATATCTGCCAAAAAAAAGTGGAAAGTTCTAAGATACCAGATGTCTCTGTGGGTTCCAAATTTGGAATTCTTTGTCGCCTTTTAAATCTTCTTTCAGAAGTATCAAGGCTTACAATACATGTGGTTTGGCATATGGACTGTTATTTTGCATTTCTAGACTCTGAGTCTGCCTTTCATCAGCATTTTTTGCTAAGTTCTATGATATCTTAGGATACATGGCTCTCAAGAACATGAAGTAAAGAAGTAATGCCTTGTTCTTTCCCCCTCATTTCATTATAAAGATTTGTAGACAAGATTTAGGGCCCAAGGAAGCATTAACTATCTTTTATTTATTTCTGGAAGTCCTTTTGAGTGTTTTTTATTTGTGGAGGAAAGAGCTTTAATTTTTTGAATATTAAATTATCATAGAGGGCAGTCTGGGCTCTTCCGCTCTAGCCTTATTTCCCTCCTCAGCACCAGCACCTCCGCAAACCTCCCCAGTGAGAAACAACTATGACACCTGAACTTGACTGCAGGTGATCAAGACAGTGGGACAATATAATATGAAAACATGATTCTGTTACCAATAATAGTTAAATTGAAAATTAATAAATAATAGGAGAAGAGAGGACAATTGAAATCCAAATGAGAAAGACTTCTAATAGGAAAAAAAAGGTTTAAAAAAGAGATCCATTTTAAAGCTAAGATATTTTTATTTATATCTCATTTTTTCATCTTGGATTGAAAGACTATTCAGCATTATTCCCTAGATGGCATATATTATGTTAGTGTCAGATTACTGACTTGTAAACATCACAGAGTACCCTTGACCATGTATAATTTATCAGTTTGCCTGTACTTTCAATCGTTTAGAAGTCAATTGTTAGAGTCTAAATGGACTTTAGTTTCATATCTTCTAACTTATCAGTAACGTATGAATAATGTGAAGTGTCTAAAAAATATTCCTTGCTTCTATCCATGAAAAACAAACTGGTACACAAAACTGAGGTTAGAACTGCTTTTTATCAACATGCCAAAACGCTATTTTTAACATGGGGCAAATCTCTTCGGAAAATGATTTATGTAATTAAAAATCAATTCCGGCAGGATCATTGTACATGTTAGTTAAACATTCATGGGAAAGAAAGAGCAGCCTGCAGAGTGTTTAAAGGTAAAAACAAGAGAATTTGAATGTCCTGCATCATAAACTACCTCCCACCAAAGGCTTATGGGTCCTGAAATCAGAGAAGATAACTGAAAATAACCAGATAAACAGACTTTTCCTCCCTTATATTTTGTACCCAGATAGAAGCAACTATAGGAGAGACTATAAAAGCATATATTGAAGCTAGACTCTCTTAGGTTAAAAAGAATGAGCTAAGAAAGCACATAAATATAAAGTCATGAAATAGATGTGACAAGCTATAAAAGAGTGAGTTAGAAGCACCTTTCTCTCTGAGTCAGTAATGAGGTTTTCTCATTGGAAGAACCCAGGTGAACATCCAGAAGATTCCTGCTGCTGAGTCACAAGAGACAGAGGGAAGTGTCATGGCAGTCACAGCTTGGGAAGCCAGCAGAACTTAGTTAGTCACAGCCTTTCCCTGTCTTCCTTGCCAAAGGGATTATTCATCATTTTGGGAGAGGATAGTGTGTCCTTATGCCAGGAGATGACTCTGGTTTGTTTAATATAATCTTAGCAATCTTAGTCCCCTTTGCTAGCTAACATTTGGCCAATATTTTGTGCAGCTTTGGGGGCAGAAATGGGGGACCATGTGATCCAGCTCTTCCAATGAGTCACAAAAGAAAGCCTAAAATAAAAGAGCCTGGGAGAGGTTTGTCTTCCTGACACAAGGAAAACTCTTCCCTTCCAGTCCATTCTCAAATCAAACATGACTTCACAGGGCATGCTTCCTCGGCAGCCATCGTGGCTTAAGGACCAAAATATCAGCAGGCTGAGGATGGCAGGGACCAAAGACAGAAAACTCCTCCTTCCTTGATATTGCCTTTGGGCTTCTTTACCAAAGCTAGAACCACCCACTCCCAGACATCTCACCCTGCAGAAAATTAAAGGCCTGTATTCTTGAGTCTCTGTTAGGTGAGGATTATACAACTTGCTGCTGGATGATGTTAACTGACAAAAAAGCTAAGACTGTGAAAGCAAGAGGACTCCATGATTCTGTGGATGGAGAGTCACTGCCCATTTTGCAGTGGCCACCATGGAGAAAAGAGTGGAGATCAAGATTTAAAGTTCTGCTGATGCACAAAAGAGAGGGAATCCACGTTCAGGGGTCCATCTTTGCTATCTCTACCTCTGATAATGAAGTTTTCCACATTTAAATGTGAGAGGACACATGCTCTCCTTTAAAAGAAGCAACACCAGAGATGGAAAAATCGCTGGTAAAAGAGTCAACAAATTTCTTCAATCAGTTCTGTCATGCCCGTGACATTTTGTTTCATCTGGCATTTCTATCAATAAGTTTATTAGAAACAGATGTTTATTTCTAAAAGACATCAGGGAATTCAGTAATGCCCAGAGAGTTCCTAAAAGATGCTTTGTATATATTGAGCCTCACATATGTTTTATGGTTTCATTTAAATATGTGTGTGTAATACACATAGACACAGAAAGAGAGATTGTATTTAAAGACTGAGTTCCCCTTAGATTCTAAATTTCTCAAAGGTAGTGAGTATCCACTGTTTAATGTACTTGCTGGAGAACTAATATTAGTTGATGAAAAGGAACCTTTGAAAAACTGACAAATATTCACCTTATACTGCAGACACTTTGTATCATCTAGGTCTTTACACAACTTTTTACACTTTTACTAATGTTTTGTGTTTCCCTAAATGTTTGAGGAGGAAAAACAGTGATGCTAATAAAAATTTAAGTATAAGTAAAATTAAAATGTAGTTCTATGCATAACTCGAAGCTCCATTTTGTCATCAGTCATCCATTCCTAACAGTGACTGTGATATGGATTTGGGAAAAGTTTTTTCTTAGTTCTTCCTTTCCTTGCAAAGACTCCATCAATGCCCAACTTTGGTTTTCATACTTTTCCCTTATTATGAGCATAAAAAAAAGGCTGGAGCATCTTTTTTTTAGAATGAAAAAAGTTTTCACACTTGCATAACTCATGTAGTTTAAATGGCCTGAAATCAACAGTCCCCAGTAAAGCATCTTTGAAAAGACACCGAGGCTGAATATCAGTAACTGCAAAGAAGTACTTTGAAAAGAATAGCAAGGAAAAGCTCCTGTGAAACTGCATGGGATAGATAAAAATATCAAGAATGAGAAGACATTCACTTTGGAAACTTTACGGTTTTAACATTTTTATAAATCTAAGGTGTTTTTTTTTTTTAATTCAGGAAGTTTTCCTGAAATTACAGATGTTTGAAGCTCCCAAATTGGTTTTGCAATTCTTGGTAGGAAAATCAGATTTCCAGAAGAGCTTTCTCACTGAATAAGATATTAGGGTAATTACTTAGTTGGCAGAAGAAAAGAACTAGAATTGAGCATGTCTACATCCTCCAAAAAGGGTAAAGGAAAGGTGTGGAAACAGAAGTAAAATGAACAGTAAAGGAAGAGGCAAGAGCACTGGGTTTGGAGGAGAAGGGAGAATAGGCAACAAGGGGAGCCCAGGGAAAGGGGGATGATTTGGGGGGGACTAAATCAGAAACTCAGGAGAGGGTTTTCTCTCTAAAAAAGAGACTAAAGTCCTGAGAAGTTAGAACTTAGTCCTCTCTCTAAGTCTGTCTCTCTCTCATACATATTCTCATTCTCTCTGTGTGTCTCTGTAACACACACACACACACACACACACACACACACACACACACACACACATACACACACACGGTGAGGCCATGGAAACACCCTGCCCAACGATCACTGTAGGATCTGGTCTAGAACAAGGAAAGCCTATAGTGCCTGTGTGTGGGCAGATAAGGAGAGCCTTTGTGTCAGTGAATGTTTCTAAGAAAGCCTGGTTGCTAATAGGCTCAGGGGTTCCCCTGAGACAAGGCCTTGGGCATGTCATTTTCTGAATATGGCAGTTATCTCCCTTACATTCCCACATAGCTCTCTCAAGACTTATGGGAATTTAATTTTCCCTTTTTCTCTCTCTGCTCCATCTGAAAATATTTCAATGTCTATGTTCACTTCTGATGGACCTTCTCATCCTGAGGCTGAGCTAGGTTTTGCTGTTCTTGCATTTTGCACAGGCTTCTCCTCTGCCTCCTTCCCTCCGCTGGTAATTATTTATAACACAGAACCCCCTTTCCCCTTTTATCCTCTTCATCCAAAAGCAACTCCATTACCTATATTTGCCTATGATCTTATGATGTCAATGAAACTCGGTGCTCTCGCCACCAGGGTCTAATTACAAGTTGCAAGGTGGATGTGCTCAAGGATGAATACAAATCAGGGTGATCATCGGTCATCTGAACCAACCTAAAGTGATGCTCTGTCCTTAGAGCTTTGGGGATGATGGAGTGGTCACTAGCTCTGGGCTGGGATTCATCAATGAGGACCCTTGGCTGAAAATTTCTGCCTAACTTAAACATGAAAAATGTATTAGAAGATTATGAAGGTAGGATTGATATATCCCCAGAATTGACAGAAGATCAGAGAAATAAGGCTCTGTCCTGGACAGGAAAGAGAGTTTAGGGGGCGAAGAAAAAAAATCTCAGCAATGGCCTCCTATTTGGGACATCCTTATCATCATGAGTGAGTGCCAAGGACCCCTCTTTTGTGTGATTCAATTAGTTAAGATTTAAAGGGCCAGTGAGGACATTATGAGAGGATGAACAGAAGTTACCTACCTTATCCTGGGCAAACTGAGGACAGAGCCTCCAGTCCCATCAAGCTCGAGGATAAAAGGTACAAATCTGGATTTTTCTACCCTGCAAAACTATACACACAGATTAGTCCCTCAAATAAAATTGTGATGTTATAGAGAGTGAAGAAATGCTGAGCACCCCAAAGTTACAGAGGTACACCACACAGGACCCCCTTTCCTCTTTTACATAAGGTTCTGGTTACCTAAGGTTGTACAGTGAAGGCACGTGGTGGATGCTATCAAATATTTGTTGACTGAGTAGAATTCCCGCATTCAAAGATGGTCCCCTGCCAGATTATCCAAGTGATTACCAATTTTCAGAATAAATTTTTCCTGGATCCTCGGGTTAGGGCTATGCCAAACCAATCCCTGAAGCAGGAAGGTATGATGTAGATTAAAGGCAAAACTAGAAAAGATGAGGATAAAGGCAAAAATAGCTATCCATTTCTCTCTTTCCCTTTAACTACATATTACGTCCTACTTTCATTACCTGCCTTCAGATGGAAGAGTCTTAGTGTTACTTACTGTGGACTATTACAATATCACATATATTAAAAAAAAATCATAGTATAATTAGGCTTGAAGAGTAGACAAGAATTACTCATATACTCAAAACATTGCTTGTTGGGATTCAGTCTGTCTGGCCATTAGTGCACTTCAAAAAATAATCTTCTTTTTATCTTAATTAATTAATTAATTAATTTTTGGGTTGCACCTGAGGCATGCAAAAGTTCCTAGGCCAGGAGTTCAACCTGAACCATAGCAGTGACAATGCCAGATTCTTAACCTTCTTCTGAGCAACCAGGAAACTTCAAAAATAGGAGTTCCCAATGTGGCACAGTGGGTTAAGAACCCAGCTAGTATCCATGAGGATGCGGACTTGATCCCTGGCCTTGTTCAGTGGGTTAAGGATCCAGTGTTGCCACAAGCTGTGGCATAGGTCATAGATGCATCTCAGATCTGGTGTGGCTGTGGCATAGGCCAGCAGCTGCAGCTCTGATTTGACACCCAGCCTGGGTACTTCCATATGCTGCAGGTGCAGTCCTAACAAGAAAAAAAAGTAATAATCTTTTTTTCTTTCTGTTCATTGGAACAAAGAGTTATCCCTGGGAAAATGAAGATATTTCTTCATTTTCCAAGGCCTTGTGGATCTAGCATCTGAGGTAGACTAGGTACCCGCCATCATTTCTGTGGTGTCCTTCTATTGTTTGCTGGACAATCACTCAAACATATTTTGGAATATAACCTTTTATGTAAGAATATTTTTTGTGTTTTTTAGAGTTGCACCTGTTGGCATATGGAAGTTCCCAGGCTAGGGGTCAAATGGGAGCTACAGCTTCTGGCCTACACCACAGACACAGCAACACAAGATTCAAATCACATCTGCAAAGTACACCACAGCTCACAGCAATTCTGGGTCCTTAACCTACTGAGCAATGTCAGGGATCGAACCCATGTCCTCATGAATACTAGTTGGGTTCATTATCACTGAGCCATGAAGGGAACTCCCAAGAATTTTTTAAATAAAGAAAACCTTCCTACTTTTGTGGCTAGCTGTGCCACTAAATAAAAGATATCTCTCTATTTTTTCACATGGAAACTGATCATTAGTAAGCACAATTTTCCCATTTCTTTTTCTATCACTATTTCTACAAAAGTTGAAACAAATAATTGAAAGAAATTTTTTCAATAAAAATTAGAATTCCTTTGGGGCACAGTGGGTTAAGGATCCAGTATTGTAACTACAGTGACTCAGGTTGCTGCTGTGATGCAGCCCTGATCCCTGGCATGGGAACTTCCTCATGCCACAGACGCAGCCAAAAAAAAAAAAATCAATACTGGGTGTCTTTGTTTCATAAAATATGCTAGAATTACCATTAACAGTGGGCAGAGAAAGAAAAAGTGGGAAATGCAATTTTAATTATTGTGTTTTATTTCTAATAATAAAAAATGTTTCATTCTAATACAATTTGGAGAATTATTCTGACATTAAATATGATCAAAATTGATCTATATATGCTATAATCAACTGATAAAAATGAAAAATATAAATTTACAACTTGATTTCGATTTTTTTGTTTTTTACTTCAGAGAATATAATGTCGACTTATCTTCTGTCTCCTTCAGAACTAAACTTAGCTGGTCACTCAGCGCTTATAGTCCTTGTTGCAGTTCAGTTCAAGAAGACTTGCGGAGTGAAAGGCTGGAGTGGGGTACTATGTTAGGCAGAGCAAGACATAAAAAGAACATAAGAGAAATTCTCTTCCCACCAAGAGCTTACGGTCTGATAGGGTAGAAGAAGCCATTACAATGATACAAGGCAAAAGAGTGAGTGTCAAAGGGAGGTACAAAGTTGTCTTCCACTGTATTAAGGACAATTCTGTGGAGAAGGAGCAAATACATTTTCAAAATTGCCAAGTCTATCACAGCATATATAAGCCCACTCACTGGCCAGCTACCTAGGAAATATCTGTTCCATAGAAGAAAGTTGGTCATGGGCTCCGGGAAATCTCCGGTTCAGATCTCCGTAAAGTTGAGGGAAATCATGCTTAAGATCTCTCTGTTTTACAGGCTTACTCTGTGGATGGATTGTAGGATATTTTTAAAGATTCAACTTTTGGGAGGGCTCCACAAAAATGAAATTTGATTAGTCAGTGTAACCCTTTAGGGTACATAAAAATGTTATGAGGGCTTCCACATGTTTCTTTGTATAAAAATATCTATAAATTCTATAATGAGCCCTACAATCCTAAATTAGAAAAGGGTTCGTCTCAGGTACAGAGTCAAAATGGGCAGAATTAGCATACAGATGAATACAGGCCCATACGCTGAGTGAACTCTGGTTCCCTCCAGAGGCAAAGGAAGACCTGAAGAATCACTACATGTCTTAGAACCAAAGGCTATTACATCTTAGTATTTAAATTTTGATTGACAGGGTTGGCATCGAGTTAATGGCAAAAGGGTACGAGTTAGTCAAAAGCTGATATGCAAAACGTGACTGAAGATCGTGGGAAGCACATGATGAAAATACAAAAATCGAAGAGGTAAGAGGTAACACGAGGGGCATGAGAGCCATCTGCAAATACGTAAAAGGTAGTCATGACCCAGAAGTCGGCACCTGGACAGAAAGCATGTACAGAGATAAAGTGGTGTGATCTTGGTCGGCTAGAAGGAAACTCCCTAACCGTGATAACTTCAGAAAATTAGAGCGCGCTTATCCTAGAACACAAAATTTTCCATTACTGGCAATGCTCAGATTGGATCTGAACAGGAGGAGGAGGAGGAGGAAAAGATGAAAGCAGAAAGGAAAAGAGAAGAAGCGGGATAGGGCGGGAAGGAAAGAAGCTGCGACACTTTGTGGAGTTCCTCAGGCGCCAGGCTCCCTGTGTTACTTCATGCAGTCCTCATCACTACCTACGTCCTATGCTGTCACCATTTCCACCTTAGACGAAAGAGCCTGTCGTGTAGAAGATGCAAATGAATTTCCCAGGGCCACACAGGTAGCGTATAGCTAAGCAGGGACTTAAATTTGATTCCGTCTCCTAGGTCTATCATAGCATACTTTCTTCCGTCACTGGGGATACTGTGTAAAAGATTTAAGCAGGTTTTTACTTTTCCCAGGAGCAGGAAAATCAATGATCTGTTGTTGTTTATCTTTCAAACCTGTAGATCTTAAGCTCAACAAGTATAAGGCATAGACAGATTCAGTGACGCTGAATGTTATCAAATTTCTAGTTACTGTTAGAACCGAACCTAAAACCCACTTCCTGGATTTCAGCCAATTCAGTGTCTTTTCACAATTATCATTCTGCCCTCCAAGTATATGGAAGAAGGAGAAGGAAAGTGTGAATAAATAACACGGGAGATTTCTCTTGGACTAATACTGATAACAAGCAAAAGTGGAAAGGGTAATTGCTCCTGAAATGATGAAACCACCTATAAAGAAAAAGGAATGTGGAAAACAACTTTGAGTTTCAAAAGTATGTGAGAAACTTTATGGTTTGAGAAGAGTTAAAATGCTGAAAGTGGAAGACATATATGTTAGATCTAACAGACATTCAATTTCTCTTTGAACAGTAAGAAAAATTGAATGGTAAATGTAATATGATAATTCTTCCTGGACCTGTTAGACTCTTCGTTAGATGATCTGCCTTATACCCAGTATTTCTTATTTCTTTCCACATTTGCTTTGAGGTTAAAGTACTTTTGCATTGTATGTACATCAAATATTCATAATAACCCCTTCAGCAAATAAGGAATGTATTATTAGCCTGTGCGTGTTTTGTAAGTAAGGAAACCGAAGCCCACAAAGGGGATTTAAATGAACAAAGTCCCATAGCTGGTACCTGACCCAGCTCAGATGAGGTAAGTGAATGCCCAGAGAAATGCCCCTTCTCTGATGCCAGTCTGATCCTCAGGACTGCGGCACAAGGCAGTAGAGAGGACTTCAAATGGAAGCGCGACAGCCACATGAATGTCTTACATTACTTTCCTTTAAATGCTACTTTATTTTTCAAAAAAGAGAATGTGGCTTAGGATATTATAAATATCACATTTACTAATCTGTCCTGGTAGCATTTTGTTGCCACAAACATATATTTATTTTATGATATACATAAAATAAATGATAAAAAAAAAACCAGACAAACCAAAAAGACATATGTGGAGGAGTCCCCGTTGAGGCTCATCAGGTTAAGAATCCAACTAGGATCCATGAGGATGAGGGTTCGATCCCTGGCCTCTCTCAGTGGGCTAAGGATCCAGTGTTGCCGTGAGCTGCTGCTTGGATCCTGTATTGCTGTGGCTGTGGTGTGGGCCAGCAGCTGTAGCTCCCATTCGACCCCTAGCCTGGAAACTTCCAAATGCCGCAAGTGTAGTCATAAGAAGAAAAAAAATCATATGTGGAAATGCATATATGCAGATTAACCTACGTGACAATCTGTAGAAAGAAAAGACTGCTGGACATAAACACTGAGTAGACCGCATTCACAAGGATTCAATCTCGAGGAACAGGGAGATCTGTCGTTTTAACGGGACTCAATGTTAATTTAGTGTGTTTTATTTATCAATATCCGCTTCTTCACATGCCGATAATCTAGAGTGGAGAAAGTGATCTCAAGGGCCATGAGGCAGACATCGCCTTTGCCAGTAAACCACCACACATTTGGGGACCTTAAGGCCAAGGAAACAAACAGATTTAAGAGGGAATGAGCATCGGGATGGCTTATATTGAGGGTCTGAAAGGCGACCATCCTCCTTTCACTAAGGCCAAGGAATCCAGACTCCCCAGGAAAGCAGAGAAGGCAGGAAAGGAAAAACTGGCTTCTATCGGCTGGAGATGGCAGGTTAAAACGCTCTCTTTTCAAGCTATTTTTCTGTTTGAGCATGGCAGCAATTCCAGAGGGACGGTGTCCCCACCCACTTTGAAATGCTCAAGCAAGCACACTGAAGAGAAGGGAACGTCTTCGGATTATTTCTCTTATCAACAGAAAATAAACATCTTGCGTATAAAAACTGGAGACTACAAAGACCAGCACTCAGAGGAAAACTGGGGAGGAGGTGAATTCTGCCTCCATGCCCCCAAATGTCTATAAACAATTTAGGAATGGAAAACCACACCAAAATTTTACATGGAGGTAACAGATTGCTAGAGGTTAAAGCTCATTCTAATATGTTGGATACTTGCTTTCTTGAGGGTAAGAAGGTGATGGAATATAATGAACAACCTCGGGACCTTCTCACCAATAGTGTGAAGGCTGGGTTTCCACGGTAACAGCATAATACATGCTCTAAAAAACTGGATCAAACCAATAGGGAAGAGGTAATTCAAGATGAAATAGCGCCAAAGAAAGATACGACTGGACATGATCATAATTGTATATAGAGCCCACTGTCCTTTAAAAATAAATATTCCAGGAGGAAAAATTATAAAGCCTAACAAAAGAACATATATAGATCCTGGAAGCATCCGCTGAGCTAAGAATCGAGCAGTTAAGTGTATACATTCTCCTTATGTTAAAGATGACTAAACGAAAGCTCTCTGGAGTTAAGTAATTTTCCCAAGGTTATGAAACTGACAAGTGGTAGAAATTATTTGTCCTAGTTCTCAGGTCCAGTATCTGTGTTCTTCCCACCAAGATGCCTACACCTAGACCAGGGGCCAAGTAGACACCCATGTGAACAGAAATGCCCCTGTCTTGTTTCAAGAGCCGCATCTCATGCCCAACAATTTTGTTTAAAGTTTCTTTGCTGATGCTGCCATGGTTGGGTATACAGACCCCTTAGCTCAGAAGAAGGGTTTGGGCTCTAGAAACAAACTTGCAAGTCATATACCTGCAAATGGTGCTTTCAGTCATGGGGTTTGGATGTACCAGTGATCATTAAAAATGGAGAAGACCAAAGAGTTAACATACTTCTGGGAAATATGCAGAGTGAAGAGCTTGAGAGAGGGAGAAACCACAGGGGACTTAGCTTCCAGGAGGAGAACCAGGAAGGAAAGATCTGAATGGCAGGGGGAAACCCAGAAGAAACTAGTTTTATACAGGTTCAAAGAGGAGACAATTTCAAGAAAGGAGTGTCAACTCTGCAAAATATTACAAAAAGTTCAAATATCTTTGGATGGTTTTCATAGTGCATACAGTATTTATAGGACAAACCCAACCTCAGAAACATTTTTAAGCCTAAAAAAACAAATAAACAAACAAACTCCTCACACCCTCCAGATTAAACCTGCTCCCAAGATGTGAGAGCCCCTATGGAATAAATAGCTTTATCATCCTGGTGTTTGTGAGGAGAAACACTGTACACCTGAGTCTGGCCACAGTCCCTGTGCCTAGGAAATGAGGCCACACAGACCTCCTCAGCTTCCGGTACGCTATAAAACGCAAAAATTCCGACCCTCCTCAAGCTTCCTCTCCCCAGTTACTACTCTACAGTGCCCCAAACTGTGTTTCACCAGAGCTCCCCATCGAGCGATAAAAGCCATCCTTTTATCTCCATGTAGCTCGTCATTTACTTCCTCCTTGGCTCCTTGTTCCTCTCATGAAAACTATAATATTTATAGTAATAACAACTGCCATTTATTGAGCACTTACTAGATGCCAAGTACTCTTCGTGCCTTGTTTTCAGTCCTCAGAAGAGGCTCAGAGAAGCGAAGGAAGTTGCCTAAGTCTGTACCTAAGGAAGGAGCAGAGCCAGGGCTCCCATGAGGTCTGTCTGGCACCCCCGCCTGCCTCTCCACCGCTACACCATCCTCGGACCCCTGGGAAGGCACGCCGCGGCCAACCCTGTTCCTGGAGGAGGGTGGTGCAGCTTCCGTGAGCACTGTGTGCATGGCCTCCCGCTTTACCTCCAGAAGACACTGTCATCTGCTCAGCGGTTAGATGTGGGCTAACAACTCCCGCTGTGAAGGCTCCTACGTTCGCTTCATTTGCAAGCAATAACTGTGAACGATGCCATGGCTGGCATCGCTGCGAGCACAGTTCCTCACCAAAGACTCTCCCATCGTTACAGGAAATAAAGCTCTGGGGAGCCATCCCCAGCAGGCCCGGGAACTTGTCTAGGCATGTGTGAGCCCAAAAGAGAACACAGCTTGGACCCGAGCTATAACCCCTGACACATATAAATCTGCCTGAAATCTAGTTTGATGGTTTTTAAATACTGAGTTGCAAAGAAACCTGGGTTTTATGAAAGGGAGACAAGATTACAAAATGGGACTATAGGACAAATAGGAGGAGCGGGGTGCACACAAGTCCTAAGCTTGGGACGGTCAGATTGAGAAAAATTGAAAAGGATCTCTTTTTCAGAAAGAGAAGTCTAAAAATACTTAAACGCTCAGAGGAGACTGGCCTTAGGGGAGCGAGAACTCATTCAAAGGGCCAGTTTAGGGTGACCTATAGCTTAAAGGGAAAGATAAAACTTTATCAACACGAAGCTGCAGCCAATCAGAATTTGTAACTTAAACCGTGAAAATTCCTTCGTTTTCTCTGATAAAAAGTAGGTAACCGATAAAGTTAGTATATAAGTAACTCTGATAAAAAGTAGGTAGTCTCATTTTCACCTTAGCTCCCCCAAAATTCAGTGCAAATTTGAGGCTTAATTAGAGCAACAGTAACTAACAATGTGGGTCTTTATAAGCTATGCATTTCTTTTTCCCTGCTAGAAAATGTACGTTTACATTTGCTGAATTATTACTTCTAACCATTTGACTATACGTAAAAGTTGGGGGACAAACTTTCATTGCAGACAAATATGGTGGATGACTGATGGATGCTGGTGGGTAAAAGGGTATGTAGATACATAACAGATACAGAAATGATGACTGAGAGATCCATGGCAAATTGGCATAGAACTTGGCAGGTTGATGACGCATCATGGGAATGTGGGAGATAAGAGAATGAAACCAAAAAAAAAATGGGTCCCAGGTTCTCTAGCTCCGGTGGCTGGGGAGAAGGTTGTGTCAATCCAGACTGAAAATAATCCTGAGACGCTGAGAAGGATAATGAGCTCCGTTTGTACCTGCAGAATTTGAAAGGCCTGGAAACATCCCGGAGGTGACTATACGCGCCCGTCTACAGCTTGGAGAAATATGCTGATGAGAGAGACTTTTTTTTTTTCAAGCAGCAGCACAAAGAATCCAGTTTAACATGAAAATGAAAGCAAGCCCCCAGGGAGACAGGGAGAAGTCCCCTCTTCCCAGACTTCACCATAACAAGAGTGGAAACCATTTAAGGGCAGAATTCTCATAAACACCAGCATTGAAGGGAAAACAACACAGGAAATGGGTAAAAAGTTCTTAATGAAACCAGGATAGTCCAGTGCTCAGAAAATTAAAGGATCAGGGCGTAAAATGAAGCCCAGAGCTCCAGTTAAAAAAAAAAATACTGAAAATGCTAAGAAATCTGGGCACCTCAATGATTACTCATGGCCATATGAGGAACTGTCTCGGTAACATGGGGGAGCAGAAGCCACTCCTTTGAGATGCCCAGATGGGAAGAAAGGAAGGTGCGAGGGGCAGAATTAGCGCATTTGAAGGGAGCATTAAAAACAGAGAGGGCTGGAGCTTTGCCTTCTGGGTGGAAATCTGTATGGAGACCTGTGACCTGATTACAAAGGACTGACAACTGTTTGTCAGCACGCAGACCAGCATGGCACAGAGAAAGCAGCTGGGGGTCCCTGTTTTGACCCCTAAGGGTACACAGAGGTGCTAAAAGAACCAATAAGCCAAGGAGGTGCTTGGGATAGAGTTGAGAAGGCCGCAGAACGCAAGGACCACAGGACAGCAACTGCAGTGGGAGCCGCTGATTGACGAGAATACAGGACACCTTCCCCAGAGAGCCAGGCACGTCAGCTATACCCCAGCTGACACCAACGTGCAGTGGTACAATCAGCTTGGCCACACTTCATCTAAAACTGGAAACGGCCCTGGGACAGCGCAGACCAGGAGCTCCTGCATCCACGGCAGAGGCTCTGTTAGCATCACGCTATATTCTGATTCCCTCGAGAAAAAGGAGAGGAAAGAACTCCTCTTTAAGAAAGGGGAGAGACTGCCCCAATAAGGAGTATAACCTTGACTTGAATGACCACTCGCCCAAGTGAAGACTCTGAAACAACAACAAAAAAATTAATTTTCAAAGTCTGAAACAACTCCATAGTTCAAAAGGGTCTAATTCAAGCTTTTGAGGGTTTTGTTTTCTGGTTTTATTTTTCCCACTCTGAAGGCAATGGAGGTTACAGCGCATGATGAGATCAATTACAAACAAATTTTTTAAATATTCCAGGTTTTTCACACGTTAAACACAGGGAATAAAGTTTCACCTTTCTGTGCTTGCAGACAAAATGTCCTTGTAAATGCAGCCAGGAAAATGGTACGATTTGGGTTAGACAGAATAATAGGGAAAGAGTTACCTGCATTCTTAAGTCACATGAGGGACTAATCGGTCAGAAAGCAGGTGACGGGGATGAGAAGAGACAGAAGATGTCATTCCAGATGGCAGTATCCTCAGAGTGGCAGATCTTTTTTTATGAAGTGGAAGGACCATGGAAAGAGAGATGCCGCTTTGTAGAGAATGCAGAAAACTGACAACATCCTTCAATTCTGTGTTCCCTGCAGTGGAGGAGATGCAGTGAAAATGATGCACGCATGGGAGAGCCACAGTTGACTCCGATGGAGAAGCAGCAAGAGCATTCTGCAGAGAACAGGACGATGCAGGAGAGCTGGTTCATGATGGCATCAAAGTTATGAGAGAGAGGTCCTCTCTCATAATAAGCATCCCAGATTGACAACAGGCAGGAGATAACCGAAGAAGTGTATGTATCTGGGGCACAAGGGATGAACTAACTGATTTTTCACAGAAAATTCTAGCATAAATGGCTTTGGTACAAATATTAGTTGAGCACCCAGATATGGTTGGAGGCCTTGGGAAGCCAAGAAGAGCTGACCTAATTTGAAATCACCAAGGTCAAACCAGGCTGATCCCTCTCAGGGATGGAGCCCTGGTCTGTGGCTTTGCGGGCTGATTCTAGCCAAGGTCCTGGTTAGGTCCTTGACAATGTCCATCACTGACCAAAGAGCCGGCCTTTTCTACACTTACAACCCTTTTACCACCCACAGTCTCTTTCGTTCTCTTGCTCCATCAGACCAGGTTTGTAAAATATTATCTATTAATGAGAAGCAAATATTGAACAGAGGGGGAAGCCAAGTATTTTAGAAGTGGGAAAGGCTTCAAAGCATTAAGCAGTAAATTCTGGAGAAATTTCATAGATTGATCAGAATTTCAAGAGAGAGAGCCAGGTCCTGTGGAGAGAGAAGAACAAAACAAGAAGAGCACACTGGCAGAAACGTGGAGTGGTTTGCATTCTTTTGACCTCAGTAGTGAGCGCAGCCAAGAGCATGGAAAAGAGTGGAGGCAAAACGTCTTCCTCAAACTCAGCCTCACAAATTCCATTCTTGGTAGCTTCTATCTGATCCTAATGATGGCAGATGGAGAAAACGCAAACAAGAATGAGACGATTAGAGGAAGGGCTCCTCTTGGTCGCGTTGGTTTGGACTTGGAAGCAGCACTAGGGCAGCAGTGTTCAACGTGGCTGTACAGTGGGATTACTTAGGAGCTTTCAAAATGCTGGTTTTTATAGTTCTTATCATGATGTTGAAAACCACTGGTCTCTCCCAGGAAACTCTTCGGGGTGGGGTGGGGGGTTGTACCAGAGACAAAGAAGGTCGTCCTGTAGGGAAGAGTATCGCGTCTAGTACAAAAGTGTTCAGCTTGAGCACATCAGTTCCTGAGTCCCATGGCACCCTGTTTCTTCTACCGCCCGGTTAAGTAATAAATCATACAGGTACCGCTTGCGAGGATTCCTAGGACGTGAACAGCAGCATCACCTCCAGCAAGGGAACTGAAAAACCCTGGAAGGGGAAACGGTGGATGCTCCCTCTCCTGGCATCTAGGCATGGAGGATGCCAGGGGGGAAAGCTCGGCTGCTCTTGCTGCCCAACTCCTTGCTCCAGAGGACCAGGCTCACTCCAGCTGGGGAACATGATAGGGAGTCCACAGGATGTAGTGGGTAACCACCGGCTTACTCATGTCTTCTGGTTTGAAGACATAGTGTTAGTTCATGAGAAAATAACCTGCATCCCACAGGAAAGGTGATGTGGAACTGAGACGAGGTAAAGGTTCCAGGGGCATACGGGAAGCCAGAAGTGAGCGGATACAACTGGAAAATGAAGCTAAGGGCAAACATACAACGCTCTGTCCCAGATGAGTAAGCGAAAGTGTTCTTTCGGTTCTCCAAGTTTTAAGAAAAATTCTCTGACGCTGCTAAGTCACGGAAAGGCTTTGAGGACACAGATAACCCAAGAAGGAATAGCTGGTCTCAGAGGAGGCAATAGCTGCGTAACCTAATCAAAGGCTCACCTAATTTAATGCCATACCAGACTCAGTGTGACAGTGTTTGGCCACATTGCTAGTGCTCTTTCATTTATAACTTGGTTTACTTGTTTGTTTAAGTAGTTTGCTATTTATTCTCATCTTGGCAATGTGACCTGTCACATGACGTCAGATGTGTCCTCTGCATGGAAGAAGAAAATTAGCTATAGGCTTCTGGGAGCTCCTATTGTGGTGCAACGGGTTAAGAACCAACTAGTATCCATGAGGATGAAGGTTTGATTGTTTGAGCCCTGGCCTTGCTCAGTGGGCTAAGGATCTGGCATTGCCACGAGCTGCGGCGTAGGTTACAGATGGAGCTCAGGTTCCACGTTGCTGTGTCTGTGGTATAGGCCAGTAGCTGTAGCTCTGATTCAACTGCTAGCCTAGAAACTTTCATATACTTCAGTTGTGGCCCTAAAAAAAATGACTTCCTTTTCAAATATTTCAGATGAAACAAACTATTAAGCAAATATTGCATACAAGAGGATTCAAGAAATTTACATATGGCTTTTAAACTGTGGCAGTACAAGCTATTTATATGAGCTTCTGCCTTGGCCAAGATAACAATTTAATCCCCAAAAGAACTGATGTATGCGTGAGTGACCAGCCCAGTGCCTGGTGGATATCTGACACTCATTCGTGGTAATGAAATCTGAATCTGAGTCTTACACTTAGAAAGACGCAGTGGACAGGATTCTAACCATCAGAATTGAAAGCGAGGACATTTGGGAGAAGATGACCATGCACTTTAAAACTAGAAATGCCAGGAGAGGCGGATGGTAGGTTTTGTCTGACGTGGTTTGGCTGTTTCAAGCACAGCTTAAAAGGCATATGCCAGATACATTCGGGAGACTAAATACAACCCACCGCCTCGTGTCGGACAGCCTGCTCTGACCTACAATTACTACCTTTGTTTATCTCATTTCCTGCCTGTTTTACCTTCCCGCTTTTGTAAGACTCCCAGCAACAGACTCTCTTGTCTCCTTCCTAAATTGCATCTTACGTTTTCCATCTGCCATGGACTGACACCTTGGCAGTTCCAGTATTTGATAATGTACCCTAGTGGGCTCAGTCTTGGGAAGCCCCATCATCTAAGAACCGGCCTCACAACCAGCACTAACATGGATTAACTTCACAGTATTGGACCAAACAACTTGTATCAGAAACTTTCCTTAGACTTCAGACAGTCAATTTTTTAAAGTTCTGAGAACAGAAAATCATGTCCTGTGCCAGGTTCAAATAAATACCAATAGGATCAATAGGTCCTTAGGGATGGTAGACTCTGAAAGAAAATTGTATTCAACAGTTAAATGTCCTTGTCCGTTGCTCTTCCCAGTCTTTAAACATTAAATATTAAAATGTCCTGAGTTTGGCCCTTAGCCATTTCTCCCCTTCAAATGGCTTTATTGAATTTTGCGGCTTTCACCATTTTAATTCACTACTGGCGTTCAGTTTGAACATCTATAGGCCCGTCCCTCTCCTCTGGACCCCATCTTATATACGCAGCACCTCGGCATCTTCACTTGGAGATCGGGGAAGGTCTGGAACATGACACACCTTCCTGCAAAGCCTGCTCTTTCTTTTGTCTTTCCCATCCCACTGACTGTACCACCCCCACCCTGTTGGAAGGAGGAGGAAGTGGGGGGCGGGGGGAGCGAGGGAGGGAGCAGGACGTAAAGGAATGGGCTGTAGTTCATGGGCGAATAATGTGTATAGGGAAGTTCAGAAGCAGAAACAACGTTTTCAATAGAATTTTGGTGGGCCAAACGGTGCTGAAAACCACCTCTGAGCATTGTTGATGCTTTACGGATCCAGATTTTAAACTACGTTTTAAGAATGAGAGGCAAGTATCACAGAGCACCGACATTTTTTTGTTCATTTCATGGCTGCCCCCCTGGGATACAGAGGTTCCAAGGCCAGGGACTGAACCTGAGTCACAGAGGCAAGCTGCGTGTGGATCCTTTAACCCGCCACGCCAGGCCGGGGATCCAACCCCGGCCTCCGCAGTGACCTAAGCCGCTGCACGCGGATTCTTAACCACGGCACCACAGTGGGAACTCTGAGCGTCAACACTTTTAAAAAGCGAATATGCCAGGCCAGCACAGTCCATTTAAAATGTCTTGTGAATTAACATGCAATCAAGCTCACCAATATTCTGCTAAAGTAAAAAAGTCTACTGAAAGCAATGCTAGCTATTTTGAAAGACGAATATTGAGATACAGAAACTGAGTCAAGTCCAGAACAATGTGGTAAATACCACGTAAGGAAGCTGCTGGATGCAGCTGTCTGTAAAATGTCGTCTAAATGCATGTGGGGTGGTGCTTGCTTATGTCAAGGCAGGTTTGAAGACCAACTCTGAGGGACAAAATGTGCTAAGAAAGAGTCTCCGACGCCATGTCCTCCTCTCTCTTCAGGGTCTATAATCACCACCAAGCGCACAGCCCTGCCCGTGAATTTAGTCCCAGAACATGTGGCTGTGACCCCCGCCCTCCGTATGGCAAGACAACATGGAACAACTCAGTTCCCTTAACTGCCCTCGCACACCATCCATCACCTCCACGTATCCTTACTGGGTACCTTCCGGTACTATGTTCTGCAAAACAATTCTCCAACTATCCTTTCCTGGAAGTTGGCACTCGGTGTTTATAATAATAATAATAGTAATAATTTTTCATTAATCTGCTACAGAGCACGAGCAGAACCTACATTTTAAAGGTGAAAATGAGCATAATTAAGTCTTGAATCTTATGCTTCGCTCACCTCCCTTAACTTTGGAGAGATTTTTCTTCCTTCTTTTTTGCTCTGTCACGCAGTTGGAGTGCAAGCTGACTCCAGCAGTTTCACCCAATGCCGCAGACTAATGGCTGTGGGAATGCTGCCAGTTGCCCCGTAGACATGTGCTTCCCATCGGCTTATCTTTACTCATTATTCTATTCTTAATATCATTGTGCAAAGAATCTGAAGATTACGAAATAACAAGGTCCTCCAATATGTTGCTGTGTTTAAAGATGTGAGACATTACCAAGGGGATAGTGCAATGAAAGCATATTTGCATTTAACTTCTACTCAAGGAACAGAGCGCATACAGCACTAGAGAAGGAAAGCGATATGGTTTATTCTCAAGAGTTTAGGTGAGCACCAAACTAAATAAAGCTGATCCACCGCACGGCAAAATTTATTAAATCGCCGCAATCAAACAGTGGCGCCCGAACCAGGAAACCAAACCACCATCAGCCCTGCTTTCAAAGGGTCAGAACCTAGATGCAAGATTTCCATAAGTTTAGCAAAATATCACAATGAAAAAACATTTTATAAGCCAGTGTCCCAGAATACATATCTTTTTAAGGAATTCCCATTGAAAAAAAAGAAAAGGATAAATTTTGATCTTATACCAGTTTTTTCACCCAGTCATACCGGTAAACTCATGTATTCTGCAAAGTTTTATTTGCCATTAGTAAAAATATTACAACAGAACAAAACTATCTTCTCATTCACCTCACGGTGAAAATGAGAAGTTTTCTGAGGTGGCGCTGATAAAGCACATTTAACTTTTGAACTTGTTTCTTAAAAAGAAATACAAGCGAAATGGAAGAGTTTTCACTTATGCATCCATAGTCGAACTGGAACACCAGCGTTTCTGCAGGTACTCACCGCAGGATGGTTTGCACAGGATCTGCTGGGTGGAGAGCATCGTTTTGACAGAACCGGGCGCAGGGCCAAGAACAGAGGTTTAAATCTTAAATATGAAACAGTCCTTTGTTGTGCTTTCCTCATTCTTTGCAAAGCTCATTTTGTGGCTTTCACAATATTTACTGAAGGGATACTATCCTCAGGAACCATAACCGCGAAGCTGCCAGCTTGGTCTAACTTCAGCGGGTGCCAAGGAACACCCTGGTGAAGACAATCTCCCTGCTTCCCCCAAGATGCCTGAAATCTCAACAGCCGTCATGCACTCCACGGCACGGAGGGTTGACATCTTCCTAGAGTAGCCTTTTGAGGTGGGGAAGAAGGAAGGAGCTATGACTGCTCAGACAACCACAAGAGCACTGCACTCTTTTACCATTCAGCCTGTGTGTCTCCAATATTATTCATCAAGACCGTTTGATGTTTTCAAATGGGTTCGTGAAACCCAGCTGTGTCATTGCTATAATACGTGTTCTCAAACTTATTGAGAAGAGGTTTCTTGCAAAGTCCTTAAATGAAGCTGAAGGGATGTTGGCAGGTAGGGTTTTGAGCAGAGCAGAGCAAAGGAAGCAAGACCACCTACTCTGCTTCCCTATCCATTGGCTAACCTGGGAATCCACAGAGACAGAAACTGGACTATCCTTAATAACCACTCCAATTGCTTCTAAATGCTCTTGAGTTATATTTTGGAAAATGCTTGTTAGAACTTAATCAGACATTTCCTTCTTCAAAAAAAAAAAAATGACATTTAGCCATCACACACAATGTCTCTCACTTTCAATGGTTGCTTGGAATATCAAAGGGTTCTAAAATGAACCCGAAAACTTTCTTCAGCACCCTTAGATATAAATTGCTAAGACCTTAATACTTGAACTGAACTAAATAATATTTAATAATATTTGAATTCAGCCTAAAAAGGCTGCTGTGTGCTCTTTACATCCTAACCTACAGTAAACTACAATTTCTTCTCTTTTTTTTTTTTTTCAGTCTTTTTAGGGCCACACCTTTGGCCTATGGAGTTCCTAGGCTAGGGGTCAAATTGGAGCTGCAGCTGCTGGCCTACACTACAACCATAGCAATGCCAGATCCAAGCCATGTCTGCAAACAACACCACAGCTCATGCCAATGCTGGATCCTTCGCCCACTGAGTGAGACCAGGGGTCAAACCTGCATCCTCATGGATATTAATTGGGTTCGTTACCACTGAGCCACGATACAAACTCCTAAAACTTATTCTTTATGTTGCTTTATAAACCCTTTCCTATAAGACCACTGTTTATGTTAGAGACAATAGAAGCAAAACAGGAGTTAATTAGCTCTGCCTTCTTTTTTCAAGTGTTAGCGTTGATTAATATAGCCAGCTCCCCACAAATAAAGGGGAGAAACTCGTTATATTAACCTTAATAAATCTTATAGGATTTATTGACTAATGCAACTATGTGCACATGTAAATTTGATTTTTAAATGCTAATCAATAGGGAAATAGAAAATAATTAGTGGCCCAAAGTTTATAGGAATTCTAAAAGCACAGATCCTATTATTTGAAGAGGAATACTTTCTTTGAAACCCACAATATGCTTTCAGGTTTGGATTAATTTTATTCTTGGCAAAAATCACCAGGTTCTGGAGCATAAAAATAATGGGAAGACTTCTAAAACCATCTTGATTACTATAAATTCCCAGAAGTCATTATCAAAAGTTCTCATGAAATTATTTTATGTAAAAGAGCACTGCTGTAACAAACACCTAAGCGTGTGGAAGCAGTTTTGGAACTAGGTAAAGGATAGGGTTGGAAGAGTTTGGAGGTACATGCCAGAAATGTGGGTGGTAAGGCTGATTCTGGCGAAGTCTCAGATGGAACTGAGGAACATGCTATGGGAAATGAGGAAGCCGGGGGTAGGGTCATCTTGCAGAGCCGTAGGGGTGATACTGCCAACCCAGCGCCCAGAAGGTGGGACTTCAAGCCAAAAGGGTTATTCTCAAGTCTTAGGATCCAATGGCTCAGGTTTGTCTTGCGGGGTTTTGGACTACTTGGAACCTGTCACCTCTTCCTTCTCTTTTATCTCTCCCTTTTGGATTGGGAATGTTTATCCTGTGCCTGTCTCACAATTACATCTTGGAAGCACATATCTCGTCTGGTTTCACAGGTTCACAGCAAAAGAGGAATTCCGCCTCAGGATGAATCATACCTCAAGTCTTACCCATGTCTGATTTTGATGATATTTAGATGAAACTTTGGATTTTAGAGTTGATGCTGAACTAAAGTAGGAATTGAGGGCTACTGACGTGAAATGAATATACTTTGTAGGTGAGGACACGAATTGAGGGGGCAAGGGTAGAAGGCCATGAATAATCTTGTCCTCCCCAAATTTATATGTTGAAGCCCTAATCCCCGATGTGATGGTGTTTGGAGATGGCCTCTTGAAGGGCGTCAGGTTTGGCTGAGGTCATGGGGTGATGCCCTCAAGACAGGACTGGTGGTCTTACAGGAAAAGACAGCGGAGAGCTCGTCTCCCCTCTCTCCCTGTCTCCCCCATTTCTTTCTCTCTCTCTCTCTCTCCTCTACCTGCACTCACCAAGAAAGGCCCATGTGTGAACACATCAAAAAGGCAGCATCTTGATCTTGGACCTCCAGTCACCAAAACTGTGATAAATACATTCCCGTTGTGCAAGCCACCCAGTCTTTGACATTTTGTTATGACCGCCCAAGCAACTAATACAAGCATCAAAGTGTCATTTCTGGCAGATCCTAGTCTTTCCCCCAGGAAAAAGAGGGTTGGAAACTTAAAACTTAATGAAACTTACATGAAGTCAATAGGAGATCAAAGAGATGTGTTGCTCCTTGGAATAAGCAAATGAACTCACGTGTTTCCCGTGCGACACGATAGTTACTGGTTAACTGAACTCTTCCCTTTTGTTATCAGCAGAAAATGTGGAAGACAGCTGTACTGGAGGTGCTCACTCTTTTCCTCACCAACGGGGATATTTCATGTATCTCTGCCTCTCTAGCAAGTTCACTGTGCTGCGGGCATGAAAATCCGATAAGGCTCAGAAGAGAGAGAAAACCTTAACTTCGATATTTCCCTGCTGAGCTTGAGAGGGCTTTGCAGACCCCAGCAAGATGAAATCTCAGCTGCAGCATCAGAAGAGAACACCTCGCTTTGTCCCTTCCTACATTCCTATCTCTGTCACCCAAGTAGCTCTACAGAAGGTACTGATTAAGAAATTCGAGGTGGCCTTTCCTTCATGCTGAAAAGCGTTATATCTGAAAGGGAAGTCTGTTTTCTACATCAGCTTTTTATAAATAATATACCTTCATTAGAATCCATTCCTCTTTAATCCCTTTAAGTTGGGGAACTTGAGGAATCAGATTTATTGACAACTTACCAAAAAAATAGGTCATAGTGGAATATTGTTCCTTATTATATATGGAATAAACACATTGCTGTGTAGCCGGAGTTTCAGAGGAAGGCTGTCTTGCGCACTTACTCCTTGGGGTGGGATGCAAGAAAGTAAGGAGGCAACAGCACACTTTTAGATATCCTAGAGGGGCTGGCTGTTCGTTTCCCAGCTGTGCCATAGTATTAGCCGCTAAATTGTAAGGGAATTCATCTCTTGGAGGCCCAGTTTTCTCATCTGCAAAGTGGGTTACACTGTAAGTCTCATAGACTGTTGTGAGGAATTAAATAACATATGAAGAAGACCTGCCACATAGTAGGCATTTGATCACTAGCAGTTATAGTTATTATAACAAGACCATAATATGTTAATATAAATGAATATATTGTATAATATATACGATATAATAAGGCTGAACAACGTAATATCATAACAACAAAAGCTTTATTATTATTCTGCCACCAGTACGCACACCTGGGTGGCAGTTAGCCAGTCTCCTCCTCCATAGCCACGCAAATTTAGCAGCCCCCGGGATAATCCCTCAGGACTAACAGTGTGCTCAGGATGGGAGGAGAGGGGCTTCCCTTGTTGCTCAGCAAGTTACAAATCTGACTAGTATCCATGAGGATGTGGGTTTGATCCCTGGCCTTGCTCAGTGGGTTAAGGATCCAGCATTGCATGAGCTGTGGTGCAGGTCGAAGACGCAGCTCAGATCTGGCATTGCTGTGGCTGTGGCATAGGCTGCAGCTGCAGCTCCAATTCAACCCCTAGCCCGAGAATTTCCATATATCATGGATGTGGCCCTAAAAAGAAAAAAAAAGGGGAGAAGAACAAAAGTCACCAGCATGACGCCTTCTGTTGGTCGAAGACACCGAGGTGGAATAGGCCTGGACTTTATGAAAGCAACTAAGAGGAAACCCCTGGCCTTACCAGATAAGGGTTTTGAAATATCCTCAGAAAAGCTTATAAATGGGTGATCAGAAAAAAAAAAAAAAAAAAGCCTCTGGAGATGCTTATTTAGAATCATTCTAGCAGAGGAAGGGCTATAGGAAAACTGTCAGAATGAGGACGCCACACTTGGGATCCTGGGAAAAGAATCAGTAGGAAGGAGGAGCCTTGGGTGGAAACAGCGAGGTACTAGTGTGAGGCTGTAACCAGAGACGTGACCAGCAACGGCTCCCAGTGTCCAGCGGGACCCACCAGAAGGCAAACCTACAGTCGTGAGCTCGCACGAGCCACCTCAGGGCTGCACCAAGAGAAGGGAAGGGCATGATGGGAAAAGGTCTCAGAAGGGCCAGCCCCTGCTGGGCACGGAGGACTAGGCTGTGCCTGTGGTCACCACTGTTGGCATTCACACCTCCTAATGTTCTGCCGCTCCGCAGTCTGCGGTGGCCCGGGTCAGCCTCAGATGTTGCTGTGAAGCACACATCTGCATATTTAACTTTTTCCTATTTACTTTCATTAATCAGTTCATTTCCTATTCTTCCCTGATAAATAAGAGGCAGCTTACAATAACAAAGGATACAAACAATAAGGTCCCATTCAAATATAAAAACATGACTTAATATGGGAAAGAAGGAGAAAATACCTGGAGGATATTTAAGAAATGTGCAGACTACAATTGGCGGTTCTGAGCTTCTGTAGTCAAAACCAAAAAGAGAATTCATAGCATTTGGATAATATTGAAGACGCCGACAGAGGATACTGCTAGCGCTCACCAGTCCTGATCCACTCTCTTTCCTGAGCTCAGGTAAAATGATCTCCTCTCAACCCCTTTACAGTTGGGCAGGGCAGGCAGGAGACCGTTTTTGGCCAATAAGGGGAGAACAGAAACACGCATGTCACTTCCGGACTGAGGTCATGCAAGGCTCTGCCTCTCATCCATGCAGCACACACATCCATGCAGCACACGCAGGTCTAGGTAGCTTGGTTCGCAGAGGAAGACAGCCAGTCTGGAGAGTTCCCTGACTTTGTGTTAAGACGCTAAGACTTTGGAGGCGTCTGTTGGCACAGCACGAGCCTCGCCAGCTCTAAATAAACCATCAAGTATGGTGCCTGACATGGAAGCCACTCTATACTTATCCCTTACCAATAAAATAAGACGTGTGTGCTTTCCAAAAGCAACAGAGACTTTCTTCTGGTGCTAAATTCTTGAGGGAAATTTATTCCATGCGTCTCCCAGGAAAGAACAACAAATAATCTGGTGAAAAACCTCTTCAAAAGTGGATAACACAAGGGGTTGAGATATTTCCTTCTCTCTCAGCCTTTAATTTAATAACGATAATCATAATAACAACTCTAGGCCTGTTGTTTCATTGTAATTGCTCTGGAGAGTCTGAGGTAACACAGTCCAGGTAGTTTCTGGCAATCCAGAAGGTACAAAGACAATGCTGACACAAAGGTCACAAGTCTAGACTGAAGAGGTATTTTGCTTGGCCTGCTGGGTTTGAATATTTTTGAACTAGTTGCCAACATTGAAACACCAAGAATGTCCACATTAAAAAAAAAAAAAAATCCTGATTTCTGGTTTCTCTTTTCTAAAAAAGTTGGGTTTGGCAACACTGGATCTACATTCCCAAGTGGTGAAAAGTCAGCCGGAGCTGAGTAGTTGCTGTCTCTTCAGCCATAGCTTGTTCTCCAAGCTTCTCTGAAGTGCTTCCCCCACCAATTCATACTTCTCATTTTCATTGCGTGACTGGCCTTCCTGGGCATTTGAGTTTATGGCTCTCGGCTTAAAAGCTCTTAGGCACCGTCCAGTGTTCTAGAGCCTCGAGGGCATTTGTCTTAGTAGTTTAGGGAACTGGGCTCCAGATCTCTTCCTGACCTTAAACCAATCCGTTTTGGCAGGAAGCAGAAGGCTCCTTCAAGGTGGAATGATTGGAGGAGGGTTTGATCATGGTGTGGACGGGGCGTGGGGAAACCATGGGATTTGGGGCCATGCCCTGAGCCCGAAGGGGCACGAGGGAGGGGCAGTGGTCTCAGAAGAGAGTTGTGTTGTGAGGAGGGGGGCATCTGGCAAGAACAGTGACCTGCAGAAAAGGGACTCAGCCAGAAGGCAGAGCAGGACCCAGGAAAAGACCACCTCAACCCCACTTGCCTCTCAGCCTCTGGACCTGCTGCCTGTCCTGTCCTTGGCTGAACCCAAGTGAAAGCCAGAGGCCAAAGCGATCCATTGACTTTGCTCACAGGGGTACTTCCTGGAGCAGAGAGCAGAGAAAAAGGGAGTAATGAAAGGACAGAAGGGGATGCACAGAGGACGACCGGCACGGCTCTCAGGTAGAAATCTGGGGAGGGAACGGTTCTACTGCTGTTACTCTGAAGCAATAGATAGAAAGCCGTGGACAGATGACAGACAGACAATTAACCTGGAGAAAGAGATGACTAGCTATGTTAATTTCCTAGGCCACTGTAACAAAGTACCATAAACGGGGTGGCTCCAGTACTGGAAATGAATTGTCTCACAGCTTTGGAGGCTAGAAATCCAAGCCTCAGGTGTCAGTAGGGCTGCTTCCTTCCAAGCACCGTGAGGAGAATCTGCTCCATGCCCCCGCCCAGCTTCTGGTGGTTCGCTGTCAACATTTAACATTCCTGGCTGGTATCACCCTGATTTCTGCCTCTGTCTTCAGACGGCATTCCTCCCATGTGCGGGTCAGTCTGTGTCCACATTTCCCCTTTTTATAAAGGACACCAGTCATACTGGATTAAGGCCACCCTGCCCATCCCATCTACAGGAGGAGGTTTCAGGAACTCCGTCTAGATTCCTTTTGAGGTGCTGCCACCAGATTTCCACCTTTATCAGAAAATATCCTGTTAATACCTCTCCCCAAATCTCAGAGACAATTGGGCAAGACAATACTTGGGGAAAAAAATGCTGGAAAATTTCAACTCAATCTGGAGTGGTGAAAGACCCCACTTGAAATATTTCAGTCATTTGAATTGAACATGCTATTTTAAGAAATAACTATGTCTAAGCAACCTATTTTCGTATTCCATTGCTATGCTCCAAAGCAAATCAAAGTCTAGAAGTCTAGTTATTTACCCCCAAAGTATATTCTTTTGTTAGCCTCCCCCACCCCGTCCCCTCAGACTCTCTTCTCCTTGCAGCTTCCAAGTGCGTTACTCCTACAGCATCGCCCTCTTGGCCGGTCACTAGATGGGCCTTCCAGAATGCCACGAGCTGCTCTAAATTCTTTCCTGATTCTGGTTTTCCTTTTTTAAAGGAGCTTAGAAGTATTTGGGGACCATGCAAATACGGCATGCCATGGGGATTTTGATGTAATTGTTTTTTAATTGCTTGTGAGAGATTTCACCAGATTCGTGCATAAATAGCTTTGGGTGTTTTCTAAAGGATTAATTCCAATATCATGGCTGTTCGTTCGTCCTCCAAGGGGCAGCTTTGGTACTCTCGGGTCTCAGCTACGACGCTAAATCGGTTTTAGAAGACATCTGTGGTAATGTCCACTACGGTAAGACACTGGATAGAGGTCAGCTGAAGGGGACATGAGCTTACAGACCAGGAAGAAGGGATTGCAGAGCAGATGCTAAGCCAGAAAGAAAGAAGGAGAAATTCAGTTACCAAAACAAGTATCAAGATAGGAAGTGGGGCCCAGAAATAAGGCAAAAATTCACAAGGTCACGGCAGGGCGCGTATTAAGGAATGGTCAAATTGAGTCACCTGCTGGTAAAACAAAGGGCCTTGAATTGCTCCTGTCTTAACTCAGGATTGGCCACAGAGCCCAAGTGCAGCTAATCCTCCAGAAGGGGTCAAGGAAGGGACACCGTACAGCTTGTAAAGGAGGCCCTGATGGACCTAAGTGTTCATTCACCGATTATCAGTCCCCAAATCTCACAGGACCACACACCGAAGGATTAACTTTGAACTGTGCTCAGCACCAAACTCAAAGGAGAATTTATTCTTAGGTTCACGGAAATCAATAAAAGTATTTGTTCCCGCATTTGACCAATGCATAGAGGGCCTCTTCTTGCACTTAGCATTCGGTGGCTGTTAACGTGAGGAACACGTGAAAGAGCGGGAAGGGTGGCCAGAGGAGAGCAGAGGACAGATCGGGCAGGGTGTGTGCGCCGGCTCCACAGGTCGCATTTTCCTCTAAACGCCAAAGTTTTTAGGTGGGTCAGTGATCGGCTCTGAGTTTGTTTCAGTAAGTATCACTTGGTCGCCACATAGAAAATATATTTTTATTTTAGATTTTCAGACTCTTGATTTATTTTTAAATTAAAAAAAAAAAATTGCCATGCCTATGGCATACGGAAGTTCCTCAGCCAGGAACAGAACCTGAGTCACAGCAGTGAGAATGTTGAGCCCCTAACCACTAGGCCACCGGGGAGCTCCAGAAAACAGACTGTAAAAGGGCAAAAATAGCAGAGGCAGCTTAAATGGTTTAACTTACACCAGAGACGCCTGGAGGCTACGGTAACAATCTCAGTGGGGGGCCGGTGCTTCAGGCTGGGTTGGAGGTAACGGCAAAGCGACGTTACACATACTGAGCTAAGGGGACACGCGCGTCTGGGTGGGTCCGAGACGAGGACTATGCACATATTTACACGAGAGATGGAAAGCTTTTGGCCGAAGCAGTTGGATGGATGGCTGTGGATACCACAGTCTCAGGGGGAAGAGAGTTGTGGAAGAGCAGGTGTTGGGGAGAAGATCATGCAGGGTTCTCCTCACGCGCACTGACGGAGCTCTCAGACACCTAAGCGGCGCGCACACCCAGGCCTGGGAGAGGAGACGTCAGGGCTCTCTCCCTAGTTCTGCTTGACTTTGGAATGTCAGTTAAATTTCTCCTATTTAATTTATTCATCAGTAAATTATTTTTTTTCACATGTAGAATAGGACTTGGTACTTATCTATCGATAATTTAAAATATTTTTTAAGACTTCCTGCTTAAGACATCTGAAAAGGTGACATGAAAAACCTTTGCTTTTATAAAAACCAACAAGTGCACAATGTAATAAAGACGAAAACATAGGTCTATAATCTTTACAGAGCTCGAACTAAAAATTTTTTTTAATTTAAAGATATTACCTAATGCTAATACTTATTTCTTGTAAAAGTAACTGAGAATTATTGCACATAATTTTTTACTTGAAGGGAAAGCATCTTTGCACTTTAAGACAAAAATAGTCGCTGCCAAAATTAGATAATTATGGGGATGTAGCAGAAAATAACACATTTGAAAACAATTTGGCATATGCCTATGTTCCAAATTTATACGTGCTCTGAAATACTTCATCGCTCCTTAAAACAAATGCATAGCTCATATTTCATTATTCTTTCTTCACAAAGGTGCCTCTACATTTAAGCCCAGGCTGGTGATATATATATGACCCATGTGTAATAATGGACATTCATATGAATCTTACCAAGGAGGCCATAAAAGAAATTACATCATTCTTTTTCCTTTTCTTTTCTCATGAGCTCTTCCTCGAATTGACCACATAAAGATAAGAGCAGCCCGGTTGAGGCCTGTTACTCAGTTTGCCAAGATGGATTTAACCCATCCAGCTGAGAGGCAGCTGCCCCCCCACCCTGCCTGTTCCTTGACCCATCGATGAAAACCACCAGCTCCTACCCGGTGCCCTAGACCACGGAGACCGGCCAGCATGTCCCAGACGTGGAAAATGGTACCCTTCTATTGACCAGGATAGTACTCCAGAAAGCCAAGAGGTCCTTGTGCGCGGGTAGGGACGTTCTTCCGCAGCGGCTGAAGACGCCGGCCGGAGCCCGAAAAGGTGCAGAAGCAGCTGTGCAGAACCGCACGTCAGCCACCACAGATGGCTGCACATGATTTAACGTAGGGCACGCGACTCAAGGGGGTTCTCAACTCACTGCCACTTATCACAGGATGAAGTCACTTCGTCTCTACATTATGATACCGAACTCACTATTCTCTTGCGTCCCGTGACTAAGATCTTTCTTCTTGGTAAAGAAAACAGTATTTTTTGAATAATAGATCCATACCTATGCCTCTCTTGCTATAAAATGTATTGTGTTTGCTTACATATTCGTTTGGAAAAGAAAGTCTCGTGGGCAAGAGTTGCTCTACCTAAACAGCATTCAGGGATATTCCTGCTACAGGTTTCTAAGTTACATGAGTCTTTATTAACCAGAAATATTTCAAAACACAGTGCTGTTTCAGTATTACTGATTGTACTTTTTTTGAATACTGAATTATAACTGTACTGCCATATATATGTGTGTATATAAATATTTGGTTTTTTAGTTTTTTGCTTTTTTAGGGCCTCACCTGCAGCATGGGAAGGTTCCCAGGCTAGGGGTCTAATTGGAGCTACAGCTGCTGGCCTGTGCCACAGCCACAGCAACACCAGATCCGAGGTGCTTCTGCAACCTACAACACAGCTCACGGCAACACTGGATCCTTAACCCACTGAGCAGGGCCAAGGATCGAACTTTCCGTTGCTGGTCAGATTCATTTCCGCTGCTCCACGGCGGGAACGCCCTGTATTGATATTATAGGCAATCATACAGGATGAGGTTAGAGAGAGTCCCTCACTGCAACTGTCAGGACGGCCACCTGGACGTTTGTAAGATTCACCACGTCATGGGAGCTTGGAGTGGCCTGAGGCCCTGAGCAGCAAACACAGCGTTTCTGTTTATGGGGCTTTTATCGAGCTGCACTGTGATCTTTGTGGTCCCGGGGACCGCAGCGATGGCTAAAGTGAAACTGGGATTATGTAGGGCATCTATTTCCACCCCACGTTCCTTCGCCATCGCCTCTGCCACCTCTCTCTTCCTTTCTCACACCATCTCACACCCCGAACAGTCTCATTCATGCCTCACGAGTTACCTACTGCGTGTCTATCCACCTCCCAACACGGGCCCCCAGAACTTCTCCCCAAGTCCACTGCTCAGCTCAGCCCGGGCCTCCGCAGACGTCGCGAACTTGACTTCACCAAGGAGGCACTGTCGCGCCCTTGTCACACCCTCCGCCCCGCAGTCTCATCCTCGTAGAAACCCGCGTGTCCTCCCAGCTCCTCCGCATCCTCCCGCCCGTGTCCACTCTCTGACTGAGTCCTGTTCGTTGGACTCTTCACACCGTCCCTGTCTGGCCCCGAGCAAAGCTGCGATAAGCGGATTCGCACTCGCTGGAACAGGCGGGGTAAAAAAGCGGATGGCCGGGTCGATGCGGGTTCGCAGAAGGGGGTGATCCTTGAGCTGGGGCGCCAGAGGAGGCAGGCATGGAGGCCCTTCCGGGCCGAGGTGACCACACTACCAAGGGCCGAAGGAGACACAGTGCCAGCCTTTTGAATCAGGCGGGCGTTGGGGAAGAGCGGGCAGGAAAGGAAAGTGACGCTGGAGGCCGGGCCCAGGAGCCTGGGCTCCTTCGCGTCGCCGCCGGGGACCCCTGCAGGGACCTCAGCAGAGGAGGGACAAAATCAGACGTGCCCTCAGAAAGCTGTCTGGGGCCGTGTGGGGGGTGGGAGAGAGAGGAGACGAGCCTGGAAGAGGAGGCTATAACCCGGGGGACGGGCGGTCCGTCTGAACCCCAAGGGCGAGGGGAGCTGCGGGGATGACTGGGGACGAGCAGGCGGACTCCAGGCCCCACTCTGGCTCTAACCAGAGCAGCGGGACCACCTCTGCCATAAATGGGACGCTTGCACCTAAGCTTTCCAGTTGAAGAAAAGTTTGTGCAGTTTGCAAACCTCTAGTCCGCAGGCCCGTGGAGCCTCGGACGCGTGACTTCCGACCAGCTCCGCGTCCGCTTCGTCCTCCAGCTCCGGCGCCGGGAGGAGGCAGCTGCTGACGCTCGCATGCTCCCGGCCCGCGCTCTCTGCCCTGAGTGCGTAGCCACCACCTCTTCCTAGAAGACGTCCCTGATGCGCTCACATCCTGAACGCCCATCGCCGCCCCAGCTCACCCCACATCCCACAGCCGCTGCGGCCAGACGCTCCCTGGTCTTCTCCCTGCACAAGGACCCTCGGAGTGTTAATTGCACGTCTTTTCTAGCGCAGCTACTCAGGGATGAACAGAAATGGGCTTTTCTTTTTCATGGACTTTTGATTTGGATAGTTTTTAGCTCTTGGCTCCCCAAATAAATTCCAAAGACCTGAGAGCAAAGCCAATGCCTTTCTGGTTTGTGTTTGTTTATTACAGGGGAGGGAAGATGTCTCTTTCCTTACACCTGACTCTGCACTGTATTTAGTAAGTAGTTTTCCATGCTGACTGATTACATTATCTTCTCTTTCCCTCCCCCCCACATTGTATTTTATTTTTCATTTTTATTTTTTATTGTTTATTTTTACTAGTTTTTTAAACATTTGTTTTTTTCTGTAAAATTTTGTTTAGTCTTAAACTCTTATAGTGAATACCTGATGTTTCGTAGTAAAAGTCACAAGAGCAGATTCCAAGTAAGAGGATGTTACTATGAAATTGTTTCCCATTTCCCCACTGACACATGTCCAAGACTTTGTCAAGGTTTAGATGAGACACACTATACTGCTGAGGACTGAATTCTTCCCCTCCGAAATTCATGACACCCTAAGCTTCAATGTGGCTGTATGTGTAGATGGGGCTTTCAGGAGGTAATTAAGGTTATACGAAGTTATAAAGGTGAGATTCTAATCTGCTGGGACTGAAGATAGAAGAAAGATTCTCTCCCCCCCCCCCTTTCATACACCCCCTTCCTCTCCCCAAGGAAAGGACAAGTGAGGACATAGCAAAGAGGCAGACCTCTGCAAGCTAGCGAGAGAGCTCTCATCGGAACCCAACAGGGCTGGCACCCTGATCTCAGTCTTCCAGCCTCCAGAACTGTTATAAAACAAATTTCTCCTGTTTATCATTCAGTCTACAGTATTTTGTTTCGGCAGCCCAGTTAACTAAAACATATGCCAAAGTCAGGGCTATCTGAAAACGTCAGGGTAGAGGATTCCAGATTGCACAGAGCCCCTGGCGGGAGGAATCTATTTGGAATATAACGCCGGATGTTAAACATATACTCAATGCAGAAAACAAAAGATAGTATGATCTTCGATGAGAAAAGAATAATTATATATGTGTTTTTTGAGATATATATATAAATGCTCAAATAGAAAATGAAAATGCTTGAGAAAAGAAAAAAGTTCTCGATAAGACAGTTAATTCAGATGTCTTCTTTCCTTGAAGGTCAGACTGTGGTTTCACTCTTTCCAAATGACAGGAATCAATTCCCAGTGGATAATAATAGGGCACTTTATTACTTTCAAAATATGGGGAAAGAAGTTGTAGTTCCCATGAAATAGCATCACAGATAGCTAAGGCTGCCAGAAAATAAATGACGTTGGGGAACCAAAGCTCCATCTGAGCACTACTTAAACCCACTCGCCTGGGTGTAGGTACGGGGAGAAACGGAAAGACATCTCCAAAGAGGTCTCCCAATGGACCAGCTAACGTTTGTGCAGGCTGGTAGGATTTCTGCGGCCAAGGCGTGATGGAGGTTATCTAGCTGCAGAGAACAAAAACGCCTTCTCCAGCCCTCTTGTCAGATAACGGGAGCATCCTTCTCTTGAATAGTCCCGTCACAGCAAACACCTCATCTTCCAGGTCAGCCAATTCCATGGTCGAACATTAAACCTTAGGATCTGAGATTTAAGTAAAACGTGTTTAAAAAAAAATCTTTTGCAAATGCCCTCTGAAGCAAGATAAAATGGTGATTCTGTGGCTGTTCCATCCCCACAAATGCCCTTCAATATTTAGAGAGGATCATAATAGTCACGCCCAGTTGAACATAACCTATTCCTTCTGGTCTAAATCTTTTGAATAATGTTACTGTTTTCAGTTTATGTCATTGGGCAGAATTTAAGCCTATATATTATCATTTTAATAAATGAGACTCTCAAAGTGATTAACAGCTTTTAAAAGTGTTGTCAGCAAAGCTGGGCCCTTTATTTCCTTTCTTTCTTTCTTTCTTCCTTTTCTTTCTTTCTTTCTTTCTTTCTTTCTTTCTTTCTTTCTTTCTTTCTTTCTTTCTTTCTTTCTTTCTTTCTTTCTTTCTTTCTTTCTTTCTTTCTTTGGCTAAACTAGCAAATAAAGAGATGAGAGATGAGAACTATGCAACGGAGCAGCATGGGAGGCAGGAGATGCTCACCTCTTCTTATAAGTTTTTCCCTTGATGATTAATTACTCAAACCAACAACAGGACAACTGGACATGGTGGGGGCAGGGGGAGGAATAGAGGAAGAACCACAGAGCTCCTGAAAAAGAGCACATGAGTTTATTGCCCCACTGGGTTCTCACGGGGGTCCATGAATCCTAAAAGGTTAAGAATCACTGAAGGAAAAAGGTTTCAATAAACCTGAGACTCTAGACTCAAAAGAGTTAAATGTATGAACAGCGACCAAGTTGGTTTAGAGAGAGAAATAAAGAGATTTCATTGGACTTTCAACCTTTGTAGACAATGGAAGGTGTTTGTTGGGTTAACTTTTCCAAAAACGACTTCCTGCCAAGCAGTGGGCTGCAACACTTGCTCACAATAGTCTGCACTTCCCACACAAGGCACTGAGAAAATCCTGATTTCCGCGGACTGTTTCTGGAGAGTGCCATTATATTACAGTTGAGAAAAGGAGTGGGAGGGAGGAGGGAAACGCTGCATTCAATGCCCCTACAATCTATTTTTAACATGCCTGAGAAGGTTTCAGCTATTAATGTAATGAGGCTCGACTCAAAAACAAAGGAAAAGCAGTAGCGCAGCAAAGGGGCCCGCCAAGGAGGTAGTGGTGGCTGACTCCTTGAGGACGCTAGCAGCTATTTCAGTATCACATGGGTGTCTGCAGCACTCATCGCCTTACATTTAACTGGAGGAAATCTTGATAAAAAGAAAATGTGTGATATGAATGACTTAGCTTCTCCCTGATTTTGTTTTTCACTGTCTGTGGTGGTGTTTCATAACTCCCTGCAGTCTGCCTACTGAATGTCACATTTCACTTGCTTATCAGGGGAAATTTCTGCAATCCTCCACCCTGGTATTGCTCTAGGTTCTTTTTTCTTTTCATAAAAAAAAATAAAATACAGATTTGATCACCATGACTGGGATACAGCACAGGTATGGATTTGCTGAAACACCCAAAGGAAAGCTGAGCTCGCATAGCATCATTCAAGGCCAAGATGTGGGAAAGTTCATGACGCGGGGACGACTATACAGTGATGCTCTGCTGTTAAACCTCACAACGACAGGGCGGTCAGCCGCCCTCACTTGGGACGGAGCTGAGACCCTTGGACATATTACTTAATCATCTGCAGCAAGTTCTCCATCTCTTCATTCTCCGGAAGACCAGTGTGTCAGCCCGACTCCTGGTGAACCAAGCAGGTATTAATTAAGAAAATCATAGCAATTAAGTAATAATAGCAGCTAGAATTTGTTAAATGCCTGATAATGATTTTACACAATGTGAGCACTTTGCAAATGGCATCACATTTAATTCTCGTTTCTCCCATTTACAGATGATAAAGGTGAGGTTCAGAAAAGTTACTTCAGGGAGTTCCCGTTGTGGCGCAGAGGTTAACAAACCCGACTGAGAACCATGAGGTTGCGGGTTCGGTCCCTGCCCTTGCTCAGTGGGTTAAGGATCCGGTGTTGCTGTGAGCTGTGGTGTAGGTCGCAGACGTGGCTCGGATCCCGCGTTGCTGTGGCTCTGGCGTAGGCCAGCAGCTACAGCTCCTATTTGATCCCCTAGCCTGGGAACCTCCACATGCCATGGGAGTGGCACAAGAAAATGGCAAAAAGACAAAAAAAAGAAAAGTTACTTCATTGAAAATGCTATACTGCTAGTAAGTGGTGAAGCTGAAATTTAAGTCAAATTCCATCTTTCTTCAAACCCCCATGTTCTTAACCCCTACGCCATACAACTTTCACCCAAAGCCGTGGCCCGCCTTGTGAATCACAGGAAACTTGTGCCAGGCAAGATAAACCACTCTCTTCTAAGAAAATTTACCTGGCACTGGGGCTCTGAATTTACTGCTCAGCCTCCCTAGTCTTCCAATAGGTGGTAAAGGGGAGAAGGGAGAAGATGAATGGAGAAAAGGTGTCATCCAATGGCTCTCATCTTTTATGTCTACTGTTTCTTTTTGCTTCAGCCCTGAAGCTAACATTCCCCCAGCGGAAGCAGCTTCATGCAATTAGTCCAGCTCCTCTAAGTGGAGCTTAATAATCTGCCAAATGCCAAACCATCCGACTAGTATTGTTCCTGCTAGGATTATATCACTATACTGACGGATACCCTAGAGAACAAGAGCATGCCTTACCCAGGGGGCTATGTACAAGATTACTTAATGTTCCATGTGTGCTTTATTTTCTTGTATTCTCTTTATTATAAATGTATAAGGGCAGTCACTGGAGTGCTTTTCCTCTGTCTCCTGTCCTTCCAAGACCAGGAGATACTCAGAGACTGGTTCTTTTCATGACAATGGCAGAAGCCAAAAACAGCAAGATCCAAACTCAAGCACATTTCAAGCATTTGTTTGCACTGTGGATGTGAACATACCATTTGCCAAAAGAAGCCTTATGGCCAAGCTCAAGGTCAAACTGGGGAGACATAATCTTTCATATAGAAAGATGGAGATGGGGGATAAAGTGAATATTGTTATACAAAATCTAATCTATTATAGTCCTCCCTATTGTTTACAAATAGTCATATTCGTTGCATACGGGAAATATACTCACCCCCATCTCAAGGCCCCCCCAGATCTCATCCATTGGATCATATCAGACACAAAGTCTAGGATCGCATGACCTACATCAAATCTAGATGTGCTTCGTCTTTTTCAGAGACCCATGACCTAAATAGACTATCTCCCTACTCTTTCAAAGTACAGCAATGGAATAAAGGCAGGATAACCACAGTAAACAATCCCATCTGAGAAAAGGGAAGAATGAGAAGCACATGGCAATCAATGGTCCACAGCAGTTCCGAAAGCCCACTATAAACGTTGCCACATTCTCCTGGGGAAAGAAAATCTTCCTTGATTTGGTCCAAGTTCTCACCCGGGAAGCCTCTGCCTGGCCCGTTACTTTCCAGAAGAGCTGACGAAGCCTCTCTGAGTGCACTGGGGAATCCTCCCTTTACGTTCTCTTCCTTGGCCTTCTGACAAGGCCACTGGAGAATACACCATTCTTGCATCCTGACTAAGTTCTCAGCCTGCTTCTCGCCTATGGAATGATGAGATGTCATTTTCATGACTTGTATTGTCTTAGGCCCTTTTAGCCAGGCTGGGGTGAGACCAATATGACCTGCTCCAAGAGACGGGGGCATTTCCATGTATCTGATTCCAATCAAGGCTATTTGCCAAAAACCACATTCGCCATTCTTTCTGAGACACACCCCCTCTTCGCAGACTCAATTACATGCACTTCAGCTTCTATGAAGCACACTTAAGGCAATACCATAGTAATTACTTATTTCCCAATTACAGGCCTTCAGGGCATTCAGGGCAGCTCCACTTCAGCATGTAGATTCGACATTACGGGGAAGCTGGGAGTTCTGCTCCATGTGTCTTTTATCCTCCTGGGACCAGCAGGCTATGCAGAGGTCCTGTTTTGCTCACGGCAATGGGAGAGATGCAAGCGTGGCCTCCAAGCATACTCTGGAAGCGGGTGAAAGGACAGGAACACGGACGCCTAACCTCCTTACCTCAGGTGTGGCCCGTCCATTTAGTTCCTACTGCACTTTTCTGCCAATGATGTGGCCCCACAAAGCTGCAAAAGGGCTAAGAAATGCAGTCCCTGGTTGGGAAGCTGCTTCCCCAAAACAACTCTACACTGTGGAAGGGAAGCTTAAATGTTTGAAACTCAACTGGCCTTTTCTGCCGTGAAGGAAACATGTTAAATATACACAGTATCCTACGGCAAGCTCAGGAAGGACAGAAACCTCCCGTGCAGGAGAAGAGCAAAAGCTTGCTTTGTCTTGATTTTCAGTATGAACACAGACCGTGAAAGGGGGCCTCACGATCCTTCTGAACTTTGTGGTTTTAAGCAGGAGGTGTCAGAAATATTACCACAGGGATAGCTGGCTTATGGTGATTACTCCTTTTAAATATTTATACTCACACACATACAGCATGTGCACTGACAGAGAGAGCTCGATGTGTAGGAGATGTTTACGTATTTGTAGATCTAGAAGAATAGAAAAATCTAGAATTATATATTGATAGTGGCTACTGATAAACAGGGAGTTTACGAGTAGTCTTATTTCTTCACTTATATCCAATAGGAAAAGTGTGTACTTTAAGAAACAAAGTATAATTTTTATAATGAGAAAATATAAGGTACTATAAAAAGTTCAAACAAGTTCCTTTTTTTAGAGTATAGTGATATTTACTATTCTCTCTAAGGATTTGTAGGAAGCTACTGGCATTCTTTTTTACTTTTTCCCTTCATTTTGGAAAAAAAAATGTACCCACTTTTAATTTCTGTCATTTTTTGGAAAAAAATGATTATACTTTGATTTTTCATCTGCCACTGACCTTGGTTATTCTTTTGAGAATACCTACAAAACCCGACATTCCTCTGGCTATTTGAGAATTGCAGGCACTACTTTTCAGCATACAGAAAGAGCAAGGGTAAAACGCTTTTCCTTTGTCATTTTAGAAGGAACTATTTCAGGTAGCCTTGATGTCAAGTTCTATGTCAGCAGATATGTTCCCAAGAGACAGAAGAGCTCAAGGGGCATAAAAATTAATGTTCCAATGTTTCATCTGTAGTCTCTCTTCTGAGTGGATTCACGTGGACAAACAGTCACTGCCATCTTCCATTTGCGCATCTCTACCCACGGAAAGAGACAAGGTATCCTCCTCTAACCATTCGCTTAGACCGCTTCTCAGGAAGGTCTTTTGCAAACTGTGGTTCAAGAGCTCCTTTATAAATGGTTTCTTACCAATAGTGAAACTGAAGTCTTCTATCACCAGAAGCCTAAATAAATCATGGGTTTTAAGGTTTTATTCCAAGTTTTATTTGCCTAAATCTAAGGTTTTAGGCCCTGCCCCACTTTTCTGTCACAGAAACCTTACCAATTATATCCTAGAAGGAGAATACTCTTCAAAGTATCGTAAAGTATAGAGGGGCAAGATACAAAGCAAATTAGCAGCAGTCCATTTCTCTGAGAAGGTTTACGTTTAAGTGGGGAAAACTAAGCATATGCAGAAAATTATCTAGAAACTATGATAATAATATTATCAGTATGGTCATGTTCCATGTGATAGGAAAGCAAGAAATCCCTCCCACAGAGCCCCCCGTCTCCCTCTGAATTATGGAAAGCCCCGGAGGTTTACATGGTACGAAAGGGGATCTGTCTGCCATCTCCTCCCCGTTAGAGAGGTCATTTATACCTGAAACATATGCAATGGCTAGTAATGTGGTCTCCGGAGAGAGACTGCCTGGATCCCAGGCTTTGAATTCTGGCTCTGTCACTTTCTAATTTATTACCTCTCTGGCTCCAGCTGCCTCATCTGAAAAACATGTAGTGAGAACTAAATAAATTAACTATTGTAAAGAGCTTAGAAGAGTGCACTGCATTAGTAAGTGGGCAGTGAATATTAGCTCTTAGTAGGTGGCTAGCCGCCATATGGTGTTATTGTTGAAAATTGTCCTTCGAAGTCTGACAGGTGAAGCTGCCCACTCTACAGTGGTACCCACCAGAGGCCATCATGCAGGTCACCTCAGTTCTGCAGCATAGCCCCATCTTTCTTCCTCAGGCTAAGCTTGGCAAAGGATGACCCACTCTTGGACTCCCTATGGTTGTAGCTTTGACTTATCAGCTCTTTAGGGACCACTTCCAGCCATCTCCCTGAATTGCCAGCATCCATGGTGCTTGATTAGGAATGAATCCAATGATTATCTCTCCAAAGACCCTATCTACTGCCCATCTCTCTTCCAGGCAAAGAATTAAAACAATTCTTTTATCATTAAAAATAAAAATACATCAATAAAAATGATGTAGAACAAAAAAAAAAAAAAACACAACTATTTGTTAAACTTTTCCAAAGCCATATTAAGTCAACAAGGGATTTTTTCCCATTTAATAATAACTCAAATTATATTCAGGCTTCTAGTTAAAATGTATTACTCTAGAAAGAGTAGTGCCCCTGTCCTTTAAAGAAAAAAAAAATCAAGTAATCTGCAAATTCATAACTTTCATTACACATTTGAGATCTTAGAGCAAAAACTGAACCCCAAACCTAAAGAAAGATAGCTGATGAGGAGGGCAAGTCCTTCCTTACATACAGAAGACTCTGGGAAACACATACGATGATAAAGACTAAGCAACCACATGTTTTAACAAATTGCTAAAAGCCAAGTGTGATCTATTATCAGAGCATAGAACCTCTGGGAACCACAAACACAAAAGAACATGCGCCTACTCCCAAGCTCCTCTCCAGGAACCTCATCAAGGGCTCACAAGAAGGACTTGAGACGAATAAAGAGTCAGAAGAAAGCCTTTCTTGTAGAGAATCCCTGAGTTAAGGAAATGCCATCCATTAGAGCAGTGGATTCTGCTCCCCACCTTCCTTAAGCAACAAAAGCCTTAAGCCAGTGAGGAAAGATACAGTGAACCCTGTTCCTCTTGGACAAAAACTCAAGACTGGTTGCAAAGATTCTTCTGTCCCTCCAGGTAGGGCAGGAAGTCATCTGGGCTCAGGTGACTAGTGTTGTCCTACAACTAGTGGAAGGAAAAATCATCTGAAAGTATTACCCCAAGGGAGACAGTACTTGCCTGTGACTGAGGTTGAACTAGCACAACAGAGAACAGCCTGCATCCCCATCCTGAACAGACAAACCAGCAAACACTGTGTGCAAACTAACAGCCGTGTGTTGCTGGGGGAGGTACAAGAGATTGGAAAGAGATCCTGTCTGAGGCACAGGCACAATGGGAAGACCTAAAGCTGTCATGGAGCAGATATTGAGAAAAATTCTCCAACAAATAGCTTCCACCCCAAAGACAGGAAATTTAAAGCATGTGATATGTTGAGGGTGCCGATAGCAATAAACCCACACTCAGCTCCACTCCTGATCAGATTATTTCAGTATCTTCTCCCCCTCCAAAACCTAGCCCCCAAGTGGCAGACATTTCCAAGCACAAATAACACCAACTTCAGTCTTTACTGTTCTACATTAAATGCTCAATATTCAAATAAAACATACAATGCGTAAACAAACAAAAACCCAAAAGACAAAGAGGTTAACAGGGCCTGACTCAGATGAAACATAGACTTTGCAATTATCAAAGGAATTAAAATATGATTCCTATATTAAAGGCTCTAGAGTTAAAAGTGGACAGTATGCATAAACAATTAGAGAATTTCAGCAGAATGGTGAAAACTATAACAGTACATCAAATGTAAATGCTAGAAATGAAAAAAAAAAAAAAGGTAGCAGAGATAATGCATGTTCCTAATAAGCTAATCAGCATACTTGAGGCAGCTGAGAGAAGAACCAATGAAATTAAAGACAGGTCAGCAGAAATTACCAAAAAATAAAAATAAAAACACAATGAGAAAAAAATTTTAAGAGAAGGAACAGAACAGAGAGATCAAGAGTTGTGCAGTATTAAACAATTTAACATATATGCAATTGGAGTCTTATGCGAAGAGAAAGAGGTAGAACAAAATACTGGAAGCAATAATGATCCAGAATTTCCCCAAATTAATCAAAGACATCGAACGCATACCCAAGAAGTTCAGAGAACACTAGTAGGATAAAATTTTTCTTAATTTTAGCAGAAATAAAGAATGATACCAGACGGAATTTGGATCTGAGCAAAGAAATACAGTGTTATCAAACTACTAGCCACATGGTACATTTTTAACCAATCATATTAACAATTACATCAAATATAAAATATCTAAACACACCAATTGAAAGAAACTGTCAGAATGGATGAAAAGCAAGAGTCTACTACAAAAAAACTGAGGATGAGATGGGCTATTATATTCTGATAAAGGAGTGAATTCACGAGAAGATGTAACTGTCTTAACTATGAATGTACCTAACAGCCAGGTGTACAGTCCACCGACTGGAAAGGCTCACCCACAGGATGAGAGTTCTGAGCCCCTCATCAGGTTCCCATAGCTGGGGACTCCCCACACTGGCAAGCGTCAAAGATCGTCCTACAGTTCCTCCCTCACAGAGCTGAAGGCTACGCAGGAACTCCACAGCCGTCACAGGTAATTGGTTCCATTCAAATGTAAACGCCTAGTAAAAAGGACCCAGCTGACTGTGTGTAAAGAAAGAACTGCTGCTGTTTAATGTTCACTGAGCATTGTGGATACTCTGGAGCAATTTGTTCCTGTAGTTCTAAATTATTCATATCATTCTAATTGTGTTCATATAGCTCTGAATCTTTTTCCCAGGATTTCCTGGAATTTCCATGTCATCCAAATTTCTTCACAAGCATCACATTAATGGGTGCTCTGCATCACTCTATGCATGTTTAGGGGGAAAAAGATTGTACTGAAGTGAACCAAACTGCTGGCAGTTAAATTTAAATGGCAAATTTACTGTGACATTTATTCATATTTATTTGTTTGTGTTTTACAAATTTTCAACAATTAGGAGGTACTATTTTTATGCTTAGAAAACTAAAGTTAATTAAAAAAATACTCTCACTCCTTCCTACATGAGGCTGAGCTTCTTCTAGGTAGCAGGGTCCCATAATGGCTCTTTTTAAATTATTGAGGATTCTACAAAGCTTCCATTACCCCTTGTGGTCAGAATAAAGAGACATTTCACTGAAAGAAACAGAACAGCTAGCACTCTAACAAGACACACAGACACACAAAAACAGACACACACATGTAATAGCTTCTTATTTAAATCTAAAATTAGGGTTTCTCTGTGGGACAAATCAAAACTTTCCCTTAACAAATTATATATGTTGCCTCTTTCCATTTCAAAACTTTTGTCTGTTTTCTTTAATTTTACAAATTTCTCACCACTTTTCCTCTGCTTACTCTTTGATGGCAGAGAAATACTACAGTAATATCCCTAGGTTTATTTTGCCAATATCATAGTATTACAATATGCTTACACTCTCAGAAACCACAAAATCAGATCTATTTACCAATCTTTACATAACACCACGCAGAACTTGGGAAGAGAGACAAACAAATAGGTCGGTCAGTCGGTCGGTCGGTCACTACGCAGATAGACTTCGTACATCAGTTGGCAAGTCTCAGCTAACAAACCTAAAGAAAAGGAATTTTTTTTCTTGGAACTGTCTAAAAAGGAATATCATAGAGCCTACTCTTTTGTTCCCACGAAGCTCTGAAATGATCATTCAAATGGCACAAACTCTAAGTTTCAAAGAGGTGTCTGTGGCACCTTAAAATATTTTCACTATTTCAGGCCATTTCTATTTGGTGTTAATTTTACTAATACATCCGTTTGGACAAATGATCGGTCTTTTAAAGACTAGCAGAAATCAAACTAACAAAAAAGAGCTGAATTTTATTCCACTGCATGGACTCCTCCCCTCTATACGCATAGACATGATAGATTTATAAGAACAGGACTCCTAAAAACTAAGGCTGGATGAGAAGACACCAATCTCACAGCTGCCCAGAGACTTTTTTCCAGTTTTGTCCCTTGTATTCCACAACCTAGTTCCTCTAGTTTGTAATCTCTCTGCTCACGCAGAACCTGCAGCGTTTTGAAGGTCTACAGTAATCCCCTGGAGCCATTGTTTACCAGGACTTTTTTATTCCAGTGCTGTCACCACAGGGAGTTGTCTCCTCCAGCGCCCTGAACTTCTGACGGCGGCGTCTGCTCTCAATGACCTTCGCAGGAGCCGAACACCATCCCACCTGTGTTTCTGGAAGCCTGCAGAGCAACGCAACCCTGCCTCTGTCATTCTCCCGGCTGCTGCTTAGGGTGATTTCTAGAGGAGCAGTGTGAACAGTGGGTGGAAACAATCGAGTTTCACATGCTTATGTCATCAACGCAAAAGCAGAGGAGAGCTCACTTCTGAGAGGAGGAAACAAAGCCGTTCACTCGATAACTACAGAGACTTTTCCTGGGGTGTGTGTTTGAGACATTGTTCCATATACTTCTAGGTTACAAGTGCTGTCTTGAGTCCACTCTTAAAAATAGTGTACAATAGTTTTATCACCTACCTCGTAAGTCTGGGGAAGATCAGGGCGAGTACTAAACGGGCCTGATTCTCAACCTTGCTTACTACAGGATTCCAAATTCATTTTAGGATCTCAGCATGTATGTAGTGGCTAACTGAACTGAAATAATGGCTAATCGGTTAACAGTACAGATGGATAGATAATATTAAGATGGCCTAGGAAGGAAGAAAATATTTTAAATTCTCCAAACTACATCCGAAAGTTAATGTACGTAGTATCCTTTAGTTCCTCTATTTATTAAGCATCGACTTTACACATGCTGCCCACAAAAACCTAGGGGGCTTAATTTTATTAAGTCATTAGAGTACACATGTTGGCTTTTTTTTTTTAATGAACCCCCTGTCTGTGCTTTGGGTACGAAATTGTATAAGTCAGTCTTGCCAGGAGACAGCTCCCCCTCCTGCTGCCAAGGCCCAGAAGGTCAGACCACTTGTACCCCCGGACTCCTGGCAGCCAGGGTGCAGACTCACGTGCTGCATTCAACACTCTGGTGTCCCAACCTGGGATTTTGAATCTGGCACAAAGATTCAAAGAGAGATAGGTTTAAAATTCATTTCCAGTTTTGACAGCATCCTGTCCTTAGTTTCCAGTGATGATATTCACAACAAAATCAAGAAACTAAGAGTCGCCAGTGGCCCTCTTAAAAGTAGATCATTCCATGGTGTGATCTGCCTGTATCCACGGCGGCACTGTCTTGAGCCCAGTTCTATGCCTCATTCTCCAGCATTTTCATCACTTCTGTATTATCTAGCCGGGAAATATCTTCTCAGCTTTAGTCAGCCACACTTATGCTCTGTACCTTCTACTCTCACAGGTTGCCAGAACTAGAGGGTGACCTGCTAACCCCTCTGCCATTTCACTCCTCTGCTCCCTCACTTTAAACAGAAGTAATTAGAGCATCATCAGTCATCTCCTAAAATCCATTCTGCACCTTTTCCTTCCACCGGAAAACCTCTCATTTTTAGCCAGGCCGAGACCACCTTTCCTTGTGACAGCTGGTTGGTCCATGTAGCTAAGCTCTGGCTGATGGGGTGCGAGTGGAAACGACCGGGACAGTGTCGGCACTGTGACAGTAAAGGAAAGAAGCATTCTCTCGGCTTCATCGTCCTTCCTCACTGCGTACTCCAAGGCAGACGTGACGGCGAGTGCTGAAGCAGCTATTTCAGACCAGAAGGTGGAAACCACAGGTGGAGAAGGCTGAGCAACCATACAGAAGGCGTGTGGGTCCTGGGTAAAGCGCAGCCTTCAGCTCTGGTCTGCTTACCCCCGGACCATTACTCACAAAATAAATGACCCTCTTTTGTTGAAGTCACTGCTGTTTTGGACTTCATCACTGAGCCTCGTCTGCATTCTAACCAAGGTGGCCACTGGCATTTTTTAGCGACATTACTCAACATCTTGCCAGTTATCCTTGCCCTCGGGCTCTGCGGAAGCTTCTCATGAGAAAAGAAACGAGTCTTCGTGCGCCTCTCAAGCCTTCTGAAATTCATTTACTGTGTTAGCTGCTCAGTAAGAGAAGTGAGAAGAAATGACAGGGACATTGCTCTGCCGCAGCGGCAGAAACAGAAGCCCCAGCATAGCCTGAGGAGATGCAGCAAATTCTAATCAGTATGGAAAGGTCAGGCCTTCGTTTTACAGGCTTCCTGAGAAGTGGTCTGAGGCCTTTTAGCAGTACTTAATACTGCTGTGCTGGTTTCCATTCTGAGGTTCATGGCACACTCCCTAAATGGGAGAACAAATAAAAGAAAACAGCTGCGTTGTGGTTTATGATACTCATGTTTGCCATTGACGAAATTACAGTTGAGGCTCTTTTTTTTTTATTAATCATATCGAAAGCATGTTCCAAACGCAAGTCCCTTTCCAATTAAACATCATCTCTATTCCATAAATTTAAATTCTGAAAGTCAAATGCAAAGCAGTTATGAAGACCCTCCTTCCTCTTCTCAGCTTACAGTGGACCATTCCCATGTGCCCAGGATAAAAGGCTAGGGAAACAAGTGGCTTTGCTAAACATTTTGGTATGTGGAGAAATCACTCCAGCACTGATGCTAGGGGGCTGCAATAGAGGTCATACACAAACGAAGCCTGTCTACTGTCATAAATCACTGTGAACGTGAGAGCCCTGGTGGAACCCACAGTACTCGTAATTAGCCTTTCACTAGGTCTAAATCTCTGCTTTCTGTGGGGTTAAAACAAAACAAAACAAGACAACAACCGAACCCTTTGCCATCTGTAGTTCATGTTCTATAGCTAGGGACATAAAAAAGAAACCCTATTTCTGTGCTATTGCAAGCACATCAAAGTTGACTGCTTCCAGAAAGTCAGATTAAGTCATTGGTAATGAGAAGCACTCAAATTACTATCACTGCTAATTTCCTATACCTACCCCAAAGATTAGAAAATGTAGAAGGGCGGCTGAGACTGGCATTAAAAAGACACACACACATGACATAACACAAATTGGTCTTCCCGAACCATTATCCATTTCCTTCCATACGTATTAGCAATCCAAGGGGTTTGATAACTTCTTGCCTCTGTTCTGATGCTTATCAAAACAAGTATCTCTAAAATAAATAAATAAATAAATAAAAGAGAAAAAAAAACAAGTATCTCTTAAGAGCATGAAGATGACCAGCTGAGAGCTCAGCTGCCAAAGATGATTGCTTGAGCATCCTTGTAATATCAGCCTAAGGCACAGCCTGCAAAATGAGATTAATTGCATAACTTTGAACACAGGTAAGCAAACCACAACCAAATGGATACTGTTTCCCAAAGAAGGTGTAAGCTTTGGATGCTGGGCATCTACCACATACATTCCACAACGGGTATAAATTCCATCACCACCAAATACCCACCAGGACCCTCCTCTCTTATCTCCCTGGACAATTTTATTTCACTTCGCAGACCACAGCTCACAATCATGTACTCTAGCCAGGGTCCATTCTAAGGGATTTGAATATATTTTCTCATTTAAGTCTCACAACAGCCCTTTAAGGCAGGTACAATTACTATTCCCATTTTATAGATGAGGAAATTGAGGCACTGCGAACTCAAGCAGCATGTAAGTATGTGGTAGAGTTAGAATTTGGATCCAGGCACTTTTACTACCTGTCTGTGTGCCGAGAGCTCTGCTCTTTACACGCGGAAGTGATCTTTTCAGGGTCTGTAATCCCCACGAGGCTGTAAGCATGTACGCTTTAGGAGCTGTGTCTAATTCACTGCTGTCTCCTTATCACCAACCCTAATGCCAGGCCTATACAAAGTACCCTTGAATATTTGTTGAAACAGACTGAATCAATTGGCCACTTCACATGGTATAGACAGGATTTCATTCCTCCTCTTGGCTTAGAGCTACACCGCAGCTCATGGCAATGCCAGTTCCTTAACCTGAGCAAGACCAGGAATCAAAACCCGCGTCCTCATGGGTACAAGTTAGGTTCACTACCCCGAACCCCGCCGGGAACTCCACTGGTGGTTTCGACCGGAGCCGAGCGGTGAAAAGGTGTGAGGGGAAGTCGACAGTGTTGAAACCGAGTCCAGCGCAGATGAGGAGGTGTGGCCGTGAAGCGGAGGAGCCGGCTGGGGCCACAGCTGGAAGGTCCTGTGGGGCCCGGGAAGATGAGGGCAGTTTCTTTTTTTTAAGACAGACGAGACTAGCGTGCGTTCAAATGCCTGATAATCCACGAGCAGGAAGAATGACCACAGCCTTCTCCACTTTCAAGGCTCCGATCAACTCCCTGGACTTCTCAGGGAGTTTTCCTGACGCTCTAAGCTAAGGTAGGTGAGGCGCCCACAGAAGAATGCCTGCAAACCTCCGTTCAACCACGTTTTGTGCTGAAATTATTGGTTTGCTTGTTATTCACTCACTAAAATAGAATGCACTTAAGTGCAGGGATTACTCATCCCTCCCATGCTTGACATGTTGGATTCACTCGTCAAGCAGAAAGGGTCTAGCCCATGGCTGAAGGCAGCCCCATCTGCTTGTTAGACACACTGTCTGATTCTCCTCATTAAAGAAAAAGTGTGGCCGGAGAGAAGAACCGCGAACATTTTTAAAGGCCTAGATAAAGAGATTTCTAACCTAGACTCGACCCTAATTATTGACAATGCGTTAGAGCACAGATGAAATAATGCCATTTGCAACAACATGGGGGGACCTAGAAACGGTCATACGAAGCGAAGGTAGTCAGACAGTGAAAGACACTCATGTGATATCACCTATATGCGGAATCTAAAAGGGGGGGTGCGCCAGTGAACTTTTTTTGCAGAACAGAAACAGACTCACGGACTTTGGAAAACATATGGGTACCTAAAGGGACAGATGGGGGCGGGGGGGGACGGACTGGCGTTTGGATGAGCACATGCACGTGGAGGAATTTGGAATGACTGGCCAAAGGAGACCTGGGTGTAGCCCAGAGAACTCCACCTGGTCGTCTGTGATACTCTACGTGGGAGAAGAATCTGCAAGAGCATGGGTAGGAGCATGTGTGGGAACTGGGTCACTCTGCTGTACAGCAAGAAACCACCTCACCCTGGTAAACGAACTACACTTCGCTAAAATTTTAACAAATGAATAAATATTTCTTCAAAGGGTAAAAGAAAAGGATTTCCTCTCTAGCTGTCCTGTAAGTACTACGTTTTATGCCCTTTTGTTCCTTTCACTGGGTTCAGCAAGGCACAGAACTTAAAGCAGCAGGTTCAACAAATATTTATGGATCAATTTTCTTTTACCTTCATGAAATTTTGTATAGACGAAGCAAAAGCACCACCATTTAATACTGCAGCGAAGTGGTCGTTTTTCTTTGGTGTTGGTCACACAGCCTCGCGTCACCCGTCAGTGTGATGACAGAAGCTTCACATCAAACAGCAGGCAAATAAATTGTGGTTCCTCTGCAATATGCAACCTTCATTAGCTGGTGCCAGCTTTAGCTCTAACGGGAGATGTGCCGGGGCTGAAAACTGGCAGCAAAGTTTGTCTGCTCTTAGGAACATCTCTGAGGGCAGAGGAGCTGTAAAGCACCACGAAAACAAGGTCTGATGAGTAAGAACACTCTACGAGGGGTCAAATCTGTGTTCTCGTTGGTGAATTCCGTACAGGGCAATTTCCTTTCGTGCAAAATACAGCCATTTTATTTTGCTGCTCTTGCTCCTTCTGCCTCAGGTCCCGATGTGGTAAGGGAGCTAAAAAGTCAGAAAAACAGCTAGAACGCAAGTACTCTGACATTCAATCATTCTTGACAAAAGAAACCCAGCCAAGGATATCATTTCCTCCCCGGTACATCAGAAAAATGTCACCAAGTGTACATTTCTGACGCAGAGGTCACGGATTCATCCATATCTGTGTTTTCAGAAGTAAAATACTATTTTACGGAAGAGAAGAAAATTAATAGGATGCATTTTAAGCTATGAACTCAGGACACTACTCGCTTAAAAACACGGATCCTTTCATTACATGAACGATATTTTTAGGTCTTGGGCGGAGGAAAACCCTTCTCTCAGTCATTCAGGCACAGCTGGGGACCCAAAGAAAGTGGAGAAGTGCTTCCTATTTCAAGCTATAAAATAAGATGCTGTGCTGGACGTGGACATTGGAAGCCTATGCGACGTCTGGGAAAAAAGATGACATAAGCACACGCGTCTAACTCTCCTTCCAAAACACCACTGAAACGAGCCATGGCATATCAAACTGGAAACGCTGCCTCAGCACCGGCCCCTAGAAGAGACGGCCCATCGCTCCCTACCAGAAATAAAAAGGGATGGAACGCTCTGTGGCAACCAAACTACCGGGCAATAAGTAAGAGGAAACTCGAATGACCTTTTCGAACCAGGGGGACATCCAGAGACAAGGGCAGGACCCACGGCCGACACCGGGTGGCTCCGTGGTGTGTGTCCAGCACAGGCAGAAGCAAGGCGGGCATGGAATTGGGCATGTGGGATACGGAAGACAAGCAATTCATAGCATGTCAGAGACCCTGCTCTACGTCATGACATCCCCCCGCACCAGCTCGCTCTCTGACTCTCTCGCAGAGAGAGTAATTTACTGTGGTATTTTTGTTGATTTGGTTGTTTGCTTCTGCCCCTACTTGCTTCTGTCTAGACTTGAAGGACCTCTGTGAAACATTTGGGGAGAACAAGAAGCAGACCAATTTCTAGCAATACTCACTCAGTTCCTAGAATTGCTGGCAAGCCCAGGCAACCTTCTGGGAATAATAGGAAACTGAAAAATCCTGAGACCTAAAAATTTTTAGAGTGTACATGAAGGGAATCTCTTAGAAAAAGGACACACTCACTGACTCGGCAGGTATTTTTTTCAGCATTTGCCATGTGCCGGGCATGGTGCTAGGTGAAAAAAGAAACAAATAACACAGTCCAGACAAGTTTCTTCTGAGGAGGAGGTAGTCAACTACCTCTAATGTTGATTTACTACCAAAATCAAAAAACCTTTAGAAAATATCTAATGCATGTGTCAGCAAGATTCAAGGAACCAATGAGTCTGAGAGTGTAGTAAGAGGGCAGATTAAGATTTAAAACTCATTGATGAAAACATAATCACTCAATTAAAGCCACAATGGAAGCAGTTAAAAAACAGAAACTTAAATCCCTGTAAGATAAACATGAGAAATTCACCCAGAATTCCTAGAAAATTTAGATTGTGAGAGAAAACAGGAGAGAGAGAGGTGCTTAAACTGTGATTCATAGGAATTCCAGAAAGATAGAAAATAATCGAAGCAATAATAGTAGAAAAGTCTGCTGATGTAAGAAAGACTTTATTTCTTTATGAAACTGACAACCCATTTCTAATATTTATACATAAAAATTCTAAGGACCTAAAAAAGCACAAAACTGTTTAAAAAGAAGAAAGTTGGGGATTGATACTATCTGATTACCAGACTTCCTATAAAGCTATAGTATTCAAGACAACACGTATTTGTAAAGTCAGACAAATAATGTGCTGTGACTGAGGAGCGTAAGAGGGGCTCACCCTTATATATTTGAAAGACTCTTGACAAAGGCAAAAAATCAAATCAATGTGGGGGGGGAATCCTTCAACAAATTGAGGAGAAAAAACTAGATATTCCTGTGGAGAAAATAAACTTTGATCCTTACATGGCATACCACACAAAAAATTAATTCAGAATAGAAGACAGGCCCAGATTTAAAAGTTAAAATTATAAAGCTTCTGCAAGAAGACCTAAAAGAATATTTTCACAAGTATAGTTAAGGCAAACAAATATTTATTTATAAAGCATTAGCCATAAAAGAAAAAATTTAAAAATTAATCTTTCTCAAAATGTAAAACTACTGTTCATCAAAAAAATCCCACAAGTAAATGTAAATTGGTGCAGCCAATATGGAAAACAGTACGGAGATTCCTTAAAAAAAGAAAAATAGAGTTACCGTATGATCCTGCAACCCCATTTCCATGCATATATCTGGAGAATACTCTAACTGAAAAAGGTATGTGCAGCCCACTGTTCATAGTAGCACTATTTATAACAGCCAAGACAAGCAAGCAGCATGAACGTCCATCAACAGGAGAATGGATAAGGACAACGTGAGATTATACATATGCGTGCACACACACACACACAGAGGAATATTATATATTTTACATATTATATTATATAGTATATACTATAGTCTGTAATATAATATAGACTACATACTATATATGCTATATAGTATATGTCACTAAATTAAATATAAACATTAAATATGACATATATATTATATATAGTCACTAAATTAAAACCACAATGGAAGCAGTTAAAAACAGAAAATTATTATTATTACTATTTCATTATATATACTATATAGTATATATTGTATATTATGATATAGTATACACACACACACACACACACACACACACACACACCCAATGGAATATTACTCTGCCATAAAAAAGAATGAAGCAATGCCATTTGCAGCAACATGGATGGACCTAGAGATTATTGTACTAAGTGAAGTAAGTCAGACAGATAAATATATGATATCACTTATATGTGGAATCCAAACAAATGATACAGGGAGTTCCCATAGTGGTGCAGCAGGAAGGAATCCAACTAGGAACCATGAGGTGGCGGGTTTGATCCCTGGCCTTGCTCAGTGGGTTAAGGATCTGGTGTTGCCATGAGCTATGGTGTAGGTCGTAGATGCGGCTCAAATCTGGCATTGCTGTGACGTAGGCCAACAACTGTAACTCCTATTAGACCCCTAGCCTGGGACCCTCCACATGCCATGGTGCAGGCCCTAAAAAAGAAAAATAAATAAATAAATAATAAAAAAATGTTTAAATGATACAAACTAAATTATTTACAAAATGGAAATAGACTCATAGACCTAGAAAACAAACGCATGATTACTAGAGAAGAAAGAGGGGCAGGGGAAGGATAAATTAGGAGTTAGGGATTAGGAGATACGGACTACTGCAGGCAAAACAGATAACAAGGCCCGACTGCACAGCGTAAGAAACTCTATTCAACATCTTGTGATAAACTATCAAGGAAAGGAATCTGAAAAAGTGTATACACACACACTTACAAAACAATGTATATATGTATTATATTTACACACACAGACACACATATAACTGAATCACTTTGCTACACCAGAAACTAACACAACATGCTAAGCCAACTACACTTTAAGAAAAAATAGGCAAATCACAGACTGGTAGAAAACACTCACAGTACTAACGTATAACTAGTTAGGAGTATCTCAAATACATAAGACACTCCTGCAATTCAAAATAAAAACATGAACAATACGATAAAAATGGGCAAAAGACTTGGACATCTCACAAAATAAGATACACAAATGGTAATAAGAAAGAGAATTTTGTATAATGCCATCAGACTTTAGGGAAACATAAAGTAAAACCGTGTAAGTACACAGTACACGTTACCAACTCTACCGGATAAAATAAAGGATCCTGACGATACCAAATGCCACTGAGGACGCGAAGCCATGAGAGTTCTCATCCGTGTCTGACGGGGTATAAAACGGCACAACTGCTTCCGGAAAGAGTGTGGCAGCTTCGCAGTGTTTAAAACCCTCCCACTCCACTGCCCACGTATTTTTCCAGGAGACACAAAAGACGTCCACGGAAGATCTGCGTAAAATGTCCAGGGACATTTAGTTCATGATCGCCTCAAACTGGTAACAACCCAAATGTGTAGCAACAGATTTTTGCATTTCACTCTATGTAAATTTTACAGCAATAAAAATAAAATTTAAAGTTATGAAAGGAAGAAAGGCTTGAGTCTAAAAATTCACGATGTGCTCCATATCCTAAGAAAACCTAATCAACAAAATCGTACTTAGCATAATTTTCAAATTACAAAAATAAAGAGGAGGCAGAGGGCCCAAAATGAAATAAAACCAAGTTACACACAGTTTTCTTTGGATAACATTCAGTCGTAGGGCACCGCATTTACTGCTACAGATTCAAAGGTGATGATACCGGAATTCAACACCTGTGAAGCCGTCATTAAGATGTGAAACAAAAAGACAATCTCAGACACGGAAGGACTCAGAAAATACACTAGATGCCCAAATATACTTCCAGAAAAAAACCTACTTTAACCCACGGGAAAACAGAAAGGTCAGAATGAGATCAAGGATGAGCTATGAGAAAAATGTCATAGAAAAAAAAAAAGCTGACATTAAAATTAAAAGACACCTAAATATTAGCAATTGTTTTAGATACAGACACAAAGCTGATCAACAAATGCAATGTTTTAAAGTGAAAGGTATAGGAGTTCCCTGATGGCCTAGTACTTAGGAATCCAGCATTGCCCCTGCTGTGGCTCAGGTTTGATCTCTGGCCTGGGAACCTCTGCATACTGCAGTCGCAGCCAAAAATAAATTAAAAAAATAAAATTAAAATTAAATAACATAAAGCTGAAAGATATAATTTTCATAGAAAAGGAAACAGAAAGCCAGAGTCACAACAACAAGCAAAAAACCCAACCCAACTGAGAAATTGGCGGAAGACCTAAATAGACACTTTTCCAAAGACACATGGGTGGCAAAAAGGCGTATGACAGGATGCTCAACATCACCAATTATTGGAGAAATGCAAATCAAAACCGCCATGAGGTACCGCCTCACACCAGTCAGAATGGCCGTCATTCGTAAGTCCACAAATAGCAAATGCTGGAGCGGGTGTGGAGAAGAGGGAACCCTCCTGCAGTGTTGGTGGGAGTGTGAGCTGGTACAGCCACTATGGAGAACAGGAAACAGGAGGTTCCTCGGAAAATGGAAAACAGAATCATCATATGATCCAACAAGCCCACTCCTGGGCATATGTCCAGAGAAAACCATAATTCGAAAAGATACATGCACCCCTATGTTCACGGCAGCCCTAGTCACAATAACCAAGGCATGGACAGAACCTAAATGGTCATCAACAGATGAGTGCATTAAGAGGACGCGGTGCACATATACAATAGAACACTACTGAGCAATAAAACAGAACAAAATAATGCCATTCATAGTAACGTGGAAGCAACTAGAGATTCTCATACGGAGTGAAATAAGTCAGAAAGAGAAAGGCAAATACCATATGATACCACTTATATGTGGAATCTAAAATACGGCACAAGTGAACCTACCTGCAAAACAGAAACAGACTCACAGACATGGAGAACAGACTTGTGCGTTCCAAGAGGGAGTGGGAAGGGGAGGGATGGACTGGGAGTTTGGGGTCAGTAGATACGCGCCGTAACATTTAGAAAGGATGGACAATGAGGCCCTACTGTAGAGCACAGGGAACTACATCCAAGCTCCTGAGATAAACCACGATGGAAAAGAATAGTAGAAAGAATGTGTACGTACATGCACAACTGAGTCACTTTGCTATACAGCAGAAACTGGCACATTATAAATAACTACATTTTAATTTTTTAATGGGAAAAAAAAGCAAGAGTCTAGGTTTATGACACTAGCTTAACAATAACCAGGAAGGAATTTGATAGGAATCCAAATCATTGTAGGAAATAAAATAACCAGTACCAAAAAAAGTAGATTTTTTTTCTGAAAAGGCAAGAAACAGTACAAACGCAGGTAGAGAAAATATGACCAAAAAAGGTGAATGACTTGCAGCCCTGTTCCTTATCGAAGAGCGTCTAAAACCGACTGAGTAGTTGGTACATAGAGAAACATGTGAGGGACAGTTCTACTGCAGAAGAGAAACAAAAGCATACTGATTGCTGGGTACCATGCCAACGGAGAGTGGCGCATTTCTTGTCCCTCAGGAGGTAGACGCTCGAAAGTTGTGACTTTGACTCTTTAACCTCAGTTTTAATATCTTTTTCCTGTCTTTTCGTCCCTAAACACTCAACTTGTATCTCATTCCGAGAGGGCCTTGCCTTCTCTTGGTTGTAGATCGTGGCGCAGAGGAAAGAGAATGGGATCCTGAGAGGCAAGGAAATTAGAATTTCCGTCCAACTCAGTCATTTCCTAGCTTACTTAACACGTGTGTATTTTTTCTGAGTCCAATTTTCTCTTTCATAAAATTAAGATAATGTACCCCTCAAAAAGGTATCGTGAAAATTGAGTGACATCCCAGAATCATGTCTCAAACATCATGGCTAATGAGAAGATGTGTCAACTGGAAGTGTTCTGAAAGATTAACTTTTTATAGGACATCTGCCTTTCAGTTTGCCTTGGAATTTTGATGTGTATCAAGAAGTGTGTTGGGAGTTCCCTTGTAGCACAGTAGGTTAAGGGTCTGGTGTTGTCACTGTGGCAGCTTGGGTAACAACTGTGGCTCGGTTCGATCCCTGGCCCAGGAACTTCCACATGCCATGGGTGCAGCCAAAAAAAAAAACCAAACAAAAAAAAGCATGTTATGGGATTTCGTACAAATTAAATTATTTCATTTAATTACTCAAAAAGGAATGCATTTCTAAAGGTAGAACTTCAGTTTGTGAGTGGGTCCTAAAACTTGGGCCAGTTTATGCAATTTGTGTCCTCTTGATAATTAGGAGGATATCCAGAATCTAGAAACAAGAATTTAGGATTCATTTCCTTGGAAACTTGTATTTTTGTAAAATCATGTGTAATGGAATTTAAACCTTGAGAGTGGTTCAAAGAGCATAATTATTATCTATGAAAGCAAACCCCCAAGAATAAGTACCTGGGGATAGAATTCTGCTGCACCTAAGGGAAATAAAAGGTGTGGAGAAGTTCTTCACTTGTGTTCTGCTGAAACTTCCCTACCAATCTTTAGCAGAATGCTACAGCTTAGGAACAGCCAAGTGAGCGGGTTTTTTTCAAGTGTTTTGTTCACACAGCTCCAGAGGAGATTGAAAAAAAAATCTATTGCAGTTAGAAATAAAGCGCATCGGTCAAAGGATCCTGAAAGAAGTTACAATATCCTCACCCTAACCAAACTTCAAGAAGCTCTGTTACTTGAATTTTAACACTTAGGTTAACATTTAGAGTTAGGCGATATTTAGAAAAAGATTCAACCTTCCATTGTCCCAATTCCCCAAAGTTAACTAAATAAGGCTCAAGGAGTCTGCATGGGTCAAAGTGTTGAAAACCTCCCTTTGATCAAAGAAACATCTCTCTTCAGTTACATGTTTTTTAAAAGACATTTGAGCTCCTTGACAGGTCTCTCGGTTCTCACGCTCCTGTTTGCTCCTAGGTAAGAAGGGAATTGTAGTACCTGTACTACTCACCTCACTGAATTATTTGGCAGGCTCATAAAGAACAACATAAATGAGAACACTTGACAGGCAGGAACACACCGAGGCAAACTGCGCAATTTCTGTCCATCCTTTTAGCCATTTCTCTTAACTGTCTGCATTTGCATCTTCCCCCAGCAAGAAGTACATCTCCCCGCTTCTAGAACCTAGGTTGACCTTTTGGCTTGCCCTGACCAATAGAATGTGTCAGAAATGACACTGTAACAGTTCTGACCTGGGCCTCAAGAGACCCGGCATAAGTCTGACCCCTTGCAGGGGACGGGGAGGTGGAGGTCGTGGGCCCCGTGAACCAGGCCAGCTGAGAGTAGCTGAGCACAGATGCTCAGAGCTACTCAGGTAACTCTGGCCAAGACTGACGAGCTCGGCACGGACAACTTTAGAAGGTCTTGCTCACATTTAAAAAAAAACAAAACAAAAACGGTGGTTGGCATCTCTAAACAGTTAAATATGAGTCTGCAGACATTGAGACACAAAACAATCCACAGGATAGAATCTGACCTAATTCATTAACTTACAGACCCTAGAAGCCTTCTTGTTACCCTCCCATGTAATTCTCCCCAGACACAGACTCCTGCCCTTAAAATTTGTTGATAACTCAATTATCTTTTTTGGGAATGAATTCTTTCCCCTAATATAGAGAAACACAGAAGATATCCCCTCCTACAAGGGGAGAGTAAATATGATTTTGTGTGGTTTCTAATGTCTTGTTTCTTCTAGTAGACAGATCAATTGTTAGAGGAAATAGGGTGAGCATTTTGAGTTAAGGGCTGGTCAGGAGTGGCACAGCGGTACCCAGGGATGAAGAGAGAAAGGAGGGAAGCGGGTGATGACTTGGGTCTGAGAGAGAGCAGACAGCAGCCCCATTCTGGGATCCACACAGAGTGTAAGAAGCGTCATGGGAAGAACCGCCACCAACAAGGTGACCCTGCAGTGATGCCAGCTCAGGCCAGCCCAGAGGACCCACCCCTGCAACCTAGTTTTAAAAAGGACAGCACAGGAAAGTGTACTCAGTAGTTTGTAATAACCTATTCACTTTGCTGTACACCTGAAACTAATGCAACACTGTAAGTCAAATGTACTCCAGTATAATTAAAACATTTTAGAAAATCGAAAATAGATAAAACTGTAAACGGTGACCACCCCGTGAGCTGCCCACTCTGCCCCCACACTGACGCTGTGATCCCCCCTCTCTAGCATGCCTCATCGTCGACCTTCAGTCCTGAAAAACATGCTGCTCCCCTAGCAGCACCCCTGGACAGCTTGGAGGATGGAAGGGAGGGGTCCGCCAGAGCTGCTGCTCCATTTCCTCAGAAGGTATAAGGTCCAGGACCTTGGGACCAGACGCAGGACAGTGGCGCATTCCAAACCAAGGGCAAGAGCAGTGAACATGGTATCCGGCTCTTACCCGTGGACCCTGGAAAGCACCTCCTCCCTTAATAGCGTTAAAGTCCTCCAGGCCATTCCAGGCAATGCTGAGTCCCACGTCGAACACAACCTACACTCAGTCCGGTCTCCCTATCTCAGATTCAGTTTTTCTTCCAGGTGACAGGCCTTAAAATACTCGACAGCAGCTATCATGCCCCCTCTGTCTTCCCTCTGGGCTAAGTTTTCTCCTTCAATTAGAAAACAAGCATGCCTGAATGGAGCCATTTGAACGAAATTCCCAGCAGCCTCACTGAAGCAGGGAACCCCATCTGTAACCATCAGCGTAAACATTAAATAGGGAAATCCCTTAGTTACTGTCGACAAGACAGCCATCAACGCAGGGGGCCTGCCAAAGAAAGTCATCAGCACGGGAGTGATGAGAATCACACAAATTAAAAAGCTACCCCCAAGGGCACAAAAGATTGTTGTGTTCTGCAAGTAACCGGTCTGGCATCGTTCAAGATGGTTTCCTAGGCACTGGCCCCATTGTCCACGAAACTAGAAGCTCTTTGAGGGCAGAGCCAGCATGTCCTATCACCCCCCTGTGGCCATCCTGCCCAGATGCGGACACACAGTTTTCACCTAAAACATCCCTAACTGAATGTGGGCTTGGTCTCCATTCCATCGACTTTAAAGCCCAAGGAAAGAAGTTTCCACCAAAGATGGCACTAGGTGCGTGTCTGTGCTAAGAGACAGGCATGCTGAATGGTAGAACTCCAGGACGGAGTAAATTTACTTTTATGCAGAACAACCTAACTCACAGACTTCCACACAGCCCTAATGAAAACACACACGGTATTTCATTTACAGAGGAATTACAGACCTGAAAATGTGAATGAAATTTAATAGAAGGGAGTCTTAGAATGCTGTTTTCCAAAAGGATCTATCCACGTTCTCAGCAGGATAACATTTTTCTGGTTTTAGTAAAAAATAACTAACATACATCACTGCGTAAGTTTAAGGCATAAAAATAATGGTGTGATTTATAAACATGCGGTACAACGATAGGTTGTAACACTCATCTTCTCACATGGATACAAGAAAGAGAAAAGACCGAAGGAAAAAAGAAATTTCTCCCTGCGATAACTCTTAGGATTTACCCTTAGCCACTTTCCTGTGTGTCATACAGCAGGGTCAGCTCTAATCCCGGTGTGGTCCAGTCTGTCCCTAGAACTTACTCATCTCATAACTGGACATTTGCGGTCTTTGACCTCCACGTCCCCTTCCCCCACTCTCCACCTCTGCAACCGTTTTTTTGTTATTTTTCTATGAGTTCTTTTTTGTTGTGTTTTGGATGTCACACGTGAGATCATAGAGTATTTGTCTTTCTCTACATGACATTTCACTTAGCGTCACGCTTTCAAGATTCATCCACATATGGTCATAAAAGGTAGGATTTCCTAACTTTTAAAAAAATCATTCATAATATCCCTCTCTGTGTTGTGTGTGTGTATAAATATATACCAATACCATAACTTCTTTATCCATTCGTCCATCATTGGACCCTTAGGTTCCTTCCATGTTTTGCATGCTGTGAATAATGCTGCGATAAACATAAGGGTGCAGCTGTCTTCTGGGGTTAGTCTTTTCATTTCCTCGGTATATATTTCCACAAGCGGAATTGCTGAATCATACAGTCATTCTATCTTCAATTTTATGAAGTTCCTTCATACCGTTTTCTGCAGTGGCTCCACCAACTCACAATCCCGCCAACAGAGCGCAAGCATTTCCTTTTCTCCACCTCCATCCGCTATTTGCTGTCTCTTCTTTTTGATGATTGCTATCTAATAGGCGTGAGGTGTTATATTGTGATTTTAACTTGCTTTTCCCTAATAGCTAGTGATGCCGAGCATCTTCTCATGTACTTGTTGGCCTTTCGTATACATTCTTTGGAAAAATTCATATATATTGCCCATTTTTTAACTGGGTTATTTGGGTTTTATCTATTAGGTTGTATGAGTTATTTCCGTATTTTGGGTATTACCCCCATCTAATGTATGGTTTGCAAATATTTTTCCCATTCTGTATGCTACCTTTTCACTTCGTTGAGATTTATTTTGTTGTGCAGAAGCTTTCTACTTTGATTAGCTTTGTATTCATTTATCTTTATATTTTGCTCTTGTGTTTAGGTGTCATATTTTAAAAATCATTACCAAAATCCACATCAAGGATTTGCTGTTGTTGGTGGTGGTGTTGCTGCTGTTGCTTTTTAGGGCCGCATCCATGGCATATGGAAGTTCCCAGGTTGAATCAGACCTGCAGGTGCTTGTCTACACCACAGCCACAGCAATGTGGGGTCTGAGCTGTGTCTGTGATGACTGCACAGCTCACAGCAATGCCAGATCCCCAACCCACTGAGCAAGGCCCGGGATAGAACCCATATCATTACGGATACTAGTCAGATTTGTTTCCACTGCACCACAGCGGGAACTCCCCCATGTCAAAGAGCTTTGTGCCTATATTTTCATCTAGGAGATTCATGATTTCAGGTCTTATATTTAAGTCTTTAATTCATTTAAAGTTCATTTTTGCGAGTGGTATAGAGTATGGGTCTAGTTTCATTCTTTTATGTGTGACTATCCAATTATCCTAGTACCACTGTGTGAAGAGACTGTCTTCATTGAGGATTCTTGGTTCCCTCGTCAAATATTAGTTGACCATATATGACTGGGTTTATTTCTGGGATCTCGATTCTGTGCCATTGTTTTTAAGCCAGTCCCATACTCTTTCGATGACTATAGTTTTATAGCATAACTTGAAGTATAATACCTTCTGCTTTGATCTTCTTTCTCAGAATTTCTTTGGCTTTGTAGGGTCTTTTGTGGTTCCATAAGTTTTAAGAGTGTTTTTCCTATTTCATAAAGAATGCCACTTGATATGGATTACACTGAATCTATAAATGGCTTTTGGTAGATTCCTCCAATATTAATTCTTCCAATCCATGAATATAGGATAGCTTTCCATTTTTATTTGCATCTTCTTAAATTTCTTTCAACAATGACTTGTAGTTTTCAGTATAGACATCTTTTACTTCCTTACTTAAATTTACTTCTAATTATTTTTTATGCTATTGTAAATGGGATCAATATCTGTATTTTTTCCCATAAACTTTGTTCTTAGCATGTAGAGCTGCTACTGATTGCTGTATGTTAATTTCATATCCTAGAACTTTGCTGAACTCATTGACTAGATCTAACAGCTTTTTAATTGCACTTTTAGGATTTTCTATATATAAAATCCTACCATCTGAAAAGAGAGAAAATTTTAATTATTCTTTTCCAATGCTGATAGCTTTCATTTCATTCCCTTGTCTGACTGTTCTAGCTAGGACTTCCAATGTTATACTGAATTAGAGTGGTGAGAATGGGCACTTGTCTTGTTCCTGATCTTAGAGGAAAAGCTTTCAAGCTTTCGCCATTGAGTATGATGTTAGCTCTGTGCTTGTCATATGGACTTTTTTATGTTAAGATGTTTTCCTTCTAAGCCTAATTTGAATGGGATAGCATTTTTAGAGAAATCTGATATGGCTTAATACAACAAAAAATGAAGATGAAACAGTTTCAATAATTTCAAAGATAGTTTCCTATCATAAAACTAACAATCTGTATATTTATTTGATATATACTTGTTTAATACCTGCCCTGTGCCAAAAAAAAACTAGCTTAAAACCCTGAATAAGTTTAGTCAACTAACTATGGATAATTTAATCAATTATTGGTGAAATAATTCTGCATAACACGACCCAAATTCTCAGTTGCTTGCAACGACAAATATATATTTTTCTTGTTTATAGGTCTGCAGGTCACTAAGGGCTCAACTGGGCTTGAATCCAGGTTGCATTGAGTTCTGTTTCACGCCAAGTATTTTCATTCTGGGACCAGAAGCTACTCATAATATGATCTTCACAAGGAGGCCTGCAAGGGGGTCAGTGGAAACATACCATGCCTCGCAAGGACAATTCTAGAAACAGCTATGCCTGTCAATTTTCCCTTGGTCAAAGAAAAGCACGTGGCCAAGTCAAACATCAGAGCAATAAGGAAATAAAATCTGCCTGCTCTGGTGGAAGGAGCTGAAAGGTCACATGGAGAAAAATGGATATATAAGTTTTACACAAGGAACAACAAAAGAATTAGGAAAGATAATCCAGTCTACTGTAAAGGCATAACTGAGTGCTCATGAAGCTCAAGTAAAAGGAAAACGACTTTTAGCAAATAATTATTAATTTGTTGGGAATTCACTGAATAAATTTGGTGGAGTTACATATACTAAATACATTTTTTTTTCAGGGCTGCATCTGTGGCATATGGAAGTTCCTAGGCTAGGGGTTGAATTGGAGCTGTAGCTGCTGACCCGCACCACAGCCACAGCAACACAGGATCAGAGCTGCATCTGCAGAACTACACCGCAGCTCACAGCAATGCCAGATACTTAACCCACTGAACAAGGCCAGGGATCAAACCCACATCCTCATGGATACTAGTCGGGTTCATTACCACTGAGCCACAATGGGAACTCCCACACTAAATATACTGAAGACCAGATCTGCTGCTGTTGGGCGAATAAGGGTCAGGAATGAAGGTAGGGAGACGCGTTAGGAAGCCTTGACAATGGCCTGAGTGAACGCTAATAATGGCCTGGCCTGGGACGATGACGGAGATGACGAAGAGTGGTGGACAGAGTGAAGGCATGTTTTAGTGGACGTGGTTACTCGTAGATGTTGTGGATGGGGAAGAGTCATGTTTGGAGGATGCCGCTTGCGTTTCCAGCTTGAACATCAAAGGAAAGGATGCTGAAATGAGGAGCCATGAAGGGGAGGGCATCTTAGTCTCCACTGTTAATTCCCCCAATTCAGTCCCTCGAAAGGGTTGACTGATTTAAGCCAGCAGTCTTAAAAGGGCACGCGCTTCTCCTCCACCCCGCACCCCCCTACTGGCCTGGAGGAGGGAGCGTTCTTGGAAAAATGTGAGGTAGAGGAAGTTTGGGGTTTTCCTGGTGACTAAGAAGCGTTGCTGGTATTGTTCATTCGGTGTTCTAGAAGGGTAAACATCCTGAGATGCACGAGACAGGCTCACACAACGAAGATTCGAACTGTGCACCAATACACGCTGTTGAGAAACCCTGGCCGAGGCCCGTTACGACACTCCTGCTCCACGCACGGATAATCGGGTCAGGAAAAGACCGTGACTCCTCAGCAAGACACGAAGAGCAATGTTCTAGAGAACATCCATGAAAGGCTCCTTACCCGTAGGGGAGAGAAAAGGAAGAAATGGTCCCTTCCCTGTTTGGATGTGATGCCTGGAACTTCCGCAGACATCTTACGGACAAGAGGGAGGCCAAGTGAGGGTGGAGCTGATGAGGACGAATGAACAAAGAGTGTAAGGAGGAAGGACCGTGGCAAAGGCATCAAACAACCCTGGTTCCCCGCCCCAGTCATGATGTTAGATAATACGGCTTCTTACAGCTTAAGTCACCTTGACTTGGATTTTTTTTGTTACGTGAGGAGGAACAATCCTAAAAGGAGTGAAGCAGGTTTAGACGTCGGGAAAATTTGAGTCCCATTTTGGGTGACAGACAGCAGGATATGCGAGTCCAAACATTTCAATACATGGGTTTGGTCCTGCCAATACAAGGGACTGCCCTCCGCTTGGTGTCAGTGCTGGCAGGCTACACATAAATACATGTAGGTATATACATATAAATATATGCGCATATATATAGGAAACGGCGGTGACCCAGACTTTCACAGTTTACACCATTAAAAATCGCGTTCCTAAGATCGCTGGGCATGCTGATGAATTATTCCCACCTTTTCCTACAGTGTGAGCAAGATAAATTACTCATCTCAAAGTCATGAAGCCACATACTTACTTACGTCTTCTAATTGTTCCACGGATGCTTTGTTGCTGCTCCTAACTAAATTATAATCTGCTAAAATCATTTATTCCATACCCACCATAGTACCAAATAACACTCGGCAGGTACTAAACATGTTCGCTGAATTAAAATTATTGGAAACATCGGTCACATTTTACAGTTGTTAGATAAAGAATAACTGTGGATTACATCAGGTGTCTTAACCCAGAGGTTGGAAACTAGAGACCCACAGGTATGTAATCGTGTGGCTTAATGTGGCAAAATGTTTGAACTATGTGGTCACCAATATTTAAAAATTGGGAAGTTTCACGTTAAAATCTGGATGTTTGGCTTCAACTAAAGATCTGACAGCAGGGGTCCCATTTTCTCGCCTATCCATGAGCGTGAGTTGATAAGAAGGTACTGCCACCCACCCCCCATCTCCAAAAGCCGGCTTCACTTACATTTGAGTTACTCTCTTATTTCACCTCTCTGGGATCAGGGCTTCCTTCTGTATAATCAAAGGATTGAACCAAGCGATCCTGCTCTAACATTGTGTGCGTCTAAAAGCCTGGTTTAACAACCATACATACAGTAAACTAGTGACACCTCAGTGTTTTCCCTTCCTACCCATCTCTCCTGAGCATTTAACCACGGTACTGCCTGTCCCCAGTTTTAGCTTACTTGGACTGCCTGGTGGAAACAGAGGTCAAGAGTTCTATTCAGCCTCCACAAGGTCGGGTGAAAGATAAACCCACAGTTCTCTCTGTTACCACCAGAGAACGCCTTCCATTAAAAAAGTTAAAAAAAAAAAAAATTAATCAACAGGGCAAAGCCAAAGTTGCTCTCAACCAGCAAGAAGACAAACAGTGACTCATCTCCCCAGATCTCACACAGAAAGAGAAATAGCTTTCAAAAGTGTTTTTCACCTGCACGGTGATCCATTCAGAACAAAGGTTTAATTACTTGTGTGTCAAGATGACTGTAATAATAATTCATTCGACTGATAGAAGATAGCTTAACTGGGTATCATGAACCTCTTTTATGGCCTCATTTTGCTTCTTGGTAAAGGAGTAGTAGCTGTCTTCAATCCCACTGAGATGCTCGAAGAAGGCGTATTTCGGCTCCCATGCTTCCTGCTGTCCCTTCACTGTTGCACTAACTGCTCTCCCTCATTGAATCCATTTCAAAGACACACAAAGAGATTAGACGTCAGAACATCAGCTTATTTCCCCTTCTCCTCTAAGGTTCACTAAGATAAAATGGAGCTGTGGCCAACAGCTGTATTAAGCAAACTGCAAATTTTTGTCCAGGGTGCCTAGGGCTACCCTCGTCCTAACTCTAGGAACTGTGTCTAAAATCCTCTTCTGCAAAGCACTATACTTAAGGGCTTTGTGTTGACGCCTAGTAGCTGATGCTAATGAAAAAAGCAAGAGTTGGTATTTCTAATGGCAGAGAAAATAGGAAGCCAAGGCTCCTGAGAGCAATGAATCAGCCATTGCTCTTCACGTCAGGGCGTCGGAAAGGAGAAATGGAAATCCGTTTCTTGCACCGTCACGGAAACAGTGTCACTGCTAAAGTTAGCCTACAAGAAGGATGAAAAACGAGATCACCACTCCATTTGTCTTCAGAAATGTCTTCCTGTCTTGAATGGATAATATCCTCATGCTTTTACGGTACAAACATAATGCACTCTTTTTTTAATCCTCACTCAACGATGTGCTTAAACAGAGTGTGCAGTTAGAGAAAGTCAAGCAGCAACAAGTAGTAACAGAGAGAATGACCACTTATTCACTCAAAACATGGAAGAAAAGACGACTGAGGTTTAAGATGACGTTGCCTTGAAGATTATTTTCAGCAGTGAAGGAATATATTTAAAATAAAAAGGACATTTTAAAGTTTTCAGATGTAATTATACAGAGGAGCGATTATACACGCTTCCACTTCCACATAAAAGGAGAATTACCTTTTACTAAGCTGTCTGGGAAGCTGTAGTTTCTGCATTGTCTCAGCACTGCAGCCAGTACATGATGTGGTGTGACTCATGAGACCAGCATTATCCCAAATAAGGCTCCACCCTTCTGTGTCCCTTTATGCCCTCCCTCAAAGGGACAACAGAATGTCCAATACAGCTTGAATTAATGGAATAAGACAAAGGAGCACTGGTGAAATGCCTCCTTATCATTCTCCCAGACATAGATCCAAAGCCTAAGGATACTTTATCTACATTTTGATAAATTCTTTTCACAGTCATATTTTCTACCATTTGGGGCCCGCTCCACACTGTCTTTAAGCTCCAAGATGAGAAATTGAATTCATTATTCCAAACTGATTGTTTTAATCGTCTCTACACCTATTAGAAGAATGTAAGTATCTACTTTGAGTATGAACATATACTACTGATGCAATCTGGAATATAGGAATGGAGTCCATTAATGTAACTTTATTCTGGAGCAAATTACTATACAGCATGTATAGACATGTGTGTTCAAATTAAAAATTTGTCCTACGAATTCTTTTGTTCTGAAATGTCTAAATGTGAAATTGAGTGATTTAGTATTATTAAATGTAGATAAGAGATAACAATTTAAAAATTCTCAGGGAGTAGGTTCCAAACCAGGGTTATATGATTATAAAAAGAGAACAAACCCATAGGTGTTCAGTTCTTTGGTTGGATTAATAAATGTATTAAGTCAAATATTTAATAGCTTTCAACCTTGTGTGAAAAATAAGGTGAAATATTTAAACTTATTCAGAGAATCCCTTGTGTTGGCTACTTAATACTTTGATCTCTTCACACATTCATTCATTCAACATTTATTGAAACCTTGCCGCATGCTAGTACCTGATAGAAGTTTAAAAGACACTTACTAAATGATATTTTCCATAATCATAAAATACGCACAAACACACACACACACACACACACACACACACACACACTGTTCTTATGTTCCTGTGTCTCTTCATAAAAAATATAAAGCATGTACGGATCTAATTAGCCGGCCAGGGAAGTAAGCAGGAAAATAGCGTGTGGCTTAGCACTTTTCCTACCTAGGAGAGAAAGCTTTGGCGCTGCCATCTCCCTGGGGGAGACGCTGTCACATACGCCTTTCTGAGAGGGATTAAGAAAGCCAGAGCAGCTGGGATCCATTTTTAAATATAAAACTGGCGTGAAAGGCTTTACATGAATGACTAAAATGCTAAGTTCAAATAAGCTGGAAGAACCTAAGAAGGGGATGCATTAGTCTTGGTGTTAAACCAAAGAAAATTGATTAGATCACAAAATAGGCAGGTTTACCTTCTGATTCTGTAAGCCCAGGAAAAGGAAAAACAAAGATCTGGACCCTTATTTATCAGTCTTCTTCCATATCAGAGTCAGAAGATGATAAGAATTGAAGGTTATCTAAGAAATGCCACAGGCTGATCCAAAATAACCAATACAAGGATTTGGGTTTAAATCTTTCACTTTCTAAAATGTTAGACAACTTTCTGCATATCCCATTTTTGAAACTTAAAAGATGAGTAGCTTTTTGCTAAGACAAGGTAGAATTTGTCACTTTCTATTCTTTTGTCATCTCCTACTGGGAGTAGCCCTTCATTGGTTAAGGGGCACTTTTTTCTAAGCATCTTCATAAAAAAGAAGAGTTTAATGTCAAATTATAACAGGTTCTTACATATCCTTAGATATCAAAGTATTTGGGCCCTTTCTTAGAATTTGAATTACAGTCAAATGAGATCACAAAAGTCACAGGAGTTTAGAGTGGGATCAAATTCAAGTGACAATAACGATACAATCTTATTGGACTTCCCATCTCTCTATAATCTGGTAATGAGAGTGATGATTTCTCAGTTTCTAGACATGTGGAAACATGGCACCTATGAAACAGCACTTTGATGTTTCTGAAGCGTCAATTTCTGAAACAAATACAGAAACCCAGCAATTATCACAAACACTTTCCACTGTCACATTGCAGAAGTGAACAGAATTATTAAAAATAAGGAGAAACAGGGAGTTCCCGTTGTGGCGCAGTGGTTAACGAATTTGACTAGGAACCATGAGGTTGCGGGTTCGGTCCCTGCCCTTGCTCAGTGGGTGAAGGATCCGGCGTTGCCGTGAGCTGTGGTGTAGGTTGCAGACGCGGCTCGGATCCCGCGTTGCTGTGGCTCTGGCGTAGACCGGTGGCTACGGCTCTGACTCGACCCCTAGCCTGGGAACCTCCATATGCCACACGGGAGTGGCCCTAGAAATAGCAAAAAGACAAAAAAATAAAAATAAAAATAAAAAAAATAAGGAGAAACAGTACACTACTTAATAGTTGACAGCAGAAATGCTTTGTTCAGTAACCTTTGCTGATTTTTGTCAAATGCAGCCTTTTACCAAGCCTGGCTCCATAATCTTCATGGTATGAAAACCATAGACCTGTAGAAATCATTTAAATGCAAGTTCTGAATAAAAAGCCACTTCTAAATTACACACATTACATTTCCTTAGAGAAAGTAGTATCACTGCAATGGTTTTTGATGGTAGCAGCATATAATTCTGATATTCTCTAAATTTTTCTTCTATTAAGAAACTAAAGAAAGGAACACTTCCAAAGACATTCTATGATGCCATCACCCTAATTCCAAAATCAGACAAAGATACCACCAAAAAAGAAAACTATCAGCCAATATCTTTATGAATATAGATGCAAAAATTCTCAACAAAATTTTAGCCAAATGAATCCAACAACATATAAAAGATCATACACCACGACCAGTTGGGATTCATCCCAGGTTCAAAAGGATGCTTCAACATACGCAAATCAATCAACGTCATACACCACACTGACAAACGAAAAGTCAAAAACCACATGATCATCTCAATAGATGCAGAAAAAGCATTTGACGAAGTTTGACATCCATTCATGATCAAAACTCTTCCCAAAGTGGGTATAGAGGGAACATTCCTTAACATAATCAAAGCCATTTATGACAAACCCACAGCAAACATAATACTCAATGGAGAAAAGCCAAAAGCCTTCCCACTAAAATCTGGAACAAGACAGGGATGCCCACTCTCACCACTGCTATTCGACATAGTATTGGGAGTCCTAGCCACAGCAATCAGACAAACAAAAGAAATAAAAGGCATCCAAGTAGGAAAGGAAGAGGTAAAACTGTCACTATATGCAGATGACATGATAGTATATATAGAAAACCCCAAGGACTCAACCCAAAAACTACTTGAACTGATCAACAAATTCAGCAAAGTAGCAGGATATAAGATTAACACTCAGAAGTCAGTCGCATTTCTGTACACTAACAATGAAACATTAGAAAATGAATACAAAAATGCAGTACCTTTTATGATTGTACCTCAAAAAATCAAATACCTGGGAATATAAGAACTATAAAACATTAATCAAGGAAATTAAAAAAGATGTAAAGAAATGGAAAAATATTCCATGCTCCTGGCTTGGAGAAATTAATATTGTAAAAATGGCCACACTACCCAAAGCGATCTTCAGATGCGATGCCATCCCCATCAAATGACCCATGACATTTTTCACAGAACTAAAACAAACAATCCAAAAATTTATATGGAACCATAAAAGACCCAGAATTGCCAAAGCAGTTCTGAGGAACAAAAACCAAGCAGGAGGCATCACTCTCCCTGACTTCAGGCAATATTACAAAGCCACAGTCACCAAGACAGTGTGGTACTGGTACCAAAACAGACAGACAGACCAATGGAAGAGAATACAGAATTCGGAAATAAACCCAGACACCTATGGTCAATTAACCTTTGACAAAGGAAACAAGAACATAAAATGGGAAAAAGACAGTCTTTTCAGCAAGCATTGCTGGGAAACCCGGACAGCTGCATGCAAATCAATGAAACTAGAACACACCCTCACACCATGTATCCAAATAAACTCAAAATGGCTGAAAGACTTAAATGTAAGACAAGACACCATCAAGCTCCTGGAAGAGAACACAGGCAAAACATTTTCTGACATCAACCTTATGAATATTTTCTCAGGTCAGTCTCCCAAAGCAACAGAAATAAAAGCAAAAACAAACCAATGGGAACTAATCAAACTGACAAACTTTTGCACAACAAAGGAACCCAAAAAGAAAACAAAAAGACAACATACAGAATGGGAGAAAATAGTGTCAAATGATGCAACTGGCAAGGGCCTAATCTCTAGAATATACAAGCAACTTATACAACTCAACAGCAAAAACGCCAACAACAACCCCATTGAAAAATGGGCAAAAGACCTGAGTAGACATTTCTCCAAGGAAGATATACTGATGGCCAACAAGCACATGAAAAAATGCTCAACATCCCTGATTATTAGAGAAATGCAAATCAAAACTGCCACGAGATACCACCTCACACCAATCAGAATGGCCATCATTCATAAGTCCACAAATAACAAATGCTGGAGGGGGTGTGGAGAAAGGGAACTTTCCTGCACTGTTGGTGGGAATGTTAACTGGTACAATCACTATGGAGAACAGTATGGAGGTACCTTAGAAATTTATACATAGAACTATCATGTGACACAGCAATCCCGCTCTTGGGCATATATCCAGACAAAACTTTGCTTTAAAAACACACATGCACCTGCATGTTCATTGCAGCACTATTCACAATAGCCAAGACATAGAAACAACCCAAATGTCCATTGACAGATGAATGGATTAGGAAGGTGTGGTCTATATGCACAGTGGAATACTACTCAGCCATAAAAAAAGATCAACATAATGCCATTTGCAGCAACATGGATGGAACTAGAGACTCACATACTCAGTGAAGTAAGTTAGAATGAGAAAGACAAATACCATACGATATCACTTATATCTGGAATATAATATAAGGCACAAATGAACCTTTCCACAGAAAAGAAAATCATGGACTTGGAAAATAGACTTGTGGTTGCCAAAGGGGAGGGGAGGGAGTCGGGTGGATTGAGAGCTTGGGGTTAATGGATGCAAACTATTGCCTTTGGGATGGATAAGCAATGAGATCCTGCTCTGTAGCACTGGGAACTATGTCTAGTCACTTATGGTGGAGCATGATCATGTGAGAAAATAGAATGTATACATGTATGTGTAACTGGGTCATCATGCTGTACAGTAGGAAAAAAACTGTATTGGGGAAATCATTAAAAAAAATTCATGGAACAGAAAAAATAAATAAATAAATGAGTTAATGCATGTTAAAAAAAGAAAAAGAAACTAAAGAAACATTCCCCCTCCAGAGGAAGTGCTGCAGGTTATAGAAACACTCGCATCCTTTCCTGTATTGGTTTGGATAAACTTGAGAAACAGATAAAGGGGACTAGTTGGGGATCAAAACAAACTGCTGAATGGATCCAGCATGTCCTGGGGCCGCCTGCATCGGAGCGATGGTAACGCTCTCAAGAGTCGTCCTCCTCTTTCCCCAAATGTAGACCTTGGGCTCCACCTCGGCAAAAGCTGGAGCCAAACACCTGACTGGAACATCACGGACTCTCGCACGCCCTGGGGCAGGTCCACATCTGGAGCCATCTCACCAATCGCTATGTCATACAGGAAGAAGCCAGTGAGTGACACAGAGAAAATCAGGACATTTTCGCTTCAATACTGCCTCCCTTTCAGGGTGTAGGGCACAGGCTTCTCAAGAAAAATCGAAGAAAAATGACAAAGTATTCCCCCCAAAGCTAAATTTATGAAAATTTTTTTGTTTCATATTGCTCATGTTCTTTTTTTAAAAAAAGGGGAAACTCTATTGTTTTGCCACAGTACTTTCCAAAATCTACAGATTGCACAAAGTCGTTGGCCATTTACTCTCTTCCTCAGTGAAAGTCACTAACAATTATGACGATGACATCAGCCGTCTCTTCTACTGAGCTGGTAGAAAGTCATCGAAGGATGTGCAAATTTCGTCAAGTACATCACTCCCTTTGGGCGTCTGAATATTGGTCTGGTGAGAACCTCTGCTTGTTTAATGGCAATCGAGGTGACCCTGAGGGATGCTGGCCCACTTGGTAAAGCTTTCTCCCAAGGCTCCTCCGTGCAGGGATTCGCGCGCCACGCCACAGGCCAGTGTTCGCAGCACTGGCGCAGCAGGCAAGACCCTGCCCTCGTGGGATTTCGTACAGGACGGTGGTTAGGGTCAGTAAGCAGAAGGGATAGAAGCAAGACGACTTCATGCCACGATGAGCACAATGGAAAACACTTAACCTACTCGGCAAGGTAGTGAAAGTCACCAACTGGAGACAGGAGAAGGGCAATTTGCAGCGAGTGGTCAAGAAAGGCTCTCTGAGGAGAAATCATTTGGGCTGGGAACTGAATCGAAAGGAGCCAGCTAGACCTGCAAGGGGCCCATTAAAAGTTGTAAGATGCCACGGTCTAGAAATGAGACGCTATAGCTACAGTTTGAAAAATCTAGCTGATGTAATTCAAAAAAAAATTGCTCTAGGAGTTCCTGTCGTGGCTCAGCAGAAACCAATCTGACTAGTATCCATGAGGACACAGGTTCGATCCCTGGCCTCACTCAGTGAGATAAGGATCTGGCATTGCCATGAGCTGTGGTACAGGTTGCTGACGTGGCTTGGATCCTGCGTCGCTGTAGCTGTGGCGTAGGCCAGAGGTTATAGCTCCAATTTGACCCCTAGCCTGGGAACCTCCATATGCTGCTGATATGGCCGTAAAAAGATAAAAAAATAAAATAAAATAAAATAAAATAAAATAAATAAACGAAATTGCTCTATAAGATGCGACTGTACAGTCCGACAGCTTACTGCTTTGTAGACAACACAGGGTAAACCGGGGGGAAATGGCATATGATTGATGACAGGTCCTGCAGTGCGGACCCATGGTGAGGGATGCACAGAAACCACACACCCAGAGCCTACTGCACACCAGGCGCCGACTAGGCTTGTCCATACTGTGCTCACTTTGAATAAATAGATCCATTGTTCACACAGTGAATTTGCATCCAGTTCTTCCATGTGCCAAGCACTGTACTTAGCATTTGATTCCATTATGAACCTGACACTCGACTTCAAAAAGGGCACTTATGCTCAACTGAGAAATTTGACAACTAAATAAGCAGTTGTGACATAGCTTGATCAGAGCCATCAAATGAGTCAAAAGGTTCTCCAGGTGCAGATGGAGGTGCCCTTGGGCTACTTGGCGAAAAGGGGTCGAGACAGTCTTCCCAGATGAAGCGTCCCTTAAACAAGGTTTCACAGATAGGCAGGGAAATAGCCAGGCCATGTGCCTAGAGAAAAGAGAGGTTAGGGAAGGACAAGTCCTTCTCCAGGCCAGGGGCCATAGAAAGTAAGAAAAATGGGTAAGAGGAGTTCCCGTCGTGGCGCAGTGGTTAGCGAATCCGACTGGGAACCATGAGGTTGCGGGTTCGGTCCCTGCCCTTGCTCAGTGGGTGAAGGATCCGGCGTTGCCGTGAGCTGTGGTGTAGGTCGCAGACGCGGCTCGGATCCTGAGTTGCTGTGGCTCTGGCGTAGGCCGGTGGCTACAGCTCCGATTCAACCCCTAGCCTGGGAACCTCCACATGCCGCGGGAGCGGCCCAAGAAATAGCAACAACAACAACAACAAAAGACAAAAAAAAAAAATGGGTAAGAGATAAGACTGCAGGATCAGCAGGGGCAGCTCAAACAGAGCCTTATGTGCTGAGCTAAGGCTTTATGTGGTGGCAACAGGAAACCCCTGAAGAGCTTTAAGCAGGAGAATGGCATGACAGACCTGCTAGTTAAAAAAAACCTCTAGCTTCAATGTGGAGATTCCAACGTAAAGAGTGAGAAGAGCAGGGGGACCACGAAGTGAGCATAACCCAGTCAAGCACAGTTAGGAAAACTTCAAAGCCGCCATCGAACCGGATTTCTGCCCGAATCTCACATCACATTGCTGTGAATGAGCTTAAACCTTACCTATAACTTTCACTCGTACTTTCAATACTCAGGTGGTAAATTTAACCAGGTAAGTTTGCCTTGTATTACTTCACGTATTTTGAACTGTGAGTTTTTCACTGAGTCAGCACGGCCATACTGCTCAGCTCAGGAAAACACGTCAATCTTTAAGCCCCTCAAAACTGCCATTAACACGCGTGGCATCAGATTTTTTTCTAGGTGATGCACAACTAAATCATGACTCTCTGCAATGTATTCTAATCAGCCACTCCATTAGCTGTTTTCAAATGGTAATCGACTCGGCTCCAAATGAACAGTTACATATTCAGCTCGCCCATGAATTCTATGAATGCATTTACCAGTACAAGTTGTAATTATAACACTATGAGAAATCATTACAGCAATTGAATACACTAAAAAAAAGCTAAGATGCTTGTGTGACAGTGCAATTAAACAGTATGAACTGTAAGACTCTACACTTCGTAGTCAAAAATTCAGTTATGATGTATTTCCTGAGAAGTGACGTTTTTAGGAAAAATATAGACATTCTCAGGTTAAGACTTTTTGACATAAATTATGGACCACCACACAAAATTATCAGAAAACATGTGATATTTTGTTATGTGCTAAATCAAATACATCTCTAAAAGAAGGAAATCTCTTTTAATAAGGTGGCAGGGGGAAATATCTGCATCAGATAGAGTGCTTGGGAGAAGCTAATTAATATTTTTATAACACCTACTATGAGCCAGGCACTGCACAAAGGATTTTAAGTATTTTGACCCATGTCATGTATTTCACCTGAATATTTTTGTGGCCGCACTGTGGCATCCCTGGGCCATGGATCGAATCTGAGCCATAGTTGTGGCCTATGCCACAGCTGCAGCAGTGCCAGATCCTTAACCCACTGTGCCAGGCTGGGGATCGAACTCTTACCTTAGCAGCAACCCAATCCCCTGCAGAGACAAGGATGGATCCTTCACCTGTTGTGCCACAGTGGGAACTCCTCATCGGAATATTTGATGGAGGAACCTATTTTCCTCTAGTCGGAATCCTTCAGTTTCAGGTAGTGCGGTAGTTATAAAAGACACTATAACGTTATTTCAATTATCCCTTGCTGTGCAAAAACGACCATTCATTAGCTTTCACGATTCTGTGGACTGACCAGACATTTCTGCCTCTATGGTGATGGTTGGAGCACTTCATTAGCTAGAAGACCTCAAGTGGCCTGGTTCATACGGCAGGGAATTGATGTTGGCTGCTTGCTGGGAGGTCAGTTGAGGGAGTTGGCCAGAAGCCTTGACTCTCCCCTATGATGTCCTCTCTATATGGTTGCTCGGACTTCTTCACAGTACAGCAACTGTATTTCAAAGAATGAACATTCCAAGAATATAAACTCACCAGGCAAGACTTTTGAGGCAGGTCGTACAACGCTCCCTGCAAAGATAACCGTGCTTTAATCCTCAAAACCTGTGAATGTGTTACCGTGCATGGCAAAGGAGACTGTGCAGACGTGGTTAAGTTTAGGGGAGATGGGAAGATAAGCCATGATTACCCAAAACGTCCTGAGGTAACCAGGAGAGTCCTGAGAAGGAGGAGGCAAGAGCGGGGAAATTTGAAAATGTCATGCCGCTGGCTTTGAAAGTGGAGGACGGGGCCACAGCCCAAGGAATGCGGGAAGCCTTGAGAGCTGGACAAGACAAGGAAAAAGACTTCCCTTAGAGCCTCCGGAGGGATGTGGCCCTGCGGATACCTTGATGTTCAGCTCAGTGAGACTTCTGACCTACAGGGTTATAAGATACTAAGTTTGGTTTTAAGCCCGTAAAACGTGTGTAATCTGTTAAAACATTGATTGGGGAGTTCCTGTCGTGGCGCAGTGGTTAACGAATCCGACTAGGAACCATGAGGTTGCGGGTTCGGTCCCTGCCCTTGCTCAGTGGGTTAACGATCCGGCGTTGCCGTGAGCTGTGGTGTAGGTTGCAGACGCGGCTCGGATCCCGCGTTGCTGTGGCTCTGGCGTAGGCCGGTGGCTACAGCTCCGATTCGACCCCTAGCCTGGGAACCTCCATATGCCGCGGGAGCGGCCCAAAGAAATAGCAACAACAACAACAACAACAACCAAAGACAAAGAGACAAAAAAAAAGACAAAAAAAAACATTGATTGGAAACAAATACATTTGTTAAGCCTCTGTTTTTTATTCCATCTGTTAATTTCCTGGGGTGAAAGGCAGGTTCCTGGACTAAACTCATGGAAGCATGATTCACGGTAACAGTCCACTACTGAAGTACTAATCCCACACAAGTACCTTTTCCTTCCCAACATTTTCTGCAAGTTCATTTTCTGTTGTGACTATAACAAATCACCACAAACTTAGTGGCTTACAACAACACAGACTTCTTATCTGAGTTTCTGCAGGGTTTTACAAAGCTAAAATCAAGGTCTTGGCAGAGCTGCACTTCTCACCCAGCGCTCTGGGGAAGAATCCATTTCCAAGCTTATCCATGTTGTTGGCTGAGTTCAGTTCCTTGGGGTTGTAGGACTAAGGCCCCCATTTCCTTATAGGCTGACAACCAGGGCGTGGGCCTTAGCTCTGAAAACTTCTCTTCAGTCCTCGTATGCGACCCCTCAGATCTCAGAATGACCAACAGTGCGTCAGATTCTTCTCACAGTGGAATTCTCTGACTTCCCTCTGCTGTATCTCCCCCTAGCTGGAGAAAGTTCTCTGATTTTATTTTATTTTTTTTTAATTCTCTGATTTTAAGGTATCATGTGATTAGATGGTGCCCACCCATGATAATCTCCTATCTTAATATCCACAACCTGAATTAACGCCATGAAATTCCTTTTCCGTGTAGCAAAGCGTATTAACAGGTTTTAGAGACCAGAGCAGGGACAGCGTCAGGGCCATTCTGCCTGCACAAGAATGGTTGTGGGCCATTCTCCACAACCAGCATCTTCATGCCGAAGAGAGATGAGAAGCACAGCATTGACCTACTCTGTGCCGTCTAGGAATGAGCCCTCAAAGGCGCACTTAGCACAGATAAACTCATCATCGTTTCCCTGTTCACTTGTTCCAATAGCATCTCCAAGAGACAATTTATGTGAGATTCTACTCCTCCGGAATTAGTCACAGTTGAGTATTTCACAACCAGTTCTGCTCCATCGTTAAAGGGCAAGGCTTCTCAAAAGAGCAATCGCTATTTTTTGCAATAACCACATAAACCACCTTCCTTGACAGCGAAGGAGAACAACTCACAAATCAATTGATTCAAATTGCTCTCATGGCATGAGATGGTAGACTCTGTATCTACAAGTGGTGGTTGCGTCTTCCTTTTTACGCTCCAAGGATTTTGGACTTTTTGTTCAGTATTCTAAATCGAATAGTGGCTTCTTTAAAAACAATATAATTAGAGCATTTGGGGTGAATGTGATTATCCGAAGTTATAAACATGAATTCTCTTACATAGAGATAGGCAAAAACTAAGAGGGATAGATGGGTAGAGGCAATAACCATACTTTTAAAAAAATCTGCAAAAGGGGAATAGAATCGGGAAAAGAATGGCTAGGTGTATGCATATAACTGAATCACTTTGCTGTTAAGCAGAAATTATCACAACATTGTACATCGGCTATACTTCAATAAATCTTTAACAAATGAAAAAATCCAAATGCCTTACTGATTCCTCAAAATACTATTTTGTCAAATATTATATTGGATATTTATGGACAATCTGGAGACAATAAAGCTATAAGGGTTTAGCTAAGGAATGCTGAGATAGTCCAAGTTAGTGAGGAGAATTTTATCCTGACATTCTTATTAATTGTTATTGAACTAGAAGAGAAGTTTATGACTGAGCTGGTGGCAGGAAAGAGCATTTCGCACTCCCTTCTTAGCCGTGAAGAAATCTCAATATGGTTTCCCCAGGGCAAGTTCCAGAGTGCTGCTCCTACCACCACGAATGACAGAAACAACTTGAGGAATATTAGAGTCACCAAGAAGTGAGTTTAGACACTTGCAGTCTAACTTCCTACAGTGAGGTAGAAGGGAGCCTCCTTCTGGTCAATCACACAGAATTTCGTTTTTCACTGAACGTTCTTTGCCTATTTTACAGCTAAAATTGCATCCGGCTTCCATTGACAGCGTTTTTGCCATATTAATACAAGAAAAACCAAGAAAACGATCACACTGCATGACCTCAGCAGAAATATGCCCAAACATACATTCATTTCAAAGTAAAGGAAGTTCTGCACTATTTCAATTACTAGAAAATCATTTTGTACAACAGTCAGATTCCAAAGAAAATACAGCCTACACATACGTTCTCAAATTATGGGTAGACTTAGGACAAACCCTATAAGCTAAATAACTTGAAAGCGAATTTTTTAAAATGAACTTTTCCTTATTAAAATATTCATTAATTTATTGTAGCCTAAAGGCAGACTTCTTTTTTTATTATTATAGTTGATTCACAACGTTGTGCCAATTTCTGCTATACAGCAAAATGACCCAGTCACACGTGTATCCATTCTATTCCTCATGTCACCGTCCATCATGCTATATCACAAGAGATGAGGTGTAGTTTACAGTGCTCTACAGTAGACTTCCAGTCTATTTGTTAAGTATGGTGCCCCACGAATCTGCAGATCACCACATGGGCTGTGCTACTCTTCAATGCGTCACTCCAATTTCAGCGTGCGTGCTGCCAAAGCAAGCACCCGACTTCTAACATTTATTATAATAAATATGCTGGAGGAGCATAAATCTCAATTCAGATACTTTAGTTTACAAATACGTCAGTTTGATTAATGGAGTCACTTTTCTATCCAATCCCATTAAACTACATCCCTCGCCAAATCCCTGAAGTAAATTATGAGCTCACTCAGGAAACGGCCTGCCAAGAGAGTATTTGGCACACAGTAGGCAGTCAATAAAAATTGAAAATAAAAACCATGTATTCTATCAGGACGTACATAGTATAGATTTTCAACCGCATGGAAACTCTCTAGCTGAAACATTGACAAACAGCCACGTCCCTTAACCCAACACACCTGAGAGCCGCTTCCCCTTCCATTAACTGAACTGAACTTTGGGGGTAGACGTTAATTAATATGAATTTAGCTTACTGTGAAAGTAAAGCAGTGTCACCACCAACTACTCTGAGACCATACGTGGTGGATTTAGACGTGCCACACTCCTCGTTCCCTCAGGCTACACTGACGGGGAAGTGCAGGTCGTAATGGTGACCTAGACACATGCCAAGAAGAATCAGGGCGGATGAGGCTCAGGAGAATCCTTCCACATAATCTGGGAAGGCTTTCTAAATGCCCGCGTACGGACATTGACTGGGGGGTGTCTCTGTACTCGGCACTGTGCTCGCCACTGGGGATACAGAGGTGATGAGAGATCCTCAAAAAGCTTATAATCCAAAGTTGAAACGTACAAGTGCAGGAAAGCATCACACTAAGTGCTGAGCTAGAAAACAGAAATGAGGAAGTTGTCAGTTCAGACTTAGGTCTGGGGAGAAGCCTAGGAAAAGATCTCCCATCATATCTGAGCACGTGAGTTCCCGGCTGTGAGCAGGCATCTAAGGGTCTCCACCTTCCTGCCAGAGCTGTGGGAAGTGTTACAGAAAATTAAATGGAGGAGCAGAAGGCCTGGGACAACTTGACAAGGACTCGTAATGCAAGCATGGTTTGCCTGGGCCATTCCTTACCCAACAGGCATAAACTTTTAGACGCCGATGGCAAATACCAGAATTTCTCCTGGGTACCGCACACAAACCCTCTGTGTGCACATGAGATACTGCCTTACACTGTGTTTATTCACTTCGGCTTTCATTCACCAGCCCTAGGAATAATCAAAACCTTGAGGCCTGACTTACCAGGGCCAGAGCTCCCACATCTTTCCCCAGTCAGTCGCTAACAAGACTTGCATGTCCTACATAAAAAGGATTCCTGGAGTTCCTGGGGTGGCACAGTGGGTTAACAATCCACAACAGTGGCTCAGGTGGCTGCAGAGGAGTGGATCTGGGTCCCTGCCCAGCAGAGTGGGCTAAAGAATCTGGTGTTGCCGCAGCTGCAGCAGAAGTTGCAGCTGTGGCTCAGATTCAGTCCCTCGCCTGGGAAAGGAAGTTCTGTAGGCCGAGGGACAGCCATTAAAAAAAAAAAAGTTCTATGACAAGTGTGATTAGGGAAGAGGATAGCCTATTACATACGTCCTGCGCACTTCCTATTCCCATTCTCTCTACCCCAGTGTCATAAGGAAAAGAGGGGGCTGACATATCTGCTCTTTATTTCTGCTGCCCATGGAGAAACACAGAAGCTCCTTCTGGTGCCAAATAAGGCATTTTATCTGCTGACCGCAAGTCACCATATGGAGCAGGTTCTACCTGAAGCCTGTCTGGGCGAAGTCCAAGTCATCGTGAGACCTTATGTCCAGCTTTCCTAGGGCTCTGATTTACCGCGGAGTGTCCCAAGGAGCTGCCACAGATGCCAGGCCTGTGTTTGCAGAACAAGGCACCGGAGTCCCAGTCTGAGTCCAATAAGCAGGGGGAAGTCTTTGATCCCCCGGGGCAGCCATACGTCTGCAGCTTGCACCCCCTTCTGGACCCATAAAGCTCCTCTTTGTTGCAAGGGCATTTGTTTAGAAAATGAAGGGACAAAGGGCTTGTTTGCCTTAATAAAAGCAAAGAACAAGCTCAGTAATTTATGAGAGGTTTTATTTGACTCCTGGGTCAGTGGTTTAATTTTGCACATGTTCTCATAAATGTGACCACAGCGTTTTGTGCGAAGATCGTCTTGTAAACTAAATGTGCTGGCAGAGGGAACTCGCTCTGCGGCACCCGAGACATTAGGGGAGTTGGCAGCCCTGGAAAACACCTGAAATGCCTTCCTCCCCAGCCTCACAGCTCTCCACCAGAAAAGGAGTACCTGTGCTCGAACACTCTCCTCACGAGTGGTAAGCTCTTCTGCCGACTGATTACCTTCTGGGCAAACTTTAACATCAAGAAAGAGAAGATGGAAGGAACAGCAGCCCTTACGTCTGTGCTTTTGTGTTGAAGAAAGATATTATGTGGCTTAGAGATGGCTCTCATGTCTTTCATGCATTCCTAAATGATGCAAATCAAGCACAAACGGATTAAATGGAGAAATTTGCTGGGATCTGTGTGTGTGTGTGTGAGTGTGTCTACACATGTAAGTACATGTGTGATTCACATGTTTTGTTTCCAACTAGCCAAGACCTACACATTAAAAGATAGTTATGGGAAGCTTAGAGTCTTGGATGTTTGCCTCAAACTTACCAGGGATGGAAAATCCAGCAAGGTGGACCATCCCCACTGGAAGCTGCTGCGGCTAGATGCAAGCCAGCGTCGTTGTGAATCGACTCAAGAAGCCTCTTCCTTTTTTGTGATTAGCCCTGAAGCTGGGGTTCCCTCCGGTGATGATCGAAGGGTCAGGATGAGACTCCGTGGCTGGAGCTACCGCTTGTGATCAGGACCCACCAGACGACGCGGTGCTAGGCATGTTCTTCAACGCCTTCCCAGACTGATGAAGTCTTGCAGGATAAATATCCTTGTCTGTATTTTACAGGCCAAGAAGCTGAACCTCAGAGAACTTCAAAAGTGGAAAGAATGATGTGTCTAAATTAGGCTGACGGCGTGGTCAGGCTTTTCCCATAAACACACAGCCACTGACTTTATACACCTCGAGGACTGAGGCCAGCCACTCAACCCTATTTTCTAAGAAACCCTGCTTTTCTGGGGTGGCTAATACTCGTGAGAGACAAGTGCTATACTTATGGCTTCCCAGCCAGAACCAGTCATCGCCCACCCTGAGCCAGGCACAGAGGGCATTTTCCCTCCCACCCAAGACATCAAGAGGGTGGGAACAATTGTGTTTAGAGAACACAATAGGAGTAACGTTTGTCTCAGCCACTCCCAGGAAAAGTCTGACGTTCATCACTCCTTCATTCAACAAGTACTTACTGGCGGACTGCTTCCTGCCACGCACTGTATAACGTGCTGACCTTAAATTAAAGACTATGAGATACTGCCCACCCTCACGATCCTCACAGTAGTAGGAAGACAGACGAGCAAAAGAGTGTTTCTATGCAGAGCAACAAAAGCTATTGGAACTGTGGAAATAAGCAAGAGATTACTGGACAGAGAGCAAGGACAACCACTTGTCATGGAAGTTCAGAACAATTTCCAGAAGAAAAATAGCACCCAGGCAGAATCCTAAAGAAGAAATTATGGGAGTTCCCTGGTGGCACAGTGGGTTAAGGATCCAGCACTGTCACTGCAGAGGCTTGGCTCACTGCTGTGGCATAGGTTCAGTCTCCAGCCTGGGAACTTCCATATGCCATGGGTGTGGGGAAAAAAATTATGGTGAGCCTGGGCACTGAAGGGAGGCAGTTAAGAGTTTTCGAGGCAGAAAAGACAGGATATGCAGACCTAGAAGTGAGAGGGAGCCTGCGTGACGCCAAATCTATAAGCTCTCTCATGTTGCTAGAGGGGGTAAAGGAGACATAATGAAGACACTGGACAATTAAAAACAGAACAAATGGTGAAGGCCCTGGTGAGAAATGTTAGAACTATCCTGAATGGAAGAGGTTCCTTAAACAGACAATCGTGATTTAGATCCCTTAACCACCCAAGGAGAGACTCAGCCAGCGAAGAGCACTGCTCCTTAACCATCCCAGGAGAGACTAGCCAGCAAAGAGCACTGCTCCTTAACCACCCAAGGAGAGACTCAGCCAGCGAAGAACACTGCTCCTTAACCACCCAAGGAGAGACTCAGCCAGCGAAGAGCACTGCTCCTTAACCACCCAAGGAGAGACTAGCCAGTGAAGAGCACTGCTCCTTAACCACCCAAGGAGAGACTCAGCCAGCGAAGAGCACTGCTCCTTAACCACCCAAGGAGAGACTAGCCAGCGAAGAGCACTGCTCCTTAACCACCCAAGGAGAGACTAGCCAGTGAAGAGCACTGATCCTTAACCATCCAAGGAGAGACTAGCCAGTGAAGAGCACTGATCCTTAACCATCCAAGGAGAGACTAGCCAGCAAAGTACACTGATCCTTAACCACCCAAGGAGAGACTAGCCAGCGAAGAACACTGCTCCTTAACCATCCAAGGAGAGACTAGCCAGCAAAGTACACTGATCCTTAACCACCCAAGGAGAGACTAGCCAGCGAAGAACACTGCTCCTTAACCACCCAAGGACTCAGCCAGAGAAGAACACTGATCCTTAACCATCCAAGGAGAGACTAGCCAGCAAAGTACACTGATCCTTAACCACCCAAGGAGAGACTAGCCAGCGAAGAACACTGCTCCTTAACCACCCAAGGAGAGACTAGCCAGCAAAGAACACTGCTCCTTAACCACCCAAGGAGAGACTCAGCCAGCGAAGAACACTGTTCCTTAACCATCCCTGGAGAGACTAGCCAGCAAAGAACACTGCTCCTTAACCATCCAAGGAGAGACTAGCCAGCAAAGTACACTGATCCTTAACCACCCAAGGAGAGACTAGCCAGCGAAGAACACTGCTCCTTAACCATCCAAGGAGAGACTAGCCAGCAAAGTACACTGATCCTTAACCACCCAAGGAGAGACTAGCCAGCGAAGAACACTGCTCCTTAACCATTCAAGGAGAGACTAGCCAGCGAAGAACACTGCTCCTTAACCATCCAAGGAGAGACTAGCCAGTGAAGAGCACTGCTCCTTAACCACCCAAGGAGAGACTAGGCAGCGAAGAGCACTGCTCCTTAATCATCCAAGGAGAGACTCAGCCAGCTAACATTGCTCACCTGACTCATCTGGGGAGCAAAACACTACATTTGTAAGGTTTGTTCTCTTGGGCTCCTCACTCAGCCCTAAAGAGTTACCATGGTGTTTTTACCCCATATGGTGTTGTGATTTTCAAGCAGTCTCATGAATACTCATGAGAGAACAGAGGGAGAGGTTGCTGCCAAAGAGGCTGTCATTCATTCATTCACTGGTCCATTCCTTTGTTCAGTCACTCATTTAATTCCAGCCATACAACAATGATTTAAATCAGAGGTTGGCAATCTATGCCTGTTAAGTCAATGGTAACCTTCCACTTGTCTTTGTAAATAAAGTTTTATTGGAACACAGTGATGTGGGTCTGTAGCTGCTTTCACACTACAAGGGCGAAGTGAGCTGCTGTAACAGACCAAAAGTACTTACTGCTGGGAGTCAATCATACATGACATATTTGAGGCCACAGACTGGATGGAATCACTGGGGAAAAGTGTATGTGGAAAGTAGTAAAGGCCAGACACCAAATCTAGTTGAGGTTTGTGGGCATAAATTAAAGTTAGACCAACAAGCACTTTGTATTTTTTCCAGCTATATGCAGTTGTGCTGATGCAAGCGTAAAATAGGAAGAAAGTTGAATTCACTGAGGGTTTAAATTTCGCCAGGTGAAAACAGTAGAAGTGGGACAAGGAAGCTGAATGCATGTGCATGGAAATTATTTAACAATAGACCAAGACTTTTTTTTTCTGGTTGGGGCCATGGCACATGGAAGCTCTTGGGCCAGAATCAAACCCACAACACAGTAGCAACCCAAGTGGCTGCAAGGACAAAGCTGGATCCTTAACCTGCTGCACTATAAGAGAATTCCATAGACCAAGAAATCTCAACCAAATAAAGATGAATGTTCACCAGTGAAAGAGCAGGAAGGTCAAAGGACTGGGGTTCCAGATGGTGTCTGAGAATTACTGGAGCAGAATCATTCTCTGCTTACTCATTTACACTAAGTGAAGTGGAGAGAAAAGAAGAGGCGGTCAAAGAATAGACAGAAATAGAGATGGCGAGAAAGTTACTAAAATCCTCAATGCACTGGGGAAATGATGGAGAAGAAAAAAGCAAAAAATTGGGGTGGGGGCAAAGACGTACCGCCTAACTCCATGTGCTTCAAAGGAGCAGAGGGGTCAGAGAGGAAGTAGACTTTAAGACTGTCAAGGCAGTCTTGAGGGAAGGGGGCACCCACCCTAAATAACCTGAGTCACAGGTAAGCAACCGAGAGAGAAATGCTGACACAGCAGGGGCTAAGTATAAATAACGTAAAGAGAGTGTCTTTCTAAGGTCATACTCACTGCTATAGGAAATAGAGAGGAAACAGAGTCCCCGTTGTGGCTCAGCGGAAACGAATCCGACGAGGAAACATGAGGTTGCAGCTTCAATCCCTGGCCTCACTCAGTGGGTTAAGGATCCGGCATCGCCGTGAGCTGTGGTGTAGGTCGCAGACGCAGCTTGGATCCTGCGTTTCTGTGGCTGTGGTGTAGGCCGGCAGCTGCAGCTACAATTAGACCCCTAGCCTGGGAACCTCCATGTGCCACAGGTGTGGCCCTAAAAAAAAGACAAAAAGAAAGAGAAAAAAAAAAAAGAAATAGAGAAAACCCCAAAGCTAAGTGGCTTAACTTAATAGAAGTTTATTTCTTACTTAATAAACTCAAGAGAAGTGCATCTCCTGGAAAAGGAAGGACTCTCTTCCATGCAGTTATTCGAAGACTCAAGTTGAGGTGAAGCAGGAGGTAGATGGGTCCCAGGCTCAGCAAATGTAATCTATTCCCTGTGGAAGGATAACTCCAAGATAAAAGCTGCATGGATAAACGACAGAGACCACCTATTTCTCATTCTTGAGGTCAAGGAGACCTCTGGAACTGCAAACTCACAGAAAGATTCCTCAGGGCTCAGAGGAAGGAGGGGCACTAGACCACAGCACATCCAGCCCACTCCCAAGACCCGTGTGCGAGCATCCATCCTGGCTAAAAGATGCTCCGGCACACAGGGGAGGCCCAGAGTCAGGCCCAAGCCAGACAAAGCAAGATGATTGGCCAGAGGAAGCTTGGAAGGACCGCCCCCCACAGTGATTTAAAGGAGCCCGGAGCATGTCACTCTCTTCCTCCCTCTCGCTTTCTCTCCGTCCGTCTTCCTCTCTCCCTCTCCACCCACCACCCACAAGCTGCTCCACACCGATCTTCCCTCTTCTCTCTTTAAATAAAATTTATTGGCCTCACTATCCTCAGTCTCTTGGCCAAATTCTTTCTCCAAAGAGACAAAATTCTGGGGACCTACATCAAGTGGTTAGGATTCAGCACTCTCACTTGACAGCCACTGAGAACAGAGGGAGGCTCTCCCAACTGCAGTATGCGATTTCTAAAACTTCCACGGGAGCTGGCAAAAGAGGGTAAGAGAGAGGGAGAAGGGCATCCGATTACGGCCCAGGTCCGGAGGTGGCCAACATCAGTTTCTGCCGTTTAAAGTAATTTGGCTGGGAATGGAGTCCATTTTTTGTGCCCAGAAATAAAGGGAAATAACACTGATTCCTCGCCAAAGAACTCTAGGGAACAGTTTAACCAGTATGCTTTGGTGGAACCTTATCAGAAAAAAGAAAACATAGTATACTTAAAAATACTATGGACTCAGAAGAATGTGATTTAAAAATCGATCTTTGTCAGGGAGTTCCTGCTGTAGAACAGTGGGGTAAGGATTGACTGCAGTGGTTCAGATGGCTGCGCAGCTGCAGCGCAGGGGGCTAAAGGATCTGGTGCTGCCACAGCTGTCGTGTAGGTCGCATCTGCAGCTCAGACTCCATCCCTGGCCAGGGAACGTCCGTATGCCACAGGTACAGCTGGAATAAGTAAGTAAGTAAAGTAAATAAATACATAAATTTGTCAAATATATGACCTTATTAATCCTCATTTATAAAATTGGAATAAATAAGAGTTCTCCTGCCTTAAAAGGTACATGAAAATATCAAAATGCCATATGTATTAAAAACATCTTATAAAAATGTCTTGTGAGCTCTGAAGCAGTACATAAACACCAGTTATTATTATTTCTATTAACACGAGTGACATATGCCCCCTTCTTGCCCTTTTAAATTAACTTCACCCCTATGCAAATTGGCATTATGATGCTGTGAAAAACTGCCTTAGATACATGCGTTTCCTATCTGAATTTTCTGCACACGTGCATTTCATCTATCCACCTAAGTTCTAACTCCTGGCAACCCCAACTTCCCAGTTCCCCATTTTCGCGTCATACTTAGCTCTCATTTTCTGCCTGTCTTATGATGCTGAGACCCAAATTCCAGGTTTCCATCTTGCTTTCGCCCTCTGACACTGCTAGAGAATACAAATCCACTGCTATTCATGCCTATGCCTTTACAGAGAGCGACCCAGCCAGGCTGCTCCAGTTCTGTCCACGGCCACTGTGTTTTTGCATACAGTTGTGCTGGCTGCGTGCTGTATACACCTAGAAGCCACTGGTCGCACGGGGTACCGAGAATTATTACAAGGTTCCAGCAGATGAGCGCAAACCACTTTGCTCTGTTGAGACAACCTCTGCCAGCAGTTGTGTGTCTTGCAGAACCACCTTTCCTAATTCACACTAAGGTGTTGTACGGACTTGTGGTAAATCTCTCATTAGAGGTCTGGTCCTGTCCAAACGTCAGGAAGAGTCCTGTGTTAGGTCGAGCACGATGAAGGACAAAACTCAAGAAGATACTCCACCTAGGGAGTTCCAATTGTGGCTAAGCAGTAACGAGCATCCATGCGGATGCAGGTTCAATCCCTGGCCTCACTTAGTGGGTTAAGGATCCAGCATTGCCATGAGCTATGGTGTAGCTCGCAGATGCAGCTTGGATCCCGAGTTGCTGTGGCTGTGGCATAGGCCGGTAGCTGCTGCTCCGGTTAGACCCCTAGCCTGGGAACCTCCACATGCTGCGAGTGCAGCCCTAAAAAGCAAGAAGAAGAGGAGGAGAAGGAGGAGGGGAAGGGCAGGGGAGGAGGAGGGGGAGGAGAAGATGCTGCACCTAAAAGAATGAGAACTGGGTCAGAGCCTTGTCTCTCTTGAAAACCATAGATTAAAAATATCTAGCATTGCCTAATGACATGAAATTGCTGATTAAAAAGAGTAACACAACAGCAAAACACGCGTTGAAGTTTGTTATACATGCACCTGTGTTCATTATTATATTAACCTGTGTGTAAATTTCCCATTGTCATGTTTTGGTTCTTCAAAGAAAAAAAAAAAAAAAACCTTCGTTTCAAAGCCAAATCAAAATGCTCCATCCCATCACAGTTCAAGCAAAAAACAAACAAACCTCGTGTCCATGCTTTTAGAACCCAGGCAGCCGCTTCTTTGGCTTCTGGACCACAGTTTACACTGATGAGCCATAAAACTGATGCCCAGAGATCCCCCCTGAGCTGGGAAAGGCAGATAAAGTCACACATACACATATGGACAATTACGGTGCGCAGGAACTAAAATATCCATAATCTCAGAGGAAACTGCCCCAAGGAAAACAAATACGGAATGTGATGCCTAGGCTACCATCTACCTCAGTATATGTGAGGCAAACACACACTGTGGCATGACACCAACCCGGTCACCTTATGTCGTCACTTGTATTTCTGCCTATTTAGCCCTCTCGTCTCTAAATACATAGCTGAAAATCAACACCCTTCTTAAAAAGGCAAATACTGTATGACCCCACTCATCTGAGGGAGTAAAATAATCGAATTCACAGAAAGTAGAATAGGAGTTCCCGTCGTGGTGCAGCGGAAAGGAATCTGATGAGGAACCATGAGGTTTCGGATTCAATCCCTGGCCTCGCTCAGTGTTGCCATGAGCTGTGTGTGGTGTAAGTTGCAGACGCAGCTCAGATCTGATGTGGCTGTGGTGAGGCTGGCAGCTACAGCTCCCATTAGACCCCTAGCCTGGGAACCTCCATACGCCGCAGGTGAGGCTCTGAAAAAAAAAAAAAAAAAAAAAAAAAGGAAAGAAAGTAGAATGGTGGTTACCAGAGTTTGGGAGGAATGGAGAATGGGGAGCTGTCATTAAACGGTATAAAGTTTCTGTTTGACAAGACAAAATAGCCCTAGAAAGCTGCAGCACAATAATCTGAATGTGATTAATGCTACTGGCTATACACTTAAAAATACTTAAGATGGTAAATATTATATGTTTACCACAGTTAAAAGATAAATTTTAGGAGTGCCCAATGTGGCTCAGAGGGTTAAGAGCCGGACTAGTGTCCATGAGGATGCAGGTTCGGTCCCTGGCCTCGCTCAGTGGCCATTACTGTGAGCTGTGGCGTAGGTGGCAGATGCAGCTCGGATCCCAAGTTTCTGTGGTCCGATTGGACCCCTAGCCTGGGAACCTCCATATGCCGCAGGTGCAGCCCTAAAAAGCAAAATTAATTTATTTATTTAAATAAATATATATTTATTTTAAATATTTAAAAATAAATAAATGCATAAATAAATAAATTTTTGAAAAGTTCTACACTCTTCTGAAACCCTTTGTTTAGCCATCCCTGCCTGAAGTAATCTTGTCCCACTCCCCCGAATTACTCCCTGTCCTTCTTGCTTAGTCATGTGCTTCCTTGAAACAACTAGTTTTGTCTGAAATTGTTAGCATTTCTAACTTTTTATGTCGTTGAAGCCTTGACTAGACAACAGGAACAAAATTACTTTAAAATCTCTACCTGTATCTCCCACAACATCCCCTCGGTGCCCCGCCTAAAGTGGCATTCAATAATCACCTGCTGTCTTAACTCAGCTGCATCACAGCAGGAGCCTCGAGACGTGGAGAGCTGATGCCTAATCTGAACGCGACATAAAGACTGGTGTGAGAAATAGGTTAAACATCATCAGAAAAGGCACAACATGCAGTCAAGGACAACTAAGCGGACGGTGACCCCTCTCATTTGCTCGTCCTTTTATTCGTAAATATCACTGAGTCCCAGTGTCTAAGACATCGTACTCACTCTGTGAGATACAGGCGGACACAATATCTGCCTGTAAGAGTTTATAACCCAGGAGTACCCCCTGTGGTGCAGTGGAAACCGGTCTGACCAGCATCCATGAGGATGAGGGTTCGATCCGTGGGTCGGGGAGCTGGTGTTGCTGTGGGCTCTGGTGTAGGTTGCAGACGTGGCTCAGATCTGGTATTGCTGGGGCTGCGGCATGGGCCCGCGGCAGCAGCTTCAACTCTACCCCTCGCCTGGGAATTTCCGTATGCGGCAGGTGCGGCCCTAAAAAGCAAAACAAAAAAATAAATAAGTAAATTAAATAATTTATAATCCATCAGTTTCTGACTCTTTTTCTCAAGAAAATCTGGGGAGGAGGGCCAGCCATGTAGGCTCCTCTCAGCCTAGGGTCTCAGGTCTGAAAACCAGATATAGCAGCAACTCAAGAAGGACAGAAACATGCGTAAGGAAAAGAAGAGGCAACATGAGAAGTTAACTTTGTCATCAGGTACCAGAAGCAAGCACAAATGCCAACAGATGAAATGAAGACAGTCGTGCAGCAAGAATTAGGAACCAAGACTGGCCTGGGACAAAACTTAAAAGGCCATTTGGCCACTGTCAGAAACAGGGAACCCAGCATCCCCTCTCAACGGGCTCATTTCCACCTGGAATGGGAGGACTCAGCAGGGGTAAAGGCCCAAGGTCAAGCAGAGCAGACAAGCAGGGTAAATCCACAAGCAATCAGATGGAAAGTACCCAGAAGGGTTAGGAAGGAGCCAAATAATATGAGACGGCACGACAGACAACAGGGCACACAACAGCACAGATCCTGCTGTCAGAGTGTCTCAGTCCAAATCACACGATGCCCGTTATTTGCTGTGTAACTTTGGGCAACATAAAGATATGCCTCCGTTTTCTTATCTGTAAAACAGGAACAATAGTTACACCTGCCTTGTAGTAGATGTTGCAAGGATGAAATGAGTTATACACATAAACGCTTAGGGAGAGGGCCTAGTGCAGAATAAGCTGCATATGCCAGTGTCAGCGGTTGTGTGTTAAAGGCAGGAGCAACCCCTTCTAGCTGGGAGGCCAGGGAAATTTTTGTATAGGACCTGGCATTTGAGTTTGCTCTTGAAGGGTAAGGATAGCTTGGATGTGGGGGATAGGAGTGTGGGGTTAGGCCAAGGTGGCATGAATGCTCAAACTGTGCTTAGAGGTGTGTATATAACTACAGGAGATAGGCCTGGAAGGGTGATTCGTGGCCAGGTAAACTGAAGGCCAGGCTCAGGGATACAAACCTCATCCAGAAAGCAATGGAGAACCGTGGCAGGCTTTTGAACAGGGGAGCGGTATGGTCAGAACAGTAAGATGAATCCTTGCAGGAAGGACTGTGGAGTGAAGAGACCGCCAGCAGCATGCCCAGGTAAGTAGTAAAATTGCCCAGGTGAGGTATTAAAAATCAGGGGCAAAGTACAAAGGTATCACTAAGTCTTGCAAAGAATAGAGTTCTAAAAAAGTGCCCTTGAAAAGAAAAATAAATAAAATATGTGAAACACAGCCTATTAATATACAAAACACATCACATGATCTGCTGTGACAAGAGAGAATTGCAGTGCTGGCTCAATACATTTTTATCTACCTGGATGGTTCATTTCTATGAAAATTCCTTCAGAAAGAACTCAAATTCCTCCAAAATATTGTCTTAACCTGGGTCTCCAACCTTGTCTCTCTCCTGTCCCATTTATGTACCTCAAGGTACAGGCAAATTGCATCAATTATTTTTTTGTCTCTTTTTTCAGGGTCTCTCCCACGGCATATGGAAGTTCCCAGGCTAGGGTTCGAATCGGAGCTGCAGCTGCCGGCCTGCACCACAGCCAGAGCAACGCCAGATCCAAGCCTTGTCTTCGGCCTACACCACAGCTTACGGTGACACAAGATCCTTAACCCACTGAGCAAGGCCCGGATAGAAGCTGCGTCCTCATGGATACTAGTCGGGTTCGTTAACCGCTGAGCCACGATGGGAACTCCTAAACTGTATTAGTTGTTACTACCAATCAGTGAGAATAGATTATAAATCATAAAGCACTGTGAAACTGGGGGGTTTATTTATTATTCTCCTATCTTCTATTTTCTTCACTTGCCTTGCCTCACCCAGTTTTCTCTCCCTAGGAGAATCTTTTTATCTCCAACAATCTGCAAACTTTGAGGCCCAGCAGAAACTCTGCTTTTAAATGAAGCCTTCCTTAGTCTCTCTAGCAGGAAGTGATCTTTCTCTTGTCTATGTTCTCAAAGTGCTTGATACATTACCCTCCCGACACTATAATTTAATGAAAAAGTGCAATAAACGCTATTTGCGCCATAACTATGTCATTACTAATCAATTTTTAAAATAGGAATAGTGCTCAAGAGTTTACAAAGCTATGTCTCATCTACGTATAGAATAAACGAATCCTTGCAACCACCTGTTAAGACAAAACACAGAAAACTGTTTTCTGCTCACTCTTTACCGCTGATGAAAGAATAAATGAATTACCCAAATGACACAATTGGAAGGCAGCAGCCCTGGGGCTTGAGCCCAGATCCAGGGAATTTTCCATCACATGTTGTCTACCCACTAAGCTCCTGCTCCCCTCCCTACCTGTGCTGCTAACCTCCGAACCTCTCAGGCAGTGCCCATGACGTGCTCGTCCTGGTCCAATAGGCAGGGGCTCCGGGTGTGCCATCCCTGGGGAAGAGGCCCTGTCATGCTCACTGTCAGCCGCAGGCCACCGTTACACCGCCTTCCCACGGCAGACACCACCACCCTCCCAACACGCTTTCTGCCTCTGGCCCATTCGCTGAAATGCCCCAAGCAGCCAGGAACGGCAGCCCAGAGCTGCAGTCCACACGAAGACTATGTGTCTCCCTGGATGCAGGAAACGTGGAGGAATCACGCTGTCCATCTCAGAGAAGCAAAGCCTGGCCCCGGATGCTCAGCACTGGACTACCCCGGGCTTGGCGCAGTCTGCTCAGCACACTGCTCTGTAAGACATCGGATGTTCTGCCCCGGTTCCACCCAGTGCAGGAAGGAGGAAACAGGAAAGGGGAAAGCGAAGGCGTCCTCAGAATTTTGCACGAATTTATAATATCCTATGACTTTACTTAAGCATCTTGCTTTTTCCATCGCTCCGTTAATGATGGCCAATTTTTCATTTTCTAGCTTCTGAGCTAGACCAAAAGGGACAATCTAGCCAAGAGGGGGGAATGAGTCAGTGGCACGAGGCACTAATTCGTGAAGGGTAACATTTCTCTCTGCCAAACGCTTTTTCCTTGTCAGATTTTTTGCCAGAGTCAGTTGGTTATTTTTGGAGTTATTAAACATAGTATTGAATCAAGCAAATTGTGCCACAAATAATATCACAAATACTATTCAGAGAGAGAAAAATAATAGATGATTAAATGTCTCAATGTAGTCTTCCTAGGATAGTGTTTTCTAATGACTTACATAACATGGACATTTAGGGAACTATTTTCCCTTCAGAGAAATGCTCCTTTACTGGCTTTGGAAAAATCAGAATGTACCCCACGCAAACAGTATAAATTCTTGGTTTTCAAAAAGTGTTTTCCTTTATATAACAAATGTATAGGGAGAATAATGTTCAATGATGTAATTTCACATTTTAAGGATGCTTCTCACTTTAATTTTCTTAAATCTTTACAGAAAATCTGATGCTTCACTGCATCTTTATTTTCACCTTTACTGCTTTTGCTGATTATAAGAATAATGCATGCTACCATAAAAACTAAAATATTTCAGAAGAGCATTGCATGGAAAGCCAAGAGTCCTGCAATTACTCAGAACTGCTACTCTTTAAAAAAAAAAAAAAAAAGTCCTGCAATTACTCAGAACTGCTACTCTTTTAAAAAAAAAAAATCTGTAACTGCAGCTTCAGATTTTCCCAACCTATTAACCCTCTTCTGACCTCTTGAAATCAGCCCAGCTGCTTCTTTCACTCTACAGGTGTACCTTTCCAGCCCGTGTGCCATTAAACTTCCCCCATAATTAAAAAAAAAAAAGTCCTTTGACCCTTCAGGCTCTTAGCCCTACAATTTTGCTCTCTTTTTCTTCTCATCTAAACATCTCAAGAGTAAGTTATAGTCATTTCTCAGATCCCTGATTTTGTCTCTTTCCCTTCTTTTCAACTGAAGCCAGTAAGGTTCCAGCGTCTAAATAAACTGAACACATTTCTTATTCTCAAAAATCCTCTCTCCAACTTTAATACTGCTGATCTCTCCCCCTTTAAAATACAGACCCAAGTGGTTTGATTACATTTTTCGGTCCTGGATCTCTTCCCACTTCTCTGACAACGCTTTCTTGATTTCCTTCATTATTCCTACCTCCTCTGCTAGTTCTTCTCATACTGGTGTTTTGTCTTTGGTGCGTTTTCCTTCTCACTCTATGTGAAGTGTCTTGTCTGAGTTATCGAATTGCTCTCAAAGTTTTTACGACCATCTATGACAGACTGAAACTCCCGAGTCTTACTGATCTCCAGCCCTGAACCATACCTTCAGGCTCCAATTTATGCAGGTGCCTGTATTTCCCAAAGGCACCTTGAAATCAACATTGTACAGAGTGAAATAATTCATCATCTCCCCTTTTTCCAGGCCCAGAGATCTCCTTCTGCTGTATCCCACGGGTCAGCTATTGACACCATCACCCACCTGACCACCCAATCCGGAAACTGGGCAGTCACTTCTTTTAATTAGAGTAGAGTCAGTTTACAGTGTTGTGTCAATTTCTGCCATGCAGCACAGTGACCCAGTCACTACACACACACACACACACACACACACACACACACACACACACGCGCGCGCGCGCGCGCGCAATCTTCCTCAAACCATCTTCCATCATGTTCTAACCCCAAGAGGCTGGATAGGGTTCCCTGTGCTGCGCAGGAGCAGCCCGCTGACTACCCATTAGCATCCACCAACCCCAGACTCCCCATCCAGCCCACTCCCCTCCCTCCCCTCCTACTGGAAGCCACAACTCTGTTCTCTCTGTCCCCGATCTGTTTCTGCTTGGGGCAGTCGTTTTTAACTTTCTCTTTTTCCTCATTCTCCACATAGACTTAACCATCCAATCATATCTTAAATCTGCTCCCTTTTTTTCTAATTTAGGCCCTAACCTTTCCTTTGTGCCTTTTTATGAGACTAAATTTCTGGAGTCCTGTCTCAGCCCCTCATATACATTCCCATACTACTTTCAACATAAATTTTGGAAAATTAAAATCTGGTCCCATTATTTCCTGCACTAAGATGATCAATGATTCCCCACAGCTTTCAGATAAAAATCCAAGCTCTTTAGTTTGACATTCAGGTCTTGTATAACACGGCTTCTATAATTTTTCTACTACCGTCTCAGAATTTACGATCCACCCATGCTAAACTACTTGGGATTCCCTGCACACATTATGACCTTTTCTTTAGGGATGCTATTCTCTCTTATCCTTCTCTGTTTACACCCCTTAGCCCGTCTAATTTTCACTCATTCGCTGCTTCTTTAAGGAGAGTAAAATGAACGTTGGCTTTTCCTGTGCCTGAGGGTCAAAGGACACATCCATAAGGGATTTCTGTTTTTAGTAAGAGTGGGTTGGGCTGCTGCAGAACCACTTCCTACTGGGGCAGGGGGAACCTAAAAAGCTAGACAAATATGCTCTAAAGACTTGACTGAAGACATCTGAGAGGTTCCAAAGCAGTGAGGAGTGAGGTAGCAAATACCCAGGAAAGAAGGCAAGTATGGAGAGGTGAGCCTAATTTTCCCCGCAAAGCATTTTCTGGTGAGAGTGCACGTTAGGACAACCCTTCTAGAGAACAGTGTGGGAGTATTACCACTCACCATACACCACAGCCACAGAGGGCACGAATTGCCAGGCTACCTATCTGCCTGACCCCTGGAAGTCCAGATCACTTGTGCACATCCCAGTGCTGTGTTTCAGCTCTCGCCTGGGAATCACTTAGCACCTTGGATTAGACGCCTGTCTAATTTACATAGAATGCTTTCTGAGACAGAGGACACCGCCCAAGCTCCAGCAACTGTGTCTAACATTCTAATAAGGGACAGACACTACGTTGGCCCCGAATTGTCTTTGCCACCTGGTTGCCACACCTTTGTCTCAGATCTGGACAACAACACGTGAACCTGGAAGATGCGTCTTCCTCAGTCAAGCCTCAGATGAGACCCCATTCCTGTCCAACAACCTCAACTGCAGCTGCATGAGAGACCCTGACACAGGAGACTCAGCCAAGCCACATCTAGATTCTTGAGCCACAGAAACTTGGAAGATAAAAAACGTGTTATTTTAAGTGACTAAGTTTGTGGGAATTTGTTACATTAACATAGTTTCTAGGAGTTCCGCTGTGGCTCAGCAGTAATGAACCTAACCTATACCTCCCTGGCCTCACTCAGCAGGTTAAGGATCCGGCACTGCCGTGAGCTGTGCTGTAGGTTGCAGACGTGGCTCAGTTACTGTGGATGTGGTGTAGGCCAGCGGCTACAGCTCCAAACCGACCCCTAGCCTGGCAACTTCCATATGCCAGGGTGCAGCCCTAAAAAGACAAAAACAAAAACCAAAAAAAAAACAGTATCTAATATCTACCCCATACCAAAATAGCACTGAATTTAGGAGGGTTAGTCCCAGGCCAGTCCCAAGTTGTTGCATTTTTAATAATAAGTCTTTAAAACTTGATAGTCTTTTGAATATGAGGGAAGAAAAATATATTTACAGAGCTCAATTTCTAACGCCATTAACTTCTGACATGTTCGAGTGTCTGAGGCAAGTTGGTGGACAGCTAATGAAATACGAAATACTCTTTCCAGTTGACAGGGATGTTCACTTTCATAACCTGTAGCAAACTGTGCTTCTCAAAGATGCCACAGCCACATCCTCCATCCAGCTCGCTCTCATGCAGTGTGACTTTTCCACACCTTCAGCAAAAGGGGGGCCTAGCTCCCTCCTCTTAGATCTGGGCCAGTCTTTGTGACGTGTTTATAATCAGAAACACAACCAGGAGGTAGTTCTAAAAGACACAAGAATTGGAAGACTGGACGTTGGAACTTGAAAGGAAAGATGCTGGAATTCAGAAGCTGAAAACTGTAATCACTCAAGGGGAGGCAAAGATAAAGAAATCAAGCAAGAAATGCAGTTATCAGAAATGCTTCAGGAAAGCGAAATGAAAGATAAAGCAGAAATGCTTCGGTAAATTGATGAATCACAGAGTATCAAGAATGAAATCACTTCACTTCATGTGGCACCGGAACAAGAAAGCTCTAAAATAAGAGTATTACAAGCAGAATTAGCCAAATATCAGCGTGGCCAAAAAGGAAACACCAACCCTGCAAATCTGACCAGAATGTAGATGATTCCATTAGCCTCCAGGTCCACACAAAAATGAAAGCTTTTGCGGTTTTGCAAAAACGTATATATTTAATGCTGGGCAACTGCTAAACTCTGCAGTTTTTGTTGAAGAAACTTAAAATGATTAGCTCACTAATTGTCTACAATTTTACATCCTTTTGGCTGAAAGTGAAAGGAGGGAAACAGAATTCCAGCAGAACTCAATGGTTATTGTTTATTCGCCATACTTTTTGCCACTTTCGTTTTTTTCAGTCAATAAAGTTAATTCACTCCTCAAAATAATAATAATAAATAAAATGTGTAGAAGTGACACTGCCTGATTTTTAGGGCTAGATCCGATAAAGCCATGCAGCTTCTGCCTGGTTTTCTTGACCCTCTTCCATTCAGGACACTTTCTTTCAAGTTGCCTGCCCTCCAAACGCCACTAACATGCTGTAAGAAGCAAAAGCCACCTAGAGGCTCCAGAGGAAGGTTCGGTGAGCCCAGCCCTTAGGCCAGGCACGAGTCCCACGAGTAAGGAAGTCTCCTCGTGCTTCCCCCATAGTTTGGATCACCCCAACACTTGGGTTTTCCTGGCTGAATTCGTAGGCATTGTGGAGCAGAGACAAACTGTGCTGGTCAGTTTTACATGCCACGCTTAGCTAAGCTAGCGTGCCCAGTTAATTCAAACAAATACTAATGAAGGTACTTCTGAGAAGGTAAGAAATGGTTAACATTGACAGTTGACTCTATGTTAAAAAAAAAAAAAAAAAAGATTATCCTATATAATCTTTGTTAGGCTAATCCAATCAGTTAAAAGACTTTAAGAACTGTAAGAACTGAAGTTTCCCTGAGGGAGAAAAAATTCCACCTGTGGAACACAGCATCTGCTCCTGCCCAAGTTTCCAGCCTGCCCATCCTGATAGCCGGCCCTACAGATTTCAGCTAGTTTAGCCAGCCCCCGCAATCACGTAAGCCAGTTCCTTGCAATACACATATAACCTAATATATATTCCACTGGTTCTGTTTCTTGGTGGAGCCCTATTACAGAAATCACCCGACCATGCCCTACCTGGATTCCGTGCCCATTGAATCCATAGCGTAATAACATGTTAGCTCTTTCATACAATTAAGACTGAATATTTTGTTATACAGTAAGAGGTAACCGGAACATGCTCTGTTACCTAGCCACTTTCCCAAGAGTTTTCTAAATCAGAGGAAAACACTGACTGTGAGTGTGTGCTTGCGTCCCTCTCATAGTTCAGGCAAAATTAAAGGAAAAATAAGATGCGGTCCCTGAATCCAAAGGCATTTTCGTTCATGGTATCATTGAGCTGGAAATCTAAAAGACGCATTGCTTCATCTTTAGTCAAGACCATGTTGAGAACAAACAAGACAAAAATCTTCCTAACCCGTTCTTAGAGAGGGTGATTCTCCCTTGATGACGTCAGTGTGCCAGGGGCACGTTAATAACAATAATGTTAACAGTGACGAATGGTATCTCTTTCGCCATAGCTCTACCTTCTCTGAGAGCCTGTCTCTAAAAGGGCTCCCAGTGGACCCAGAGATTCTCACGCTGAGTGACGCAAGTCAACCAGAGAAAGGCAAATATCATATGGTATCACCGACATGTGGAGTCCAATAACAATGATACCAGAGAACTTATTTATAAAACAGAAACAAGCTCCCAGATTTCAAAACAAATATTGTGGCTACCATGGGTGAAACTATTGGACAGAGGGAGAAATTAGGGGGGGTGGGCATAACATATACATACTACTGTGTAAAATAAAAATTAATGAGAACTCTGTGTAGCACAGGAAAATGTACTCAGTAGTTAGTAATAACCTACATGGGGAAAAAGAATGGAGATATATAGAGAGAGATTTGATTCATTTTGCCATATACCCAAAACTAATTCAACATTGTAAGTCCACTATACTCCAATAAAAATTAAAAATAAAAATAGAGAAAAAAAAAAAAAAGAAATGCCACAGGAGAAAACAAAGGTTCCCCTTCCCCATCCCAATTTTTCTGAGAACACATTCTCTTCGCTTCCACTTGGCACTCACCCCCACACCCCGCACTTCTTTGGCTCATTTCGGAGTATCTAGTGCTGAAGTCCCTGCTGAGTGGAGCTTGGGGAGGGTGGTGCTCCAGCACGGGGCCAGCATCTGCTGTCCATGGTGCTAATTTTTTTGCACCAAGGTCACTGTACCCTAATGACACAAAGCACTGCCTCCTGTCACACGGATGAATCCACTGATCCCAGACATCAGAGCCAGACACAGACACTGGATTTTGCCAGATGCTGCTGTGAAAGGTCCTGAGTGTCCTCATGGCACTGAGGGCAGTGCTTTGCTGCAACCAGACGTCATTAGATGTCAGTGCCCTAAACGCACCAGGGTTCTAGATCCCTCACCCACCTATGCATCGCTCCAAATTTTTAACCATGTTCTTTTTTATTTCTATTTTTTTGCCTTTTGTCTTTTCAGGGCCGCAACCGCGGCATGTGGAGGTTCCCAGGCCAGGGATCTAATTGGAGCTGTAGCCGCCAGCCTATGCCAGAGCCACAAGCAACGCCAGATCTGAGCCACGTCTGCTACCTACACCATAGCTCACGGCAATGCCAGATCCATAACCCACTGAGAGAGGCCAGGGATCAAACCCGCAACCTCATGGTTCCTAGTCAGATTCGTTTCTGCTGCGCCACGATGGGAACTCCCATGCTCTTTTTTAATGGCCACCAATGCAAAGGGGCTTACTGCACTTAATGCATGACTAAGTTTTTAGCAATAATGGATTTTTCTGTTTTTATCTTCAGCCCTCAGTCTCCTAGAGATTAATTCATGACTATCATGCTGAAAAGCAAATCTCAATAGCAGACAGCATGTTATACTCAAAATTGGCCCTGACTTCTAATGCCCAAGTTTAATTCTTGCTCTCAAGAGTTTTCCCAGAACTTCTTCCAAACAGACTCTGCATGAACCTGCCCTGATGCGTCTAATTCTGGGGGGAGCAGCATTAAGGCTTTGCTGGGAATGCACACCACATTATAGTTCTGTAAAAATCTAGTTTAGTTGAAGGGAAGTAGTAAGTTCTTATTCCATTCTGACAAATGAAGAATCCAGAACCCCAATTTCAATTAAAATATCATATTTTGGTGTGTTGGTTTATTTGGATCTATTGACTCTAATCTTGCAAAGACTGTAGCAGTTAAGGGAGAGACTCTGGAACAAGACTCAGCTTATCTCAGGTTTGCCAATGACCAGCTGTGGGACCTTGGAAAGTTACGTAATCACCATTGGTGCCTCCGGGTTCCAAGCTATGAGCTTATTGATGGTGCACACCCGTAGGGTTCTAGCGGAGATGAGTTCCCACACATAAGCAGTGTTGGCATAGAGCAGCGACTGGTATAGAGCAAGCTATATAGTAAGCCTAGTAAGCACTCTGTGACTGGCTAATAGCATTTAACAATTGCTTCACGGCTACAACTTTGCTAATGACCACCCATGCAAAGAGTTTCTCATTTAGTGGTACTAGATGAGTAAGAATTGATGTAGTCTGGGCGGGTGCCAAGGATTTCAATTATTGAACACTTCGTGCATTCTGAATTAGAGAGGGGGGTACACAGAGGAAATTGTGCAAAGGTTTGTACTTCTTTGCCGTAATGCATTAAATTCTCGCCTATATTGTAATGGGAAGAGGGTGTTACTTGGGAGATAGTCTGTAAGCACATGTGCTTTATTGGCATATAGACGTCTTTCCTGCACAAGCAGAGTCGTGCACTTTATCCAGCAGCTAGTAGAGCTGCATAATGTTAATACATTAGATATATATGCAGCCAATATACAAGGTCCTGTGTGTCAGGCTGTATTATTTAATTATTCCACTGACATAAATGTCAAAAATATTCCTATTTTGACCAAGCGGAATACCTCCAACAAAGACAGAATCTCTAGTCACCGCTAATTTGTATATTTTCTTTCTTTATTAGCCAAAAATACTAAGTACCTCAAACTAATTAAAGTGCAAATAAAAACTTAGATTCACACACAGACAAATCTCTTCATGAATATTCACAGAAGCTTTATTCTCAATAGCCAATGCCCGCAAACAACCTAAATATCCTTCATACAAGTGAAAAGGTAAACAAACGATGGTATGTCCAAACCATTAAATACTGCAGGGCGATAAAAAAGAATGAATTTCTGACGGATGCAACAACATGGATGATTCTCAAGGGACTTGTGCTGAGTGAAAGACAGTCAATGTCAAAAGATCACATCCTCTATGGTTCCATTTTTGTAACATTCTTGGAATGACAGAAGTATAGAGGTGGAGAACCTATGAGTGGTAACCAGATGCTGAAGGAAGGAGTAAGTACATAGCTACAAACGGGTCAGAATCCTTGAGCTGGAACTGCTCCGATCCTTGGTGTGATGTTTTCATGTGAATCTACACATACAACAAAATTGCACGGGACTAAACAGTACACACACATGCGAATGACTGCACGTAAAGCTGGCAGTAAATTGTAAATAACATGGATTCATTTTATCAACGGCAATCTCCCAGCTGTGATACTGCACTAGTTATGTAAGTATACGTATTACCACTAGGAGAAGCTGGGTCAAAAGTGTTTGGCATCTCTCTGTAACATATCTTACAACTATGCATGAATCAAAACACTTCAGAATAAAAAATTTACAAAAAGAAAGTGCATCTAAGAACTCTCCGGAGTGTCACAGCTAGTTAAGGATCTGGTGTTGTCTCTGCAGCAGTTCAGATTTGATGCCTGGCCTATCACAGTGGATTAAGGATCCAGTGCTCCCACAGCTGTGGCACAGGTTGCAGCTGTGGCTTAGATTAGATCCCTGGCCTGGGAACTTCCATGTGCCAAGGGTGCAACCAATCCCCCCCAAAAAGAATTCTCATAAGACGTATAAAATGTCAAAAATGCAAAATTTAAACCTAAAAACACTATGATTTTATTACCCATAGATATACAATATGTGCTATTTTTAAAAAAAAAATCCTGTGATTCAGATTCAATAAATATTTACTGAGCCGTAGCCCTAGCAGTAGGCATTTAAGCAAAGAAAATGTTACAGGACTTCTAGGATACTCCTGGGGTAGGCATTTATCACAGTCCCTATTTTACAAATGAAGACACGGGTTCAGTGACGACAAGGAACCAGCTGAAGCCCCACGTTCAAGGTGCAGCCGGCAGCGCCTTTTCCAGCACGAAATCAGAGCAGCCTCTGTCACAGAGAAATGCCCCCCACTGTACAAAACAGCAGCTATTTAGAATGAATTTAGGAACTTAAATACTGGACTTTGTGTTTAATTTCCAGTCATAACACGGGGGTAACTAATTTCTTGTTGCCGTCACCATGGAACTTTGCTTTACTCTTCTTCTGCCCCTTGAGCACAGGAAAAACTCAGTCACAATCCCACCGACGTTTAAAAAATCATCCCAGTTCTTTCCCACTTTGATAAGATGTTGTATAAAATATCAACCTACAAATGCAAAATCTAAATCTAAAAGTAGTATGACTACCCATAGACTTACAATAGAACTATCAATCCCAAATGCATCATTAAATCCCCTGTTCACTGCAACTAGTCACCCAGTGGCTGAGCTATTGCAGACTGGACAAGTGGCAAGAGTGGTACCACAGCGAGGTCATGACCTCCAACCTTAGCAGCCACGGTCCACTTTCCTGCAAAATGCATCCACTGGTCCCAGCCTTTCGCTTGACCTGTAAAATGCAAGTCGGTTCCCTCTTCTCACAATATTACTCAAATACTGGAAGTCAGTTATCAAACGGCCCAAGTCATCTTGTTCTCCAGTCTACTGAACACACTCCCATTGGCCCGTGTCTCTTTCAAGGCATGGTGACCAGAGATGATAATAGACTGCAGGTGGGTTCTGCCCGGAACAGAGGAAGCTTTTTCTCCCCACGATTCTAAGCACTGTGCTTCTTACTAACGCAGACAAGTTTACATGAGTCTACTTCACAGAGTCACCACTTACAAAGTGACATTTTACATGCTATTTCCAAGCCAAATTTCCCTTTTCCATGCAGTTGGGCATTGCCTGTACTTTATTATGTTTTTTACCAAGGTATAAGTCATTTCACACAGTCAACAAAGAGATGTAATACCTACTTTGTCCAGCATTTTTATTAGCACTAAGGTAGTAGAGATGAGCAATCTCTGACATCAGAAAGCTCCGAGTTGAGGAGGACGGGGTGCAACGAAAAGCAAAACAACCTCATTTTCTTATAGTTTGGTAAGAGTTATAAAATAAGTAGGCATAAGAGTGTTACTGCAGATTAACAAAGAACCCTCAGTGGGGGACAAGGTTGAGAAATGGTTCACTTTTTTATGATTTCTTAATGATTTTTATTGTTTCCATTAAGGTTGGTTTACAGTGTTCTGTCAATTTTCTACTGTACAGAAAAGTGACCCAGTCACACACACATACATACATTCTTTTTCTCACATTATCCTCCACCATGCTCCATCCAAAGTGACTAGATATAGTTCCCAGTGCTATACAGCAGGATCTCATTGCTTATCCATTCCAAAGGCAAGAGCTTGCATCTATTAACCCCAGATTCCCAGTCCATCCCACTCCCTCTCCCTCCTTCTTGGAAACCACAAGTCTGTTTTCCAAGTCCATGAGTTTCTTTTCTGTGGAAAGGTTCATTTATGCTGGATATTAGATTCCAGATATAAGTGATATCATATGGTATTTGTCTTTCTCTTTGTACTTACTTCACTTAGTATGAGAGTCTCTAGTTCCATCCACGTTGCTGCAAATGGCATGATTATGTTCTTTTTATGGCTGAGTATTATTCCATTGTGTATATATACCACATCTTCCGAATCCAATCATCTGTTGATGGACATTTAGGTTGTTTCCATGACTTAGCTATTGTGAATAGTGCTGCAGTGAACATATGGGCATGTGTGTCCTTTCACAAGTAACAGCACCTCTCAACCTGAATCTCAAAGAACAAGAGGAAGGTAGCCAAGGAAACCACAGGTGGGAAGTGATCAAGGGTATTCCTGGTATAGCAACCACACTGGCCATTCATGGGGCGGCACGTTCCCAATGTGACTGGAGTAATTCCTGTTATGCCCAGGATTCATCCATAGAATTCTTGTTCTCAAACCCATTGTCTAATATGTTAGTTATACTGTCAAGGTTTATCCACAAATTTGATTTTTTTTTCCATCCAAGTCTCCGAGAAAAAGGCTGCTTGTCCTATTGCACAACTTGTATTCCTACCCTTCTTCAAAAAGAGGGGACCTTAAGAATGACTACCTAAAAGTCAGACACTCTGTCACTAATGAGTTATTCTGGTCATTCGGACAAGTAACTGTCAAAAAAGAAAGAAAGGAAAGAAAGAAGGGAGGGAGGGAGTAAGGAAAGGAGAAAAAGGGAAAGAGAGAGAGAAGGGAGGAGGGAAAAAGGAAGGCAGGGAGAGAAGAGGTGGGGGAACAAGCCACCTTCATTCACTGATTTGTGAAATCTGCTCACTTCCAGTTGTTGAAAAATGCTTTCTAAACTGGCCAGAAGAATTAAGCACAGGCTACTTAAAGTTCTTTAACTCAGCCATAGGTATGGGTGAATTGAGCAATCAGCTGTGGGAATTGAAAGAGAGTTAGGAATCCTAACTTTAAGTACTGTGAATAATGAAGAAAGTTACACTAACTAGCCATCTCCTTCTTGCAGACCTTACCTCCAGCTGGTCCCCATGTGGCTCACAATTGAGGCACGTCCCCCCCACCAGGGGATGAAATATTAGTGAGCCCCCCAGACCACAATGTGCTTGCATTGGATTGCTGCCAAAGTCCCTGTCCAGGAAATCAAACGGGGCTGGGTAAGTATTAGGTTATCTCTCCACCAAGAAGACCATGTCAAACAGGGCAGCCTCACCTTCCAACAAAGGAAGAGTCTTTCCGTAATGCTGCCACTGCACTCAGTCACCACTCTCATCACTCCAGCTCGGATTCCTCTCCATCAGAGCTGGGCCTGATCTCCAGTTTCCTGGAAGCAAGGACTTCTCTTTTATTGCTCATATACCCCCAAGACTCAGACAGAGCGATGGGATCAGAACCGTCATTAAAAGAATTGGTTCATGGTGGGAACCTGGAGCCCAATAGGCTAAGAAAAAATAATCAAAAGGTGCTAATGACATTTTAAAAGTTCAGATCTTCTCTTGGAAAGCTATACACAGCAATAAAGGGCAGGAGCTGAGTGGAATATATACAATGTACTGCATACAGTGGAATATAGTGGACATACAAGGCTCCCTTCCAAAAAGCCAGGAACTCCGTTAGCTCTCCACCATCTGACAGGGCCTGGAAGTCGCAGTCTGGAATCAGCAGGCATCCCAGTTTGCAACTGTTGATACAGGGATGCACGTTTTCTTTTTTTGTTTTTGTTTTTGCTTTTTAGGGCTGTTTTGTTGATTTTCTTCTTTTTTGTTTTGGTTTGGTTTTTTTCGCTGCATCCACAGCATATTGGAAGTTCCTGGACCAGGGAGCGGACCTACACTGCAGTTGCAACCTGTGCCACAGCTGCAGCAACCCACTGCGCCAAGGGAGGCAAGTTTTCTTATTCTTTATAAATGACACCTTCAATAATGTGTCCTATAGAGTTTTTCCTGGGGTATCAGGCTCATTGTCCAACAGTGTGCAGAATCTACTTTCTAATCCTTCATGAAAATTCAAAGTGAATCCCAGACTTTAGAAATACAAGAAAAGTATTTTCTCCCATTCTGAAAGTTGTCTTTTTGTTTTCTTTTTGGTTTCCTTTGCTGTGCAAAAGCTTTTCAGTTTGATTAGGTCTCATGGGTTTATTTTTGCTCTAATTTCTATTGCTTTGGGAGACTGACCTGAGAAAATGATGCAACCGACAAGGGCTTAATCTCTAGAATATATAAGCAACTTATACAACCCAACAGCAAAAAAGCCAATCAATCAATGGAAAAATGGGCAAAAGACCTGAAAAGACTGTTCTCCAAGGAAGATATACAGATGGCCAGCAAACACATGAAAAAATGCTCAACATCGCTGATTATAAGAGAAATACAAATCAAAACTACCATGAGATACCACCTCACACCAGTAAGAATGGCCGTCATTAATAAGTCCACAAATAACAAATGCTGGAGGGGTGTGGAGAAAAGGGAACCCTCCTGCACTGTTGGTGGGAATGTCAACTGGTACAGCCACTATGGAGAACAGTTTGGAGATACCTTAGAAATCTATACATAGAACTTCCATATGACCCCACAATCCCACTCTTGGGCATCTATCCGGACAAAACTCCACTTAAAAGAGACACATGCACCCGCATGTTCATTGCAGCTCTATTCATAATAGCCAGGACATGGAAACAACCCCAATGTCCATCGACAGATGATTGGATTAGGAAGAGGTGGTATATATACACAATGGAATACTACTCAGCCATCAAAAAGAATGACATAATGCCATTTGCAGCAACATGGATGGAACTAGAGACTCTCATACTGAGTGAAATGAGCCAGAAAGACAAAGACAAATACCACATGATATCACTTATAACTGGAATCTAATATCCAGCACAAATGAACATCTCAGAAAAGAAAATCATGGACTTGGAAAAGAGACTTGTGGCTGCCTGATGGGAGGGGGAGGAAGTGGGAGGGATCGGGAGCTTGGGCTTATCAGACGCAACTTAGAATAGATTTACAAGGAGATCCTGCTGAGTAGCATTGAGAACTTTGTCTAGATACTCATGTTGCAACAGAACAAAGGGTGGGGAAAAAATGTAATTGTAGTGTATACATGTAAGGATAACTTGGTCCCCTTGCTGTACAGTGGGAAAATAAAATAAATTAATTAATTAAATAAAATAAAATCTATATCTTTACTCCAAAAAAAGAAAAAAAAAGAAAAGAAATACAAGAAAAGGAAGTGGTATAATAGCAAAAGGCTCCAATGTGGAAATTGGGTTGAAGGTGTTAGGGATTTAAAGAAAAAAAACAAACTACATTTATTTACTGATCACTTACTATGGCAAGGGAGCATACTACATATTTTAATACGAATTTTTGCAGTACTTTCCCAGTTTTCCTCATGTTTGTTTAGCTTCTCAGACTCTTACCCTTGGAGATTCTGATACACTGGGTCCAGGCTGGAGCTGGAAACCTCATATCTTTAGTAAGCACTCCTTGGAATTCTGATCATCAGGGAATTTGGTAAGAAAATGCATCATCTTATTTAATCTTACCATAAACTATAAGGCAGGTGCTCTTCCTAAAAGAAAACCACAACTGCAATTGACTAAGTTGCACACAGACACAGATAGTGAATTCGATTCACATAGATCAGGAGTCCATAGACAATGGCCTATGGCCCAAATCCAGCCCATCCATGCCTGTTTTTCTTTTTTCTTTCACTTTTTTTTTTTATCTTTTCTAGGGCTGCTCCTGAGGCATATGGAGGTTCCCAGGCTAGGGGTCTAATCAGAGCTATAGCTGCTGGCCTACGCCAGAGACACAGCAACGCCAAATGTGAGCCGTGTCTGCGACCTCGGGGCAATGCAATCCTCAACCCACTGAGTGAGGCTGGGGATCAAACCCACAACCACATGGTTCCTAGTTGGATTCATTAACCACTGAGCCACGACGGGAACTCCTCTTTTTTCTTATTTTTATTATGTGAAAACATACATAACATAATATTTACCATTTTAGCCATTTTATTTTTTTCTTTTGACTGCTACACCTGTGGCATATGGAAGTTCCTAGACTAGGGAAGCCACAGCTCGAGGCAATGCCGGATCCTTAACCCACTGAATTAGGCCAGAGATCAAACCTGCTTCCTCACAGAGACTGCGTTGGCTTCTGAATCTGCTGAGCCACAACGGGAGCTTTTTGGCCATTTGCAAGTGGACAGTTCCACGGCATTAAGTGCATTCACATCCTCTGCCACCATCACCGCTATCCATCTCCAGAGTTTTTTTCATCTTCTTCAGCTGAAACTTCATACCCATTAAACCCTAACTCCCCATTCTCCTGCCCTCCCAGTCCCTGGCAACCAACATTTTATCTTCCGTCTCTAACAACGTGACTGCCGGAGGTACTTCATGTGAGTAGAACCATGCAATATGTGCCCTTCTGTGGCGGACTTACTGCCCTTAGCGTAGTGTCTCCAAGGCTCATTTGTGAACCTTGAAAGGGTGTTAAGATCTGCTTCCTCTGTAAGGCTGAGCAGCATTCCGCTGTATGGATGTGCCGCGTTCTTTAAAAAACGACTCATCTGTCAATGGACACTTGGATTGTCCCCGCCTTTTGGTTTTTGTAAACAGTGCTGCTACAAACATGGGTGTACGAATATCTGTTTAAGTCCCTGTTTCAGCTCTCTGGGGTAAATACCAAGAAATGGTACTGTTGGAGCATATGGTAATTCTGTTTTTAATTTTTCGAGGAACTGCCATACTGTTTTCAACAGCGGCTGCGGCATTTCACCTCTCCAACAGCAAGCCACAAGGGATCCAATTTCTCCGTATCCCCACCAACACCTGTTATTTGCTGGATTTTTGATAATGACCATCCTAATGGGTGTAAAGTGGACTCTTACTGTGATTTTCATGTGCATTTCTCTAATTATCAGTGATGATGAACATCTGTCTGTGAGTACAGGTTATTTGTGCATCTTATTCGGAGAAAGGCCTATTCAAGTCATGTGTCTATTTCTTAACTGGGCTGTTTGGTTCTTGTTGTTGATGTGTAATGGTTTTTCATATATTCTGAATATTAATGCCTTCTCAGATATATGATTTGCAAATATTTTCTCCCATTCTGTGGCTTGCATTTTCACTCTGTCAATACAGTCCTTTGATGTGCAAAAGCCTTTAATTTTGATGAAGTCCAATTTATCTTTTTTCTTTTGTTGCCTGTGCTTTTTGGTGTCATAGCCAAGAAATTATTGCCAAATCCCATATCAGGAAACTTTTCCTCTGTGCCTTCTACTAAGCGTTTTAGAGTGTTGGGTCTTTGGGTCTTTGAACCGCTTTGAGTTATGTTTATGCGATTATGCTATAGCGTCCAACTTCATCCTTTTGCATGTAGATATCCATTTTCCCAACACCATTTGTTGAAAAGACTGTCCTTTCTCCATTGAATGGTCTTGGCACCCTTGTTAAAAATTATTTAACTGTATATGCCACGGCTTATTTCTGGCTCAATGCTGTAGTCCGGTGACCTACATATCTACGCCATGCTAGTAACACTATTTTTACCTTAGCTGTGTAGTAAGTTTCGAGACCAGAAATTGTGAGACCTCCAATTTTGTTCTTCTTTCTCAAGATTGTTTTGGCTGTTTGGGGTCCTTTGAGACGCTATATGAATTTTAAGATAAACTCACATTCTTAGAATTCCGTGTATGACCAAGTCCTTGCTGACTCAGAATAATCAACTCTTTATTCTTCCACAAAATTTCTCTAATAACCCATCCTGACATTCTACCTGCAAGGAATTTGTATAAAATTGCAACCTATGTATCACATTCCTCCAGTGTCTTCTACATATCAATTAAAGGGTTTTCTTTAAATTCAGTTTCCCTCATAATTTGTTTTAATATTCAAATTTTTCCAAGATGTTACTTAGTATTAAAATAAAAAAGAAATCCATTATCTGAATGTTTAAAGAAGTTTGCCTTTACCTTTATAAGTATCAGTAGCAACGCCCTTGATATATATTAAATTATGCTAAGCCAGAATCGAATTTCCATAAACAGCTCTTGTTTATATACCAACCCGCCCCAGAAAACATACGGACCTTTCCAGACACAGTCTCAAAGCAACACAGAGGCGTGAGGGTCACCATCACTCCCAGCCTTCCCACCTTAATAACGGCACTGCAGCCCCCAGTCACTTAAACCAGAGACCCGGGAATCGTTTCTGGCATCTCTTTTCCCTTCATCCCTACATTCAATGTATTAGTGAGTTTTGTCCACTCTGCCTTTATACTGCATCCTGCGTCTTCCCCTTCTCTCCATTTACCTTGCCAACCCTAAAGGACCGTCCACTACCGTCACTATCAACTGGACAATGCATTACGCGTCTTAATAAGCCTCCCTGTCTCCTCTGGTCTCCTTTCCATCCATCCCCACAAAGCAGCCTGGAGGCTCATGTCCTTCCTCATCTGAAGCCCAGAGGGTTCCCATGTCACTTATAATAAAATCCAATGCCCTGAACATGACTGGGATTTGAGAGGCCCTGAACTGAGCTAAACTGCTCAAACCTCAGCCCAGACAATGACCACTATTCTCTTGTTTCTTAAGCTACAACCCCGTCAGCTTCCGCTAAGTTCCTCAAACAGGCCACATCCTTTCTCACCAGAACCTCTGTAAATAGGATTCCCTTTCCTGGTACAGGCTTCCCTCTTTCTTCTCTTGAAATTGGCCATCTCCTACTCAACCTTCAAGTCTCTGCTCACTGTCACATCCCAGAGAGATCTTTCCAACCAGCAAATCTAAAATGGCTTGTCATTAGCATAGCGTCCTGTTAATTTCCTCCTCAAATCTTTTACAACCCGAAATTATATTTTTTATTTTTGTCTACTTCTTTCTTCCTTGTTATGTAAAGTCTCATAGGACAAAGGCTGGTTCTGATGTCATCACCATGCCTGTCACATTGTAGGCCCACATCACAAATTGTTGAAGGAATGAAAGGGCAAATGAAGAAATTGAGGCGTGAAAATATACAATTTCTTCAAGGTAAAAGTTGAATAATTTTCTAAGCCAGAAATGCATCCATAATTCACTCTGTTTTCATCTAGCACTTGAGCCACTGTATCACCCTTTTCCTAAAGGAGTATAAAGTGTTGCCTTTCTCACAATACATAGCGTGGAACTATAAAACTAAAGACCTGCAGAATCCGGGAGTTCCCGTCGTGGCGCAGTGGTTAACGAATCCAACTAGGAACCCTGAGGTTGCGGGTTCCGTCCCCGCCCTTGCTCAGTGGGTTAACGATCCGGCGTTGCCGTGAGCTGTGGTGTGGGTTGCAGACGCGGCTCGGATCCCGCGTTGCTGTGGCTCTGGCGTAGGCCGGTGGCTACAGCTCCGATTCAACCCCTAGCCTGGGAACCTCCATGTGCCGTGGAAGCGGCCCAAAGAAATAGCAAAAAAGCCAAAAAAAAAAAGACCTGCAGAATCCGAAACCCTAACTCCAAAGTTGCTGCCTTTCGTGACTATTGTGAACCACATACCATCACTACTATAGATTCATCAAATTTAAATGTGATTATTAATTCTTAATCAGTCATTATTCACAGGTATTTTCAAACTGCAAAAGACAGAATAGCTGCCACTTTAATGTATTTTTCACTGATGCATAACAGCAGCGTAATGCCTTACTTTACTGTTAAATTCAAAATAATGAACCTTCTAATGAGGAGTTAATATGAGCAACTTTTATCATAATATAAATATTTGTTCTGATGATTCTGTGTACTGTGGTTCACTTGTACCTTCTAGCCTTCTAGTTATCTCTTTGGGTTTAAATTTGAGAGATTCTGAAAAAAATAAATTTTATAAGTTCTACCAGAAATGTCAAAGACTGCATGCCAAAACTGGTTTGAATTGAAGTTTTTCTATTTTATGTCACTTATTAATCACATTATAGTGATGCCTGCATGATCTCCTGTTACTTATACACAAACTTTTATTCTCCTTTATTTTTACATATTTTGTTCCTCTTCTTCATTATACCATAACCCTCTTGGGATGGAAATCACGTCGACAGCTATTTCTTTAAACTTTCCACAAAGCCTTGCAAAAAACACTCTGCCCATTGTAGGTAGTTAATAAATATTGGCTCATTGCCTGAAGGAAGCAATTGACAACCCAGTCATAAAGAATTCACAGTAGGGCATAAGTTTCTCAGTTTATTTTTTTATGTTCCCATGAGTGGTGATGTACCAAAATATTTTCTAATCTTAGCTGAGATCAACTCTGGCAACCAGACAAGAAAAGGGAAAAAGTGTCACTTACATTCATGGCTGGCTAATTTTGTGGTAGCAAGATTTTCAGTGTGTAAAACTTAAACTTGCACGAACGAAAGCATGAAAGGGCGTTTTTGTTGGTGTGGATTTCTTTAATTTGCTCCTTTCCTTACTGCCCAGACTTGGAATATACAAAGTCAACTTAGAAGGTACATATTAACAATCGTATTTCCTAAGAGAAGAAAAGCATTTCTTAAAATAAACAAAAATGCAAAGCAGTATGATGCATTTGTTGGAGGGAGAATGGGTTTTGAATCTGGATATTCCTGGGTTTAGATCTTGGTTCTGCCACTTTCTCATTAGGTGACCTTGTATGAGTCACTGACCTGTTGGCTAATTCAACTGTAAAAAAATTGTTTAAATCTACCACATAGTGTTGGTATGAGGATTAAACAAGTTAGAACCTGTCGAATGTCCAGTACTGCTAGTGTGAACCAATGCCTAGCTCATATTTTCATTAAATTTTCCTCCACAATAGCTTCCCCTTTTTGCAGATATAGGTTGCTGGAAGGGGAGCTGGCAAGGGGAAGAAATTCAGCAAAGCTTTTCAGTGATCAGGCAGTTACCGCAACAGCAGTGATATTCCTCACACCAGTTTCTCCCTTGCTCCCAGTCCACCTCCTCACCCCAAGCAATGTTCATTAGCAACAGTGGTCCCTCACAAAATCAAACCGCAGAGCATCCTGCACATTTATTTGCGTAGTTTTCCTCTATGTTTTCACAGTACTTTCCTTCTAAAGCAGAAGATAAGTTTATGGCCACATCTGAGGAATGCCCACCAAAGTCTTCAATAATCATCAAGAGACTCATCAGTCTCAAGGTTGGTCAAATTCCCCCACCCCTGCAGAGGTTTCTTCCCACAGCAACCAAGTCCTCAAACATGTCACCAGAATGCTCATCTCACAGCTGAGCTTTGGTGCTGTCTGTCCATGCTAGAGAACGTTCTGGCACTCCCCACCCCTAAAGTCAAACTCCTTACCTTGGCTGTCATGGCCTTCCACAGTCTGGAACCCCCTTCATTCCACCGTGTGCTCTCAGTACGCCCTGTCATGAGGTCAGAGACAATTACTGATCAGTTTTGAACGTGTCCTAAAGCACAAGCCTTGGTCACTGCTGTTCTTTACACCTGATGTGCTCCCTTTCCATTTACGGCTGTGAAATTACCCCTTTCGTAAAATGCAAATAGCATTTCTTACTTTCTTTGGTTTAACCTACCTGAAACTCCCTCTTAGCTCATCTTTATTACCTGAGTACCTACTCACCATTAAATTCCAAAGGCTATTTCCTTCTTGAAGCCCTTAAAGACTGAATTCCTGCCTCCCTAACCTCAGGTCGAACTGATCACAGCACCAAATTATCTGCCATATATTCCTCTCATGGTCTCTCTCTGTCAAACTTTGCTGGTCTCACTTATACACACCTCCCCCATCAGACTCCAGGTCACTCAAAGGAAGGCACTGTGTGCCCAGCACATACCACTGATTCTTCTACTTGGTGTCCATGAATGCATTTGCTGACAATACACCGCTCCGTGAGGCCTGCGCTATTCTCCCCTAGAGCCTATTAAATAAATCTCTCTCTCTCTCCTTCTTTTTTTTTTTTTTAGGGCTGCACCTGTGCCATATGGAAGTTTCCATGCTATGTGTCTAATTGCAGCTGTAGCTGCCAGGCTACACCACAACCCACAGCAATGCCAGATCCTCAATCCGTGAGTGAGGCCAGGGATTGAACCCACATCCTCATGGATACTAGTTGGGGTCATTAGCTTTGAGCCATGATGGGAACTTCTCAATTAACCTCTTTTTTTCCTGGGGCCCCAGAGCCCGCTGTAACTCTCCCACTGAAATAACCCACCACATTTTTCCTTGATGTGTGGTTATATGTGTGTTTGCCTTTTCCCTCCTCCAAGACAGTGAGCTCCTTGAAGGTAAGAATTAGGTTTTTCCAAGGAGGAGCTTAGTAGCTGTTTCTCACATAGTAGCTATTTAATGAGTATCAGCAGTTTTGAAACTTGTTAAACTACATCAGAAAGGCCATCAGAAGTGGGACTCATGACCTCACTTTGAAGTGAAAACACTGCCATTCACAAAAGTTAACACTGCCCAAACTAATGTTTAAATCTCTAAAATAAGACAGGCCTGCAAAAACTTTCTAGTCCAGGAGGTGGAAATTGGCTGTCATGAAAGAACGATACACCTTGGTATAAAAAATAGTAGAGGATAATAGCAACTAGGACAAACTGGACAGTTTTTGATCACTGCTAAGCATTGTTACCAGGTCTTCCAGTTTTTTAAAAGAAGTGCCAAACATGAATTTTATATATATCCCAAATTTTTTTTTTTTGTCTTTTGTTGTTGTTGTTGTTGTTGTTGATATTTCTTGGGCCGCTCCCGCAGCATATGGAGGTTCCCAGGCTAGGGGTTGAATCGGAGCTGTAGCCACCGGTCTACGCCAGAGCCACAGCAACGCGGGATCCGAGCCGCGTCTGCAACCTACACCACAGCTCACGGCAATGCCGGATCGTTAACCCACTGAGCAAGGGCAGAGACCGAACCCGCAACCTCATGGTTCCCAGTCGGATTCGTTAACCACTGCGCCACGACGGGAACTCCTGTCTCCCAAATTTTTAAAGGTTGGAAACTCACTCATTTAAAAATATAAAAACCACTGTGAAAGCCTAACTAAATACATATGTGGTCAAATGAAGCCTGTAACTGTCCGTTTTTTTAGTTCTCTCCTCTGGATTGATAGTAATATGTCCTAACTATTGAGGGCTTACTTTGAGCAGTGCCCCATGCTAAGAATTTTGCATTAATTACGAGTGAATGTCCATTCCTATGATCTGAGTACCACTGATCTGGGTAACATTAAGATACCCAATTTTCAGATGAAGAAACTTAAACACTGGGGAGTTAAATTACACACATTAGGAATGTAAACTGGTAAAACCACTATGGGAAACAGTATGGAGGTACCTCAGAAAACTAAATATAGAACTACCATGTGACCCAGAAATCCCACTCTTGGGCATATATCCAGACAAAACTTTCCTTGAAGAAGGCACATGCACCCGCATGTTCATTGCAGCACTATTCACAATAGCCAAGTCATGGAAACAACCCAAATTTCCATCGACAGATGATTGGATTCGGAAGAGGTGGTATATATACACAATGGAATAGTACTCAGCCATAAAAAAGAATGACATAATGCCATCTGCAGCAACATGGATGGAACTAGAGACTCTCATACTGAGTGAAATGAGCCAGAAAGACAAAGACAAATACCATATGGTATCACTTATAACTGGAATCTAATATCCAGCACAAACGAACCTTTCCACAGAAAAGAAACTCATGGACTTGGAAAACAGACTATGGTTTCCAAGGGGGAAAGGGAGGGAGTGGGATGGACTGGGAATCTGGGGTTAATAGATGCAAGCTCTTGCCTTTGGAATGGATAAGCAATGAGATCCTGCTGTATAGCACTGGGAACTATATCTAGTCACTTAGGATGGAGCATGGTGGAGGATAATGTGAGAAAAAGAATATATATATATGTGTGTGTGACTGGGTCACTTTTCTGTACAGTAGAAAATTGACAGAACACTGTGAACCAAATATAATGGAATAAGTTAAAATCATTCTAAATAAATAAATCAATCACATTAGATAACATCAAACACGTCACACTCCCAGGGCACACACAGATTTCTGTTTGACTGCAATGTAAAAATGACTTTGAGCCATGTGCAACACCAAATGTGCCACTTTACTTTTTCCTCTCCCATTGATCTCTGTAATAACATGATCAAAATAAAGTCAAGGTTGGAAATGGCTGCTCTATATATTAAAATTGCTAAAGTTTGCTATATATCCCATAAAAAGCCTACCTTAAGGTTACCACAATTAATCTTTCAAAAGACAGCCCAAATAGGGGAAAAAAACTTAAATATCTTCATCCAAATACAGGACTGAAGCCTGGAAGAATATAAACAAGCAGGAAGAAGGCAAAAAAAATGGTACAGATGTTTGCAAAAGATTAAACCTAATTTACTGCACTCTGCAAATGTTTTGGAGTACAGACTACATTCAAAGCTCCATGCGAGGACTTATTTTAATAGCCTAGAGGCCATGATGACTTCAGACTTGAGAGACATTTTTAAACTTAGAATGGACAGGAATTGGTGACTAAAGTGAAGTGGAGGGTATTCGAGAGGGCGTCATCTGGGACGATACCTCGGAAAGCAAGAAGTTCGTGGCGTCGTTAAGGAACTGTGCAAGATGAAGGAACAGGAGAAAGCTGTTTGGGTGTGCAGAGCATGGCGGAGTGTATTGACAAGGGAAGCGAGGGTCTCGGGGCACAGCCAAGGGGACAGGTGAGCAGTCAGAAAGCCGAGAGCCAGATGGGTGGAGCTGAGATGGATGTGAGGAGGCGGCAGTGAGAGTCTCGGAGAGGAGAGTGGGCCCGGCATCCTTGCCCTCTGGATGATAAGCATGAATCACAAGGACAAATATCAGAAAACTACAAAATCGCCTGGAGAGACTTGGGAATGACGGAGTGGCACAATGCACTAAGAGCGAGTTCCAGACTTGCGGTTGACAAGGGGGAGGGGAAAGGAGCGGGAAGGACGGGGAGTTTGGGGTTAGTCGATGCAAACTACTACATTTAGAATGGATACACTGTAAGATCCTACTGCATAGCACAGAGACTATATCCAACATCCTGGGAGAGACCGAGGTGGAAAATCATATTTTAAAAAGAACATACACAGCAGAAATTTTCAGAACATTGCAAATCGACTATGATAAAAAATACATAATATAAAAATTAAAAATTTAAAAAGAAGAAGTCAGATCACTTCAGAGGGTCTGGGATGCAAAAAGCTTGCTGAACAAATAAAATGGTAAATTTTATTATGTGAAAAAATAAATAAAAAGATTCAAGCTCCAACACTCCAAACTGTGCTTTGCTGTCAAAGTTCAACAGTGTGTTTCTAAAATGCTTTCCTACCTACTTCATAACCGGGCGAATTCTCACTGTGGTTCAACTTCATGGAATCACTGCTTGCAGCTTACGATGTAATCAAGCACACAGGGTTTTCAAACTCTGTACAAAGCCCTAAAGATTTTATGGAGGGGGGTTGGGAGTCAAAGACTACTGGAGGGATAGAGTTCTGGCTCCTTAACCCAATCCAATCAGTGAAATTTTCTCTCAATTTGTTGTGTATTTGGGGCCTCTCAGATGTTAGTGCTGGCTAAGAAGAATTCTACTGTTAAGAAATTTTTTAAAAAAGAAAAAAAGCTTTAATATTCACTGAATCATCTTGATAAATGATGAAGTGAAACCTAAGCAAATTTTTTATCTCATAACATAATGCAGTTTATAAATTTCCTATAAACTGCAGTAGATTTAAATGTATCTCATTAATAATGTCACTCTCACCAACATTTCCAGTTGTATTCTTGAGTGAGAGAGAAAGGAGTAAAGACATTACTGGTATGGTATGAGTTGCACAAAATCCAGCTACACTCATGGGAGTGTGTTGTGTTTGTGAAAGTTATCTTTCACAACCATTGCTATAGATAAAGGTTGAGAACTAGTGATTTCAGAGGGTGGGGAGAATGTAAATCATATTTTTGGTGGCAATGTAAATTGGTGCAGCCACTATGGAGAACAGGATGGAGGTTCCTTCAAAAAATAAAAATGACTTAACACATGATCCAGCAATTCCACTCCTGGGCATATATCTGGAAAAGACAAAAAGTCACCACATCCAATATGGACAGTTTTCTGGAATGCTGTTGTAGAAGAAGGCATGATACAGTAATAAAGCAAATACTGAGCAAGTACTTTCACCCACAGACAGTAACCACAGGAAAGGAGATCTCTAGAGTGCTAAAGAGATAGGATGTGGTACAGCCAACAGACCAACACTCATCCAATTCCAAGGTTGCAGTAGAGGTTAATTAAGCCTGCTGTTAAGAACCAACATGCGAACACCAGGACTAGCCTGTCACTTAAAGAACTTCTTGTTCCTCTCTATCATATCACCTCACGCATATGTCTGATGATAAAAATATTATAATAAGTTAATCATCTTATTAATAATGTAGAGAATATTTATTACTAGCCATTATGTTAAATGTTTAAAATGTATCATTTCATTTATTTATCCTCAGGATAAACCAACATTGCTATTAGGAATGGTGATGCCAATGTTTTCTTTAACAGACACACACACATGCACACGCACACACACACACCTGCACGCACGCACATGCACACACCACTGCCATCAGCCACTCCAATTTTTTGATATGGGCAATTGACTTTTTTAAAAGCATTATACAAACTCAATGCAAACCCCCCTTCCAATCAAACTGCCAGCACAACCTACTTCTAAATATACATTTTGGCACTGTATCTACTATTCCTACAAACAAGGAAACAGGCTGAGAAGTTCAGTGATACACCCAATGTCACACAGCCAGGATTCAAATCCAGGAGTTCTAACCACAGAACTCACACTCCTAGTGATCATATGCCTCACTGACGCAGAGAATGAGCATGTATAACCTGCAAACTTTATACTTTACATCAATTATTTCTACTAATTAAACCTTCTATTATATGTATGTATATGTTAAGACTTGTTTGCTGCAAGATATAAGCACCCAGTCTAACCTGGTTGTGGGAGTTGGTTGGATACACAAGGAAATGGAAGCTCCAGAAAATTCTTTCAGTAGCCATTCAGTTTGCTCTCATAAGCCTGGCAAGTCATTCATCCCTGTTCAGAAAACAATAGACAACAACAGTTCCAGAGACCAAGCAGAACCCATCTGGCATCCCCTGAAAAGTGGTCATCAACCGTTGACTCATTCTTGTGACTTAGCTTCCTGTCTTGGCACAGGTTCAATTTTGTTTTCCCTCTACCACTACTAATTTTGCTGTGTCTCACCTCAAAAATTCCCAAGAAGAGAGGATTCAGTTTGGGTGGTAGGTCACTATTCAACATGGAATCCCCCCGGGGAGTTCCCATTGTGGCACAGAGGGGAAACTAACCCAACTAGGAACTATTAGGTTGTGGGTTCGATCCCTGGCCTTGCTCAGTGGGTTAAGGATATGGCATTGGTCACAGACGCGCCTGGGATCCTATGTTGCAGTGGCTCTGGTGTAGGCTGGCAGCTGTAGCTCCAATTTGACCCCTAGCCTGGGAACCTCCATATGCCACGGGTGCAGCCCTAAAAAGCAAAAAGAAAGGATGAAAGGAAAGAAGGCAGGAAAGAAGGCAGGAAGGCAGGCAGGCAGGCAGGCAGGAAGGAAGGAAAGAAGGAAGGAAGGAAAAAAAATGGAATCCCCTGATGGTATGTTCTAAAACACTTGAAGAAAGCTTCTGACATGAAAAACAGAGACAAAATAAACAGACAAGAGGAAAGCAAACTGGAAATACACGATGATGTTGAGCATTTTTTCGTGTGCTTGTTAACCATCTGCACGTCTTCTTTGGAGAAATGTCTATTCAGGTCTTTTGCCCATTCTTCAATTGGGCTGTTGGCTGTTTTGCTGTTGAGTTGTGTAGGGACTGACTGACTTTTTAAACTGAAGTATGGGTGATTTACAATGCTGTGTATGGAAGTACAGCAAAGTGATTTGGATATGTGTGTGTGTGTGTGTGTGTGTGTGTATGATTTTCATATTCTTTTCCATTACGGTTTATTACATTTATTGAATATAGTACCCTGTGCTATATGGCAGGACCCTGTTGTTTATTTATTTTATATACAGCAGTTTGTATCTGCTAACCCCAAACTTCTAATTTATCCCTCCCCGCCTTCCTCCTTTGGTAACTGTAAGTGTGTTTTATAGGTCTGTGTGTCTGTTTCTGTTTTGTAAATAAGTTAATTTGCGTCATATTTTATATTCCTATATAAGTGATGTCATATTGCATTTGTCGTTTTCTTTCTGATTCCACTTAGTATGATAATCTCTAGGTCCATCCATGTTGCTGTAAATGGCGCTATTTCATTCTTTTTCTGGCTGAGTAATATTTCATTGTATATATGTACCACATCTTCTTTATCCATTCATCTGTTGATGGACATTTAGAGTGCTTCCATGTTTTGGCTACTGTAAATAATGCTTCAGTGAACATAGGGGTGCATGTATCTATTCAAATTAGAGTTTTCTCCAGATAAATGCCCAGAAGTGGGATTACAGTATCATATGGTAGATCTATTTTTAGTTTTAGCTGGGGGGTTTTTGGTAGTTTAGTATTTATTTAATGATTTAAAATTTTCTGGTTGAAGGCAAGTTTCTCATCTGCTAAATAAACATTTTTAAAGCAGAAATACAACACTGTTATCCAAGAATTTCACTATTTTGTACTGCAAACTTTTCTTCACCAGTATTTATTTATCTTATAATGATTTTTATTTTTTTCCATCATACCTGGCTTACAGTGTTCTGTCAATTTTCCACTGTACAGCATGGCAGCATGGTGACCCCGTTACACATACATGTATACATTCATTTTTCTCACATTATTATGCTCCATCATAAGTGACCAGACGTAATTCCTGGTGCTACACAGCAGGATCTCATTGCTAATCCATTCCAAAGGCAATAGTCCACATCTATTAACCCCAAGCTACCAATCCATCCCACTCCCTCCCCTCCCCTTTGGCAACCACAAGTCTGTTCTCCAAGTCCATGAGTTTCTTTTCTGTGGAAAGGTTCCTTTGTGCCATATATTAGATTCCAGATATGAGTGATATTATATGGTATTTGTCTTTCTCTTTCTCACTTACTTCACTCAGTATGAGAGTCTCTAGTTCCATCCATGTTGCTGCAAATGGCATTATTTTGTTCTTTTTTATGCCTGAGTAGTATTCCATTGTGTATATATAACACATCTTCTGAATCCATTCATCTGTCAATGGACATTTGAGTTGATTCCATGTCTTGGTTACTGTAAATAGTGCTGCAATGAACATGTGGGTGGGTGTGTGTTTTTCAAAGAAAGTTTTGTCTGGATGTATGCCCAAGAGAAGGATTGCTGGGTCATATGGTAGTTCTATGTATAGATTTCTAAGGTACAGCCATACTATTCTCCACAGTGGTTGTACCAGCTCACACTCCCACCAACAGTGCAGGAAAGTTCCCTTTCTCCACACCCCCTCCAGCATTTGTTATTTGTGGACTTATGAATGATGGCCATTCTGACTGGTGTGAGGTAGTATCACATGGCAGTTTTGATTTGCATTTCTCTAATAATCAGGGATGTTGAGCATTTTTTCATGTGCTTGTTGGCCATCTGTACATCTTCCTTGGAGAATATTTATTCAGGTCTTTTGCCCATTTTTCAATGGGGTTGTTGTTGGCTTTTTTGCTGTTGAGTTGTATAAGTTGCTTGTATATTCTAGAGATTAAGTGCTTGCCAGTTGCATCATTTGAAACTATTTTCTCCCATTCTGTAAGTTGTCTTTTTGTTTTCTTTTTGGGTTTCTTTGCTGTGCAAATGCTTGTCAGTTTGATTAGTTCCCATTGGTTTGTTTTTGCTTTTATTTCTGTTGCTTTGGGAGACTGACCTGAGAAAATATTCATAAGGTTGATGTCAGAAAATGTTTTGCCTGTGTTCTCTTCCAGAAGTTTGATGGTGTCTTGTCTTACATTTAAGTCTTTCAGCCATTTTGAGTTTATTTGGATACATGGTGTGAGGGTGTATTCTAGTTTCATTGATTTGGATGCAGCTGTCCGGGTTTCCCAGCAATGCTTGCTGAAAAGACTGTCTTTTCCCCATTTTATGTTCTTGTCTCCTTTGTCAAAGATTAATTTTTGACCATAGATGTCTGGGTTTATTTCCAAGTTCTGTATTCTGTTCCATTGGTCTGTCTGTCAGTTTTAGTACCAGTGCCACACTGTCTTGATGACTGTGGCTTTGTAATATTGCCTGAAGTCAGGGAGAGTGATGCCTCCTGCTTGGTTTTTGTTCCTCAAAATTGCTTTGGCAATTCTGGGTCTTTTGTGATTCCATATAAATTTTTGGATTGTTTGTTCTATGAAAAATGTCATGGGTAATTTGATGGGGATTGCACTGAATCTGTAGATTGCTCTGGGTGATATGGCCATTTTTACAACATTAATTTTTCCAAGCCAGGAGCATGGCATATTTTTCCATTTCTTTACATCTTTTTTAATTTCCTTGATTAATGTTTTATAGTTCTTGGCATACAAGTCCTTTACCTCCTTGGTCGGGTGTATTCCCAGGTATTTGATTTTTTTGGGGTGCAATCATAAAAGGTATTGTATTTTTGTATTCCTTTTCTAATATTTCATTGCTGGTATACAGAAATGCGACTGATTTCTGAGTGTTAATCTTATATCCTGCTACTTTGCTGAATTTGTTGATCAGTTCAAGTAGTTTTTGGGTTGAGTCCTTGGGGTTTTCTATATATACTATCATGTCATCTGCATATAGTGACAGTTTTACCTCTTCCTTTCCTACTTGGATGCCTTTTATTTCTTTTGTTTGTCTAATTGCTGTGGCTAGGACTCCCAATACTATGTCGAATAGCAGTGGTGAGAGTGGGCATCCCTGTCTTGTTCCAGATTTTAGTGGGAAGGCTTTTGGCTTTTCTCCATTGAGTATTATGTTTGCTGTGGGTTTGTCAAAAATGGCTTTGTCATAAATGGCTTTGATTATGTTAAGGAATGTTCCCTCTATACCCACTTTGGGAAGAGTTTTGATCATGAATGGATGTCAAACTTCGTCAAATGCTTTTTCTGCATCTATTAAAATGATCATGTGGTTTTTGACTTTTCGTTTGTCAGTGTGGTGTATGACGTTGATTGATTTGCGTATGTTGAAGCATCCTTGTGAACCTGGGATGAATCCCAACCAGTCGTGGTGTATGATCTTTTTTATATACTGTTGGATTCATTTGGCTAAAATCTTGTTGAGAATTTTTGCATCTATATTCATAAAGATATTGGCTGATAGTTTTCTTTTTTGGTGGTATCTTTGTCTGGTTTGAGAATTAGGGTGATGGTGGCATCATAGAATGTCTTTGGAAGTGTTCCTTCTTCAACCTTTTGAAAAAGTTTAAGGAGGATGGGTATAAGTTCCTCTGTATGTTTGGTAGAATTCTCCTGTGAAGCCATCTGGTCCTGTAGGGAGTGTTTTTATGACATATTCAATTTCATTTCTTGTTATTGGTCTGTTCAGTTGGTCTATTTCTTCTTGATTCAGTTTTAGTAGGTGGTAAGTCTCTAGAAAGTTGTCCATTTCTTCTAGGTTGTCAAATTTGTTAGCATACAATTGTTCATAGTATTCGCTTATGGCTTTTTGTATTTCTGTAATATCTGTTGTGACTTTTCCTTTTTCATTTCTTATTTTGTTTATTTGGGTTTTTTCTCTCCTCTTCTTGGTGAGTCTAGCCAGAGGTTTGTCAATTTTGTTTACCTTTTCAAAGAACCAGCTCTTGGTTTTATTGATTTTTTTCTATTGTTTTTTTAATCTCTATTTTATTGATTTCCTCCCTGGTCTTTATGATTTTCTTCCTTCTGCTGACTTTAAGTTTTGTTTATTCTTCTTTTTCTAATTCATTTAGGTGGTGCGTTAAGTTGTTAATTTGAGATTTTTATTCTTTGTTTGAGGAAGGCCTATATTGTTATGAATTTCCCTCTGAGCACTGCTTTTGCAGCATCCCATAAATTTTGAGAGGTTGTGTCTTCATTATCATTTGTCTCAGGGTATTTTTTAATTTTCTTCTTGATTTTCTCATTGACCACTGGTTTTTTAGTAGCATGTTGTTTAGTCTCCATGTAGTCAGTTTTTTTCATTTCTTTTCCTGTGGTTGATTTCTAGTTTCATGCCATTGTGGTCAGAGAAGATACTTGAAATAATTTCTATACTTTTAGAAGTTTTAGTTTTTTAAGGAACTTCCATACTATCTTCCACAGTGGATGCACCAATTTACATTCCCACCAACATTGTGGGAGGTTGAAGGATTGATGTTTTTCATAACAAGCCTTATAGAACTCATTCTCTAAACAATATGAATGTAGTACTTTGATGCAAGGAAGATTTTATTTTTTAAATTTCTCTCTCTCTTTTTAATTAAAGTATAGTTGATTTGCAATGTTGTACCAATTTTGCTGTATAGCAATGTGATCCAGGCATATGCATATATACAGTCCCTTTCTTATATTATATTCCATCATGGTCTATCCCAAGAGACTGGATATAGTTCCCTGTAGACCTCATTGCTTATCCATTCTAAATGTAATAGTTTGCATCTATTAACCCCAAACTTCCAGTCCCTCTCACTCCCTTCCCCCTCCTCCCTGTCAACCACAAGTCTGTTCTCTAGCCTCTCAGTCTCTTTCTGTCTTATAGACAGGTTCATTTGTGCTATATTTTAGATTCCATGTATAAGTGGTATCATATGGTACTTATCTTTCCCTCTGACTTAGTTCACTTAGTATGAGAATCTCCAGCTGCATCCATGTTGCTGCAAATGGCATTATATCGTTCAAGGAGCATTTTAATTTAAAAAGTATGAAAAAGGATAAAAGTTATTTTTTAACAGAGATAAAAGAAATTAGGAAAGCAGTAGCTGAATAGAGTAGCTATCACATCACTTCCCTCTGAACCCCTCCTTCACTCCTTCCTTAAACAGAGTTAACATAAAACTATGACCAGAAGCAGTTAAGGCACGTCCTCATATAACTAGCCTCTTATAGTTAGATTACTTGGTGAGATTGACATATCTTTCTGCTGAAGAGCTCAGCTGCTGCACTGAGAATATTAAGTATGGAACATTTTAACACCATGAAATTAAAAACAAAGGAAGTATATGGGAAGAAAACTAAGATTGAGAGATTACGAAGAGCAAATGAAATCAAATCTTCATTAGAAGATAATTAAGACCAATCCTCTGAATAATTCTGCAGCTTCCCCAGAATGCTAATGATAGACATTGGTTGTGTTACTAGTTTTCCCATGAACCATCCCCATAGTATGGCACTATTTATCACTCCTGCCTTTGGTTTTCCCGAAAACACTTACATACCCTTTGACCATTCGAAGTTATCAAAACCAATCTGCATCGCTTCATTTTACCAAGATCAGCCTGAGTTCACTTTGGGGAAATATGTAACCAGAGCTGCCTGCGGCTTGATCTGTCTTTTGTTTGTGCTTTGTTCTGCCCTTTGGAAAGTCAAATAATTACTTAAAATAATCTGGCCTGGCTCAATCCTGGGTACCTGGAGCTTTTCTTTCTGATTTAGCCTCTACTAGTAGTCATTTGGGCATGGACTTGTGGCAAATTACGAATACATGTTTAACTCTTTAGCATCTAGGCTGTAATATATCTAGTGGCTAAAAATCACTAGCCAGAGACAAGAATATTCTCATGATGAGATAGCTGTTCTGTTGATCTCCTGCTTCCTTTTCTGAGACTCAAAAAAAAAAATCAGGGCTTGGAAGAGGAAAGAGTGATAATTAAATTTATTCTGACTTTAAAATATGAAGCATGGGAGTTCCCATTGTTGTGCAGCAGAAACAAATCCAACTAGTATCCATGAGGATGCTGGTTCAATCCCTAGCCTCACTCAGTGGGTCAGGGATCCAGCATTGCTGTGAGCTGTGGTGTAGGTTGCGGACAGAGTTCGGATTCCTCATTGCTGTGGCAGTGGCATAGACCAGCAGCTGTAGCTCTGATTCAATCCCTAGCCTGGGAACTTCCATGGGCCATGGGTGTGGCCCTAAAAAAGCAAAAACAAACAAACAGAGGGTGAAAGAGTTTAATCAGAGAGGCCCTGACATTAATCCTCTTTCATTGTGCACTTCATCTGTGCTAGTCATGAGGTTAGACCCTCAGTATACCACTTCAAGGTACCTGTTACATCTGCAATTTACAGGTGAGCACACCAGGGCTTTAAGCAAGGCAGTCTTCCCTAGATCACCTGAGGAGCCACAGAAGCAGTGTGACCAGCTGGAATCCCATTTTACCACAATTATGATCTAAGTCGGCTGTGTAAGGAGGTGAAATTATACCTACCCCAAAGTTGATGCAAGGATGAAATAATTTAAATAACACAACTAAAACACTGAGACCTGTGCCCTAAACATAGTGTTTCATACATATTAGCTCTTTTTAAAAAATATTCATTAATTTTTAATTTTTTTGTTTTGGACATACACAGCATGCAAAAGTTACTGGGTGGGCCAGGGATCAAACCCACACCATAGCAGTGACAACACCAGATCCTTAACCTGCTAAGCCACCAGGGAACTCCCATGTTAACTTTTTTCTTTTTTTAATATAAACCTAAATTTTTTAATTTATTTTTGTTTTTTCTCTTCCATTATGGTTTATTGCAGGAGACTGAATATAGATCCTTGTGCTCTACAGTAGGATCATGCTCTTTATTCATTCCTTCTCTTTTTTTAAAGATTTTCTTTTTTCTATCACAGTTGATTTACAATGTTCTGTCCATTTCTGCTCTACAGCAAGGTGACCTAGTCATATGTATATATATATTCTTTTTCTCACATTATCCTCCATCTTGTTCCATCACAAGTGACTATAGTTCCCTGTCCTATGCAGCAGGATCTCATTGCTTATCCACTCCAAATGCAATAGTTTGTATCTACTAACCCCAAACTCCCAGTCCATCCCACTCCCTCCTCCTCCTTCTTGACAACTACAAGTCTGTTCTCCAAGTCCATGAGTTTGTTTCTTTTCTGTAGATAGATTCATTTGTGCTGTATATTGTGCAGATATAAGTGATATCATACAGTATTTATCTTTCTCTTTCTGAGCTATTTCACTTAGTAAGTTCTATCCATGTTGCTGCAAATGGCATTTAACTCTTAATGTGATTTTTACTGCTGTCAGATATTTTAAAAGCTAATAAACTTACCTTCTTTTTCTTTTCCTTTTCTCTTCTTTCTTGGCCAAAAGGAAGTAAGAGATACAATATGCCTGTAAGGAGAAAGGAGTGGCTCCATGATGTAAGAGATTTAAATAAATGCTCTTCCTCCTCTGGGAGATCTTCTCTGCTAATCAGTGCCCAGTTCCTGTAAAACAGAGCCTGTTCTCTAAGCCACAGCCTGGCTATTTATCAAGAGTTGGCACGAGTGTGAAACCTATTTTCCTGTCTACACTTGTTCTTCAGTAAGACCAGCACTGATGTCCTCGTGCTGCTTCTGTGAGCTCCAGGACCAGAGTCATAAACAAAGTGATGCTTATTGGAATGATTTACTCCTGCTCATTACCTTCTCTCAAACACGGGCTGAGTAGAGATGAGCCCAAAATGCATGGATTTCTAACACTCTTCGATTAACTAGTCATGGCACCATTTTACTTGGACGAAAGCACAGCAGGCAGCCTACTTCGAACAGATAATAGGCTACAGCTAACAACTGCTTTAGTGCAAGCACTGCCATCAAGGGCCTCTCATAGTGTTGCTTTACACTCTCAACCAATCACTGTTTTCATGCACTTATCTTACAATTTTCCCTATGGGCGGCCTCACACATCCCCACATATTCTTAATCTCCATATAACTCCCGTCCCTTCACACTTTTCCAATAAATACCACTCAGTGGCATGTGAGTTTTCTTCCCTTTTTCTCTGCACTTGTCTGGGTCTCCAGTTAAATCCCGACTACTCTTCTGAGTTGGTTCTTATCTCCCACCTCCAGGTACTGGTGGATGTGCAGGTGCTGGAACATGGCTCATCTTACCCTCTCCTCTTTAGGCATCTTTCAGAGTTTCTCCCAACGAAAATGTGAGAAGGGAGTCCTTTGGTCTCCTCCTCAAGTGTCTGCCCACAGGACAGATGAAAAGAAGGCTCAAGATCTGGAAAACAACATTTTGCTGCTTACCACTCTGCACAACTATTTGCCTTAGTCCTGAAAGCACACGAATGAGTATAGATATAATTCCTCTGCTGTGACAAAGCAGCTTTCAGTAGTATCCCCTTATAAGGCTCATGTGTGTACATTCATTCAACCACACGTGAATCCATCCAACAAAAATACCTTATTTGCCTGCCATGTGCTAATCACCATGTGCTAATCTCTGGTATATGCCAGAGATGCTAAGGTGAATCAGATGGAAACTAGACTGGAGGAGGAAGGGCCAGACTAGGAGCAAGGAAGCCAGTTCAGACAGTATGGCAGTAATTCACACACAACAAATAATAAGGTCCTGAATGACCCCACACAGTGGCCTTGGAGCTAGGAAGCAGGGTCAGGACATGAGAAATAAGGGTGGTGTATCAGAAGGATGTGGGCATTTAACATGTGTAAGGAATGAGAAGAAAGAGATGAAGGTCTAGGATGACTTCGAGATTTCTTGATAAAAATGAGTTAAGGATGTCATAATTCCCTACCAGAAGACTAGGAGAAATAAGTTTGGAGGAAAATAATGGGTCCAGCTTGGGAATCTGAGGTAGCTGTGGGACATCAAGGTAGTGATAACTAAGTATTCAGACAAAAGCCAGAAATACAAGTTTAGGAGACTGAATACTTGCCACACAATGGAATCTCATGCTCAATGTACTCAACAGGAATCAAACACTATTTTAAAAGAATATTTATACAACCATTATGGAAAACAGTATGGAGCTACCTTAGAAAACTATATACAGAACTACCATATGACCCAGCAATCCCACTCTTGGGCATATAGCCAGACAAAACTTTCCTTGAAAAAGACACATGCACCCCTGCATGGTCATTGCAGCTCTATTTACAATAGTCAAGACATGGAAACAAACTAAATATCCATTGACAGATGAATGGATTCAGAAGATGTGGTATATATACATAATGGAATACTACTCAGCCGTAAAAAAGAACATAATAATGCCATTTGCAGCAACATGGATGGAACTAGAGACCCTCATACTAAGTGAAGTAAGTCAGAAAGAGAAAGACACCATATGATATCGCTTATATCTGGAAACTAATATAGAACACAAGTGAACCTTTCCACAGAAAAGAAACTCATGGACTTGGAGAACAGACTTGTGGCTGCTCGACGGGAGAGGGAGGGGGTGGGATGGACTGGGAATGTGGGGTTAATAGATGTGGACTATTGCCTTTGGAATGGATAAGCAATGAGGTCCTGCTGTATAGCACTGGGAACTATGTCTAGTCACTTGTGATGGAGCATGATAATGTGAGAAACAAAGAATGTATATATGTATCTGTGACTGGGTCACCTTGCTGTAGGAACTTGGCAGAACCCTGTAAACCAGCTATAATGGAAAAAAATCATTAAAACAAACAAACAAAAAGAATATTTAGGGAGAAGTGCTTGCAAGACAAAATTGTCTTCACTTCAAGATACTTTAAAACAAGGGCTTAATCTCTAGAATATATAAACAACTTATACAACCCAACAGCAAAAAAGCCAGTCAATCAATGGAAAAATGGGCAAAAGACCTGAATAGACATTTCTCCAAAGAAGATATACAGATGGCCAACAAACACATGAAAAAATGCTCAACATCGCTGGTTATAAGAGAAATACAAATCAAAACTACCATGAGATATCACCTCACACCAGTCAGAATGGCCATCATTCATAAGTCCACAAATAACAAGTGCTGGAGGGGGTGTGGAGAAAAGGGAACCCTCCTGCACTGTTGGTGGGAATGTAAACTGGTACAGCCACTATGGAGAACAGTTTGGAGATACCTTAGAAATCTATACATAGAACTTCCATATGACCCCACAATCCCACTCTTGGGCATCTATCCGGACAAAACTCCACTTAAAAGAGACACATGCACCCGCATGTTTCATTGCAGCTCTATTCACAATAGCCAGGACATGGAAACAACCCAAATGTCCACCGACAGATGATTGGATTCGGAAGAGGTGGTATATATACACAATGGAATACTACTCAGCCATCAAAAAGAATGACATAATGCCATTTGCAGCAACATGGATGGAACTAGAGACTCTCATACTGAGTGAAATGAGCCAGAAAGACAAAGACAAATACCATAAGGTATCACTTATAACTGGAATCTAATATCTAGCACAAATGAACCTCTCCACAGAAAAGAAAATCATGGACTTGGAAAACAGACTTGTGGCTGCCTGATGGGAGAGGGAGGGAGTGGGAGGGATCGGGAGCTTGGGGTTATCAGATACAACCTAGAATAGATTTACAAGGAGATCCTGCTGAATAGCATTGAGAACTTTGTCTAGATACTCATGTTGCAACAGAACAAAGGGTGGGGGGAAAAATGTATACATGTAAGAATAACTTGATCCCCATGCTGTACAGCGGGGAAAAAAATTAAAAAAAAAATTTCCATGGGAACATGAACTATATTGTGTTGGCTTTATACTGTCACAGAATTGCTTTAACTAAATTGAATCTTGTTCTGACGCCATTGTCTAAATGGAAAGTGGTAATAAGATACAGACCCAGGGAACTTGTGAGTGCATCTTCTGGAAAGACTTTGAGGATTTGATGCTTATCCTTCGGAGGTTTTCTCACCCAGCTCTGAGAGAAACTCCTGGTCCTTTCAGTAGCAGCAATGGTTGTATTTCTAAACAACTGATTTGTGTACCTTACAGGCATTTTTAGATTGTGTAACCATGATGAGATTTTATCCTCATCTCATTGGCTTCTCAAAAGCTTAGGAACAAATTTAGGACTTACAGCATGTTAAACCTCACCTCTTCTGGGGGGTATTTTGTTTTCTCCCTTATTTTTCTTCATTCCTATTATTTTGTGCTTCTCAGTTGTACTTTCTTATATCCTTATTAACAGTTTTAAATCATTCCTGAGATAAGAAGCATTGTTTAGAAAATAATTGTTTGTCCATTCATTTACGTCCCTTTAGAATTATGAATCCTCAACCTACAAATGAAGGTTACAGAAGAGAAGGAGACATCCTGTGAGCCATGCAAAAAAAAGAAAAAAGAAGAGAGAGAGAGAGAAGCATGATTCGTTCACATTTTAGGGGGGAAATAGTAGGAGGAACTGGCAAAGGGGGCTGGAAAGAACCCATGAGATGACACTGAGAGAACTGTGCCTTGAAAGCCAAGGAAGGGAAGGTGACTGTAGGTCAAATGTTGCAGAGCATTAACTGTAATAGAGTTAACTATAACTTAATAATTTAGCTATAATAAAGTCTGCAAATGCCCCACTGACTAGGATAGTTTGTTGATGATGGCCAAAATGACCATTTCATTGACTTGGTGGAATCCATTGCCTGATTCCCAAAGACTGAGCCAAGGAAGAAAATAAAGATAATTCTTGCGAGGCATTTGCCTCACAAGGGAATAGGAGGTATTAAGAGACATCTAGGGGTTGAGCTGTGATCAGGGATGATGCTGTGTTCTATAGTGAAGAGATCTGGGCCAGTTAAAGCTGCAGGAAAGAACCAGTTGAGACAGCAAAATAAAAGCACAGGAAAGAACAGTAGGAAGCAGTGGGTCAGGTTTTAGATGACTGAAGTCTGGGGGGAAAGACTGAATTAAATACCCTGGAGGGGGTGCTGATTGAATCCAGCAGGTAGCCAGGCAGGTAGTTGTACCATGAGAAGGTTAAGAAGATTTGAAACTCAGGTATTGAGTCTGTCATCCATGTAGATGGTAAAGTCACCCAGGATCATGGCATGACTTGTAAGACCATGATCCAGATGCCAAAGCCCTCAATAAATGAGGGGCAGTGACCTCAACTAGATGACAGCTAGGATAAGGTTAGATGGTGTGTTCAGAAGGTAGAGTCCAAAACGGAAGGAGGTTTTGCTTAAAGGGGAAAGAGAGATGGTTTGCCGGGAGTGATAGAAAATTGGGCGACAATCCAGTGATGCCTCAGAGCTGATGGTCTATGACTCCTATGGGAGGCAAACTCTTAAGCAATCTGCATATGCTACCTCTGTAGGGAGGCATGAAGGAGGGACCAAGCCAAAGGGAAGCTGAACTTGAGTCAAGGCAAGAAGGTGGGAGGTTTACTGCCACTCTGATGTGTTTAGAGAGAGTTTGGAGATGGGACTTGGGGAGAAAAGTTCATCTCCATCCATCGCCCATTTCCTTGAAAAAAGAGAGATGATCCCAACACACACAAGCCTCTAAAGAAAGACTCAGATGCCAGTTTAAGGCTCTAGAGTTTGGAAGGCAGATCTGATAAGGTCGTAGTGGAAATTCTCCCAACCCTTGAACAGCAGCAGCTGCCATGGTGTTTACCATGATGTGACGTCTGTTTATTTGGAAGAGGAAGGAGACAGAGGGGTGACTAGGATGCCTGCAACACCAGGGAGTGTCTAATTTGTCACAGTAGGGGACACAATGTTTTTAACACGTTAATAAATTAACAGTCTTCTAGTGAGAGACAAAGGGCAGCCAGTTCTTTCCCTCTGGCAAAATCACGCGGAGGGAGATGGGTAAAGAGCTCCACCATCGCCCTGGAGGAAGAATACCTGGGATTGTTTGTGTCCCTTCATAATTCGAAGGGTGTCAAACACGCATGACTGTCTTGCTTATAACTCATTTTTTAAAATCAGTTTCTTTCATGTTGTGCAGCTAAAGAAAACACCTATTAGTATCTATAGTCACTTTGATATTCTGTAATCCTTAGAAGCATTTTTTAAATGAAATAGAGATGTCTATTAATGTTTCACATGGGACTCAAATTCCTGGGCAAAGGGTGGAGGGATCCGCGTAATCAGATTTTTACATAAAGATTAGTTTGTATTGTAAGTTATCACACTTACATTTTAAAGAGTTTCAACTCAGAGTTATAAATATTTTGCACAGATTGGGTAGCAGCCAGGCTGACACAATAAATCTTAATGTCTCCACATTAAAAATCAGTAGCTATTTGCCCATGAAATTTTCAAGCTGCTACATCAATTTTTGCATAAAAACTATATCCTGTAGAATTGTACAGTTATAACTCTTCCTCATAATAGAAAATGCAAAAAATTAAAGCAAAATGGGCAGAACTTGATATTGTATCAAATATACACTAAGTGACTAATTTTCTATAAAACTTAAAAAAAAAAAAGTTGCAGGAGTTCCCTGCTGGCCTACCAGTTAAGGATTCAACGTTGTCACTGCTATGGCTCAGGTATGATCCCTGGTCCAGGCACTTCCACTTGCCAGAAAAGAGGGGACTCAAAAAAAAAAGAAGAAAGAAGAAGACTGTTGCAGTGGTGATTCCACCAGATTAAATGTGAATTATAAAAACAATTACGATACAAAAAAATATTGTCATCTTCCTTTCCCCAAAACAACCCACTTCCAATTTAGAATCTGGAAGATCCGAACTGCACTAGTGTTGCAGTTCAAATCTTATACATTTGATTTACAACTGTTATATTTTCCCCATCATTATTATCTAATCTTAAACTCTATAAGCATCTACTGAATACATGGTTCAAAATAAAACCAATAATTTAAATCAGACTTGTTTAAAGTAAATATTCCTGAGATTTAAAAAGTAAAAACTTGGACACCCCATTGTGGCTCGAATGGTTAAAACCTGACATAGCGTCCTTGAGGATGTGGGTTTGATCTCTGGCCTCACTCAGTGGGTTAAGGATCCGGCATTGCCACAAGCTGCGGTGTAGGCTGAAGATGCGGCTTGGATCCAGCATTGCCATGAGCTGTGGTGTAGGTCACAGACTTGGCTCAGATCTCACATTGCTGTGGCTGTGGCGTAGGTTGGCAGCTGCAGCTCCCATTCGACCCCCAGCCTGGGAAACTTCATGTGGCACAGGTGCAGCCCTTAAAAGAAAAAAAAAAAAAGTAAAAAATCATTGACATTTTCTGCCATCAAAGCACAGCACTTCACAACAGAAATGTGAACCTTATGGGTAACACAATTTACAAAAGAAATAAGACATAAAACTTTCATTGTATTCAAATAAACTTTTTCTGATCCATCATCTCTTGCTGCCCAACTACCGTCTCTTATATCACCACCACCCTACCCACAACTTCCTCTTAATTTCCTTTTAGATTGGCAGTAAAATCAGACAGTATTTTCTTATATGGCTTATTGCGCTGGTATAATACTAAAAATAAGAATAATACATTAAAAGAACGGCCACACTCCAAGAATACTTTTGAAATTCTTCATTTTTCTAGTATTTTTATGGAGATTTTTATAATTATTTCATTTCTAGTATTTAATTTATAATAAACGTGAGCTAGAGTTCTAATTATCTTCTTCCTTTTTTTTTTCCAAATATAAGCCAATTACTCCAACACCATGCATTAAATAATACATTCTTCCCCTACTGATTTGAATGGTACTTTTGCCATATATTAAATTCTGGCATTAATAATAGTTTCTTTTCTACTTACATATAATATCCTTATAGCAACTCTATGTAGTATGAACCACTTTCTCCCCCCCTTTTTTTTTTTGGCCAAGCCTGTGGCATGCAGAAGTTCCAGGACCAGGGGTCAAAAACATGTCACAGAAGTGACAATGCCAGATTCTTATCCCGCTGAGGCACCAGGGAACACTGATCCCCACTTTATAGATAAGAAATTTAAAATACAGAGAATTTAAGAATTAATCATATGTATGACTTGTCACGTTGCTGTAAGCAGAAATTAGCACAACATTATAAATTAACTATATTTTAACTTAAAAATATAATTTAAACAATTTTAAAAAAGGATTTGCCCAAGGTCACGCACCACCCTGCTGGCTTTACAGGCCATTTTGATATCTCCTCAGGAACCATCTCCTTGGGAACCCCTCTCCTCGGGAACTCCTCATTGTTCTTTTTCCGTTTTCTTGCTATTCTCAGTCAGTCTCTAACTTAAATTTAATCATTCACTTTAACAAGCTAAAAAATGTATTTTGAATAGAAATGTCTGAAATCTGCATATTTGGGGAGAGCCATTCTGTGTCGGAACAGGCCAAGGTTCTTCATCTACCTGGATCTTCCTGCACTCTTCAATACATTACTATCTTCACATGAGTTTCATACATCTCTTGGTAAATTTATTTATAGGCATTATATTTTTCCATATTTTTACTATATTTTCCATCTCTCGCTGGTTAAAAAGATCAATCAGAAAGCTCTTGTTTTTCTGTATATTTCCCCCATCGGACTAAATTCTTGTATTCATTTTAAAATTCTTCTATTCATTGAAACAGTTGATTCAATTGGATTTTGAGGCTTTTTTTTTTTTTTTTTTTGGTCTTTTTAGGGCCATATCTGCGGCATATGGGAATTCCTGGGCTAGAGGTCAAAACTGGAGCTGCAGCTGCCAGCCTATGCCACAGCCACAGCATTGCAAGATCCAAGCCACTTCTGTGACCTAAACTGCAGCTCATAGCAATGCTGGATCCTTAACACACTGAGGTGAGTCAGGGATTGAACCTGCTATCCTCATGGATACTAGTCGGGTTCATTACCACTGAGCCACAATGGGAACTACCAAGGCATTTTAATTATATCTTCTAAAGAGAAAAATAATTGTGCTTGTTTCTTTTCAATATTTGTACTTAATTTTCCCATTTATTTGATTAAAGCCTCTAAAACAATATTAAGTAATACGTTAAAACAGAAAGTGTTAGTTGTCCTCCAGTATCTATTTCCCTCTTCATCCATAGGAAACCCTAGTTTTGATTTTTTTTTTCGATTTTATTTTATTATTTATTTTTCCACTGTACAGCATGGGAACCAAGTTACACATATATGTATACATACTTTTTCCTCCCATTGTTGTGTTGTGATGTAAGTATCTAGACATAGTTCTCAAAGCTACTCAGCAGGATCTCAATGTAAATCCATTCTAAGAGCAATAGTTTGCATCCATTAACCCCAAGCTTCCAATCCCTCCCACTCCCTCCCTCTCCCATCAGGCAGCCACAAGTCTATTCTCCAAGTCCATGATTTTTTTTTTCTGTGGAAATGTTCATCTGTGCCATATGTTGGACTCCAGATATAAGTGATATCATATGGTATTTGTCTTTCTCTTTCTGACTTATTTCACTTAGTATGAGGGTCTCCAATACCATTCATGTTGCTGCAAATGGCATTATGTCATTCTTTTTTATGGCTGTAGTATTCCATTGTGTATATATAACACACCTTCCGAATCCAGTCATCTGTGGATGGACATTTGTGTTGTTTCCAGTTCTTTGCTATGGTGAACAGAGCTAAAATGAACATGCGGGTGCATGTGTCTTTTTTAAGGAAAGTTTTGTCCAGATATATGCCCAAGAGTGGGATTGCTGGGTCATATGGAAGTTCTATGTATAGATTTCTAAGGTATCTCCAAACTGTTCTCCATAGTGGCTGTACCAGTTTACATTCCCACCAACAGTGCAGGAGGGTTCCCTTTTCTCCACACCCCTCCAGCATTTGTTATTTGTGGACTTATTAATGACGGCCATTCTGACTGGTGTGAGGTGGTATCTCATGGTAGTTTTGATTTGCATTTCTCTAATAATCAGGGATGTTGAGCATTTTTTCCTGTGTTTGTTGGCTATCTGTATATCTTCCTTGGAGAATGTTTATTCAGGTCTTTTGCCCATTTTTCAGTTGGATTGTTGGCTTTTTTGCTGTTGAGTTGTATAAGTTGCTTGTATATCCTAGAGATTAAGCCCTTGTCTGTTGCATTGTTTGAAACTATTTTCTCCCATTCTGTAAGTTATCTTTTTGTTTTCTTTTTGGGAAACCGTAGTTTTCAAATAAGCACATGGCTACCCAGCACACAGGCTACAGTTTCCAGCATCCCTTATAAGGAGGTTAAGCCATTTAACCAATCACTGAGCAATTTCAGCAGAGGTATTATGTAGCAACTTCCATGAGCATTCTTTAAAAACAGCAGACACCACAGTGGTCTCCTTTCTTCTTTACCCATTGTTGTCTTCTCCATTTTTCTGCCTTAAATACAGATACGTTACCTGGAACTGGAGTGGTCATCTTAAAGCAAAAGAATGAAGGCCCACCCTAGGGGATAGAATGATCCTGGTACCCACAGGGGCCATGGAGTAGACCCACTTTACCGGCCTTGACTGCCTGTGTCCAGGTTTCTTCAACAAAAGAAGAGAGACCAATGAAACTAATGAAACCTCAACAGACGCAACTGTGATACTGTTACTCACCGTTTCCCCTGAACATAATGAAAATACTGCCTAGTTCATTATCTTCCATTGGCCTTTCATATATACTACTTCTCAACTTAAAGTTTCCTTCTAATTTACAAAAAAAAAAGTATGTATGTATATGTGTATGTATTTATTCATTTATTTGTCTTTTTAGGGCCTCACCCACAGCATAGGGAAGTTTCCAGGCTAGGGGTGGAATCAGAGCTGCAGTGCTCATCTACACCACAGCCACAGCAACACTGGATCTGAGCCGAGTCTGCGACTTACACCAGAGCTCACAGCATGCCAATCCTTACCCCTCTGAGCAAGGCCAGGGATCGAATCCAAGACCTGATGGTTACTTAGTCGGATTCATTACCACTGAGCCACAATGGGAACTCCACACACACACACACACACACACACACACACACAAATTAAATCAGGAAGGACTGCTACTTTCATCAAGTGACTTGTTATTTATTTACATTCTTTTATTTTTCTTTTTAGGGCCATACCTGTGGCATATGGAAGTTCCCAGGCTAGGAGTCAAATCAGAGTTGCAGCTGCTGGTCTATGTCACAGCTCATGGCAATGGTGGATCTTTAACCCACTGAGTGAGGACAGGGATCGAACTCACACCAACACAGGTACTAGTTGGGTTCTTAACCCACTGAGCCACAATGGGAACTCCAAATGACGTTTTACTTAGATCAGTACTGTCCAATAGAACTCTCCACAATGATAAAAGTGTTCATATCTGTGCTAATTCCAGAGCCACGAGCCCCATGTGACTATTGAGCAACTGATATATGGATAGTGGGAATGAGGAACTAAAATTTTTTAATAATTTAACTGCAATTATTCAAATTTCTACCGGAATAGCCATGTGTGGCCAGTGTCTACCTTGTTGGACAAAGCAGATCAGCTGATCAAAATGATATTCTTTTAATCTCTTAGGGCAAGATATTGAAATAATAGATTTGGTAATGTTAAACCATCTGTAATTTCTGGAACAGGATCGACTTGGTAATGCTAGGTTTGACTTGCTAATATGTTATTACTGTAGGAAGAGAGGGAAAATTGTGTTCACCAGTCTTTTCAGAGAAAGCACTATATTTTTCAGAAGAAATGCTTCGTAAATCTCTTGGGGGTGGTATATAAGACCTTGAGGGAATGTGCAAATAACAAGGATAAGTGGAATTTTCCCTCTGTACTGAAGGAATACGGAATGTTATGTCCCAAACAGAAAAAAGTGGCAGTGCCAGTGGAGCCTGTGAGGCTGAGTACTGCACGAGGGAGAAGAAGTGAAAAAGAAAACATTGGTGACACCTCAGTAGAAGATCTAGAAAGATTTCATGCAGAGGTTGTATCATGTGATATAATTCTTCCTCTGGTCCCCACAAATTTTCAGTCAGGCCCACAAATCGTTAATGTTGCAGTGTGTGTCTGTGTGTTTTTTTTATTCATAGGTTCACAGATATTCTGTTTCTCTTTCCAGATATGTGATAGTATTTGATTTTCCTAACCTCTTAAAATTGTGGTTTGCGTTGACCAGCAAACACGTGTGGAAGGTACACGGGTCACATTCCTTCCCTCTCAGGGCAGTGGCCACGTTCTAGGTAATAGAATCTCGGATGCCACTTGTCCCTGTGTAGGCAGAACCCACAGTCAACCTACGACAGACATGGCTGAGGGGGGTTATCTCCTTATTGTCTTAGGCTGCTAAAATTTTTAGATCGTTACTGCAACATAATCCGGTCTATGGCAGTTGATATGGAAGTTGACAGCTGGTAGTAGAGTGTGCTGGAATTTTTTAAAAACATTATCGGATTTGGCACTGGAGTGAGGCATGGGAGATAGACGTTAAAAAAGTTGCTGGAACATGAAAAGATGAAAATCTATTTGCTACAGTGATAAGGCATTTGGCAGAAGGTAAAGGAAACAAAGACATGGGCAAAATGAGGACACGTCCAGGAAAAAAAGGGGTTACGTCTACTGGTGCGTGGAACTGAGCAGAGTCTAGAAAGAAAGTAGTCACGAATGTTTTTGAGAGCTGTGTATTGTGGAATTCCACCAACCTGGACTAAATATGATCATAAGTTAAATTATTAAAAATGACTCCAGGAGTTTCCGTCATGGCTCTGTGGTTAATGAACCTGACTAGTATCCGTGAGGACATGGGTGTGAGCCCTGGCCTTGCTGAAGGGGTTAAGGATCACAGTGGTGCCAGGAGCTAGTGGTGTAGGTTGCAGACGCAGCTCGGGTCCCACGTTGCTATAGCTGTGGTGCAGGCCGGCAGCTACAGCTCTAATTTGACCCCTTGCCTGGGAAGCTCCATATGCTGCAGGTGCAGCCCTACAAAAAAAAAAAAAAAAAAGAGAGAGATTGTAGACTTCAGAAAACCATAGGTCTCAGTTCTCCGTCGAACACGAAGTGGGCCAATAAAGCTGCTGGCCAATAAAGGACATAGTCCCTGATGCCCCCTTGAGATATGATCAAAGAGAATGGTCGAGAAGGAAGAATCTCTTAGAGGTGGAAACTAGGAGCAGTGAAGAGTAAGGGATGTCCAAGGGGTCAAGTCAGGGCAGCCTCCACCTCCAGAACAGGGCTCTTTTCTCATTACTAATCCGCGGTACACTGAGCGTGTGAGGGCAGAGGACCATCAGCTCATAAGCATCAGATCAAAAGAAGCCACGTCTGGCCTTGACAGAGGCTCTTGGGCGTCGCCTCCTTGTTGATGAACCATCACACATCACCCAGAGACCCTGGACGATGAGTCTGGTTTTGTTAGAGGATGCGAATTTGGGGGGGTTATTCTGGAGAAGGGACGATTGTATTTTGAATGTAGAAAGGATAACTGGTCACCGGGAGGGAGTTCTCTGGCAATTATTAGGATTGTGTGCAAATATCCCAGTCCTTTCCACTTCCAGGATGAAGGCAGGATTGTTCTTAACGTTTGAAAGTTAGATGCAGACATGTGACTTGCCTTGGCCAATGATATCTAAGTAGAAATTATGCATATCATCCCTGTGACAACACATTAAGAGCCAGAATATGATTCCCCGTGCTTCCTTCTTCTGGTAGCAGTCACTAAAAAATTTTCCAAAGGTTGACATTCTGAAAGCCTGTATTCCTGTAGGAGCACATTCCCAGCTGGCTCTCAGTTGAATAATCAAGAAATCAGCTTTCACTGCTTTAAGCCATTAAGGATTTGGGCAGAAGGGTGGAGGCAGGGCTTGTTACCACAGCAAAACCTTGAATATCCTGACAGATAATGTGACTGGTTTTAATGTGACTGGGTTTTCTGAGCAAACCAAGGAAGGGGGTGAATTCTGCACAGAATGGTTCAGGGTCAAACAGTCATCCTGTGGGGACAGCAATGTGTCATCCAGAGGTTTTCTGGGACACATTCTTGATACATGCATCTGTATTCATGTATACTCACTGCTTCCTTTGTGTGCTATTATTTTTCAGTTTTTATATCAGAGTTACGCTAGCCTTAAAAAAATGGTAGACAAATGTTATGAGTTTGGTTTCTTAGGCTTCGGACGGCAAAAGGAACGGAGGGGTGATCTGTGCCTTAGTTAACCTTGTGAGCTCACCTATAAACCAATTTGATCATTTCACTTGCAAGAGGATGATTCCTAAATTAAATTAACTTTCGCAAAAGAAAGACATTTATTGCTTCACATGCAGGAAAGACAAAAGTAGCCCCAGGGACTCAAACAATGCTGCAAACTTTCTCCTCTTTTTTCCTCTTTTCCTTTATCTCTGTGTCTGCGTCTGAGCTCTTTGTCTGCACATCCGTGTGTCTCTCTCAGGCTCCACCTCTCGTTCCGAGAGTTTCTGGCTGTGCGTCTGTCTGTCCTGTCACCATAGCCCTGCCTTCCATCCCTTTCTCTCCCGCTGCCTCTCCTTATTAGTCGTGAGCTTAATTTCTATGGCAGGGAGTTGCTCCAGCCACGTGCAGTTACAGGCTTACATTGTCCCCGTAGAGCAACCAAGAAGAAAAGAACGTTTACCGCAGAAGTGAATACAAAATCACTGGAAAGTTAGCTCCCCTTGTGGCTCAGCAGTAACAATTCCGACTGGTGCGCATAAGGCTGTGGGTTTTATCCCTGGCCTCACTCGGGGGTAAGTATCCGGCATCGCTGTGAGCTCTGGTCCAGGGCACAGGCGAGGCTCAGATCTGGTGTTGCTGTGGCTGTGGTGTAGGCCGCCAGCTGCAGCTCCGACTTAACCCCTAGCCTGGGAACGTCCATATGCTGCGAGTGCGGCCCTAAAAAGGAAAAAAAGAACAACAACAAAAAAATTACTGGAAGGGACTCTTACTAACTCTGTTTGGGTCACATGCCCACCACAGATCATTAAATATAAGGATAAACAAAAATATGGTTCGACATGATTGGTTTACTCCTATGATGCGGCATCAGTGTACTGTAACCTCCCACTATCATAATGTCATGTAACTGAGTTGGGGGAGAAGCCACCCCCCCCAAAGGACAAAGAAGAGAGATAAAGATGAAGGGTGAGATATAGCTGTTAGGCAAAAAACCACAGTAAATATCCACACCCCCAAAACAAAACAAAACAAAACCTGTCTCCACTCTGGAGGGTATAAGTCTTGGGCGATATTTTTCAGTTGCCTTCATGGTTGCTGATCTACTTGGTTCTCCTAACTCCACTTGTGTCAGTTTTGACCATTTATATTTTTATTGGAAAACCACTTACTTAATCTAGATTTTCAAATGTATTAGCAAAAACGGAACAGGCTTTCCTTCGTAGTGTCCATCAAAAGGAAAGCCTATGGCGCACGGCCAAGGGCAATTCCGTACCAGCAATTCCCTGGGGGACACATCGAAAGCACTTCAGGCTGCTCTTGCTTTGGTTAATCAGGAACCAAACTATGTCCAGAGGATGGAAGGACTTCATATCCTTCAGGCAACTGTCTGTGCATATTGCTTTTCACAACTGAGCTTTTGACAGGTCCTGGGTAACAGAGACTCAGGGGTTATAACCTCTGACAAGAACTTGGAGTACAAATTATTTCTAATGCTCAATTTCATATGTTTCATTGGTCAGTCAGAATGCAGAGTTCAACAAGGAACTTCTGTGAAGCACAGGGACCGCTACTCGACATTCCGTAATAATCTGAAGGGAAAAGAATCTTAAAAAGAATGGATACGCCCATACGCATAAGTGAATCACTTTGCTATACACCTGCAACTAACACAATACTGTGAATCAACTAACCCCAACAGAATTTTTAAAATAAAAATAAAATAAATACATGGAGTTCCTGCTGTGGCTTAATGGGTTACAAACCCAGCTCATATCCATAAGGATGCAGGTTCAGTCCCTGGCCCCAATCAGTGGGCTGAGGATCCAAGATTGCCATGAGCCGTGGTGTAGTTTGCAGACGCGGCTTGGATCTGGTGTCGCTGTGGCTCTGGCGTAGGCAGCAGCTGTAGCTCCGATTAGACCCCTAGCCTGGGAACCTCCATATGCCGCAGGTGTGGCCCTACAAAGCAAAAAATAAAAATAAATACATAAACACAAATATAGTGGAGAGAGTTGGCATTCTCTTATGAAAGTGGAGACCTCTAAGTAGGACACACGTCTGAAGAGAAGACTCCTCGGGACCTCACAAAGGTAGGGTCACAGAATAAGCACTCACGCACAGGGCCACGTTTCTTCTCAGATCAACTAAACAGCTGAAGAAAACACAAGAGACGGACCGCATCCTGCAAGAGCCTGTGAGGGTGTGGAGACAGCAGGTGAGAAAGGAAAAAGGCGTATGGGTGTCAGGGCAAAAATGGTAGTGAAGACGGCGTTGAGAGAGAAAAGAGACTTCGAAGGGCAGAAGGTAAGCAGGGCCCAGAGAGAATTTAATGAATGAGCATGTCTCCTGAACGTATTTCTTTCCCGCTTAGGGGCTACCTGGAGAGAGAAAGCAAAGCTTGGATGAAAAGATGAACGGAACGACTGTGCAGCCACTGTGACGCAAGGAGGTCCGAGCTAAAGACTGAAGGACGGGAGAGCAGCCCTGAGAGACACAAGGCCTTGCCTGTCCTGCTCCAGTTGAGCTCCCAGTTGAATTCAGCCTCGTGAAGGACCCTAAATACAGTCACCAGAAACAGAGGAAAAGGGCAGCTGGGTCCAGCCTGAATGCAAACCAACACTGAGAAACAATAAGCTGTTGCAGTTTTAAGCCCCTGTTTGTCCTGTCAGGTATATGGCCAGGTCTGGAACAGCTTGCCCAGTCTTCTGCTAGCCTGCTACTAATGTGAGCAATGAAACCACCAACATTCTGAATCTACACCATCCTTCATGAAGGACCACGAATTTGCGCCTCCTTGAGAAGGAAGAGTACAGGGGTCTGTGGGTATTGAGGAAAAAAAACAAATCCAGCAGCAAGATTCTCGCGGATATTGTGCTATTAACACTGACCTTGTGTGTGCTTTCTTTCCCTTTCCCCACATGATAAAATGTTTCTCTTTATCATGGTTTCAGCAGTGCTTTGAATCACTGTCTAGCTGTTCAAGACCCAGGGTTCTCCGTTTTCCCATGAAGATGCATGATAACCAACACCTGCTTGAGTGGTACATGCACAGGGGTCTGCCTGAAAGCCCACCCCACTGCCTCTATGATCCTCCTGGCTTCCTTCTCTAGTGCAGCCAGTTCAGAGGAGCTGGTTTTGTGAAATATCTGAGGAGTTCCCGTCGTGGCGCAGCAGAGACGTCTCCAACTAGGAACCATGAGGTTGCGGGTTTGATCCCTGGCTTCAGTCAGTGGGTTAAGGATCCAGCACTGCTGTGAGCTGTGATGTAGGTCGCAGAAGCGGCTCAGATCCCATGTTGCTGCAGTTGTGGCTGTGGCTGGCAGCTGTAGCTCTGATTAGACCCCTAGCCTGGGAACCTCCATATGCCGTGCGTGGGTACAGCTGTAAAAAGACAAAGAGAAAGAAAGAAAGGAAAGAAAGAAAGGAAAAAAGAAGAAAGAAAAAAAAAAAAAGAAAGAAAGAAAGAAAGAGAGAGAGAGAGAGAGAAGAGAGAGAGAAGAGAAGAAAGAAAGAAAGAAAGAAAGAAAGAAGAAAGAAAGAAAGAAAGAAAGAAAGAAAAGAAAGAAAAGAAAAGAAAGAAAGAAGAAAGAAAGAAAGAAAGAAAGAAAGAAAGAAAGAAAGAAAGAAAGAAAGAGAAAGAAGAAAGAAAGAAAGAAAGAAAAGAAAGAAAGAAAGGAACGGCAAGCATGCCAGGAAGGAAAATGGCATTTCCGGAGCTACCATGCCAAGCAATACTTCCTGTGACAGTACCTACTCGCGCTCTCTCTCGATCCCGCCCGCCAGCCACCCAATAATCCCTGCACTCTAATTAACTGTTTACTGACACTCTGATGAGACTCCTTTTAACCTACCATGTCACTCTTTTTGAACTTCAACTTGTTCCTTGATTCAGCTCGCGACAGTAATGGGAGAAAAGACACCCTGGTTGATTATTTGCTTGTCACTCTCCCCAAGTAAGTGCCCCCTCCTTCTTCTTAACCTCTAGATAATTCAGCCGTCGATAGACACTTTCTCTCTCTGATACTCTCTCAAAAGGAAGAGTCAAATGTTCTTTCAATCAGTTCTCACAGCCTTTTAAATGTGCTCCTCTGACAAGGAACTCCTTTCTATTAAACTACTGTATGTGTTTCTCACTGTGAGGACAGGTCTACTTACCATCTTTACTTTCAGCATCAGTGCACAGCAAACAGCACACACTTGGTGATTCAGAGCAGAACCGAAATTAAATGTGAAAATTTTAAATGTTACCTGTTTAACAAAATATAAACAAACATGGGAGTTCCTATCGTGGCGCAGTGGAAACAAATCCCACTAGGAACCGTGAGGTTGCAGGTTTGACCCCTGGCCTCGCTCAGTGGGTTAAGGATCCAGAGTTGCCATGAGCTGTGGTGTAGGTTGCAGATGCGCCTCGGATCTGGCATTGCTGTGGCTGTGGCATAGGCTGGTGGCTACAGCTCTGATTATACCCCTACCGTGGGAACCTCAGGGTGTAACCCTAAAATGACAAATATATATATATACATACATATATATATATGTATGTATATATACACAAACTTAAATGGAAGAAAATAGTTTCATGATTAATTGTAGCAGGACCTCTTCAGCAAGAATGATTTGTGAAATGGTGGAAAATAAAATAAAAAATCAGAGCCACAACAGCTCAAATAAACCTGTGGAAATCATGATTAATTCTAAAAAATAATAACGCAGTGATAGATAGCACAATCACCTTTTCAGCTTTCTAGTCTCCTCTGTTCTATCTATAACTTTATATTTGGTTTATAATTTGACCCTAGAAACAATTACTATATTTCAAGGCAGTATATTTTCTAGGAGTATATGGAGATCCTTCCTCATTCGGCTCAAGGCAAGGCTCAAATAGCAGGAGAATGAAGAGAAAGGAAAAGAAAAATGCTGCCAGTTAGGGCTTTGTTCCTTTTACTTATCTTTATAGCCACAGAGGAAATAGAGATAAATCTGAGGCTGGAGAAAACTATAATAAAATTCCAATTAGTATTGTCAAAATATTTGAGAGCAATTACAGTCACTGAAACAAGAACAGATATCAATAAAAAGAGCAATGAGAGAAATTTCTGGAATGGAAAAACCCCAGCAGTAATTTCAAAGCCTTCCTGACTACATCACCCAAATTAGAACCCATGTTTCCAGGAATACACCCCACGGGTCATGCAGAACAGCCCTGTTAAATTAAGCTAGGCGATCTGACATGGATTTCTTTGCCATCCATCTTCTCAATCAACTTTACTTAAGTATAATTTACACATGATAAACTACATTTATTTCCAGTATGCCGTTAGAAGAGTCTTGACAGCTTTTAACTACCACAAGTTTGTAACCACTACCATAATCCCCAAAATGTTCACCGTGGCTCTTTTCAATCAACCCATCCACTCCCAGCCCTGGGAGACCACTTACCTGCTTTCTGTCCCAGTAGGCTACATTCTGCATTTTCCAGAATTTCAAGTAAACAGAACCACACAGAAGTTACTCTCCTTTGGCTTCTACGCTGTGTATGTTTTTGAGATTCTTCACGCCGTTGTATTCTTTTCACTTAATCACTGAGCATTATTCCACTGTATGGCTATACCAGTTTGTATGTTCACTCACTTCCTGATGGACCTGTAAGTTGTTTCTAGTTCAGGGCTATTATGATTAAAGTTGCCATGGGTTCATGAATAAGGCTTTGGACTGACGTATATTTTCATTTATCTTAGGCATGTGCTGATGCATGGAATTGCTAGGTCATACAACTGCATGTTGAACGTAAACTACAAAGCTGTTTACCAACGTGTGTGTACCATTTATATGCCTTCCAGCAACATGTGAGTTACAGGTGCTCCGTCCACATCTTTGCCAACACCTGGTATTGTCAGCCTTTGTCATTTTTTTAAGCATTTTAGGGGTTCAGTAGCTTTGGTTTGCATTATTCTGATGACTAATGGTGCTGAGCATCCTTTTATGTGTTCACTGGCCATTTATATATCTTTTTGCCAAATTTTTTTTTTCAGATCTTTTGCTCATTTGTTATTGGGTTGTGGTTTTCCTGTTTTTGAGTTGTGACCATTCTTGATGGATTCTGGATGCCAAAAAAAAAATCCACAACAAGGGAAAAAACTACCTTTTTTCTATGGCACAAATGATCCTATCTACAAAACAGAAACAGATCACAGGCCAAGAAGAACAGACTTGTGGTTGCCAGGGGGGAGAGGGAATGGACTGGGATTTTAGGGTTGGTGGATCCAAACTGTTACATTTGGAATAGATGGGCAACAGGGACCCACTCTACATCGCAGAAGACCATGTGTGATGGAGTCACTTTGCTGTACAACAGAAATTGAAGAAACACTGTAAATCAACTATACTTTAATAAAAACATTTTTTTAAAGTACATATATATATGTGTGTATATATGGGAGGGGGGGAGAATAATTCCTCCCAGTCGGTGGCATACTCTCATTTCCTTAATGATTTTTTTCAAAGTATAAAACGTTTCAATTCTGATGCGGTCTAGTTTATCCTTTTAAAAATTTTTAGAGTTTGTACCATCTTAAAAACTATTGCCTACTGCAGGGTCACAGAGATTTTCTCTTATACTTTCTTCTAAAATTTCATAGTTTTGGCTTTTACATTTAGGTCTTATGATCCATCTCAAGATAATCTTTGTGTCCAGCATGAAGTATGTGCTGAGATTCATTTTATCCCACGAGAATATTCAATTATCCCAACATCATCTGTTGAAAATATTACCATTTGATCCACTGAATTATTTTGAAATCTTATCAAAAATTGATATCAATGTGTATGTATATATTTCTGAAGTCACTATTCTGTTCCATTAATCCGTATGTCTACTCTTGTACTAATGTTCATTATCTTAAGCCCTGTAACTTTGACATCCTGAAATTAGCATAAATTTTCTAATTGATTCTTATTATTCTAATTGCATTAGATACTCTAGATTTTCTGTATATCCGTATGAATTTGCCAATAAAAGAAAGGCTACAGGAATTTTGACTGGGGATATGTTGAATCACTAGAACAACTGAGGGAATTCTGAAACTTCAATAGCATTGATTCCTCCAGTCCATGGACCTAACATATATACATCCCCATTTGGTTTATCTTTTTTAATTTTCCTCAGCGCCGTATGATAATGCTCTGTATGCAGCTATTTAATATATGTTGTCAAATTTAATTTTAGATATTTTAATTTTATACTATAAAATCATGTGTTTTTCCTTAATTTGATTTCCCAACTGCTTGTTGCTAGTATAAAAAATTCAATAAAGTTTGTATATCAAACTTGTATGACATCATCTGACTAAATTCACTTATTCTAGCAGGTTTTTTTACAGGTTCGTTAGCGTTTTTTCACATATACTATAACGCCTTCTATAAATAGAAAGTTTTACTTTTTTTTTTCCCAATCTATACACCTATTATTTATTTCTCTTGCCTGTTGCAAAAGCTATGAATTCCAGTAAAATGTTGGATGAAAGTAGTGAAAGCACATACTCCTGCCTGCTCCCAGTCTTACAAGGAGAGTATCCAGTTGTTCATTATTAAATATATTAGTTGCAGGTTCTTCAGACTCCCTTTGTCAAGTGAAAGAAGGGTTATATTTTTAATTTCCCAAGGATTTTTTAAAATCACTTATTAGTGTTGAATTTTTTTAAAGTAATTCTACTTTACCTACAGAAATAATAATGTTTTCCCTTTTATTATTCTTTTAGTTACTTTTGAATTACAGTAATTGATTGTGAATGCTAAACAAATCTTGCATGTCTGGGATAAATCTAATTTGGTCATGAGGTGTTATCCCGTCTATATATTTTACCAAATTTGATTTGCTAACATCTTGTTTGTTAAGAACTTTTCTGTCTGTGTTCCTAAGGGATAATGATTTTGTCTTTCAATATCTTTGTTGTCAGAGAATTTCAGTCCTCATAAAATAATTTGGGACATGTTCCTTTCTCTTATTTTCTGCAAGCTATAAAATCTGATATAAAGTACGACAGGTATTCTTCTTTCATAAGCTTTTTGATAGAATTCACAACGAAGTCCATCTGGGACTAGAGTTTTCTTTGCAGGAAGGCTTTTAATTACAAGTTTGAATTGTTCAAAATGTACAATGCTATTCAGATTTTGTGTTTCTTTTTGCATCCATTTTGATTATTTGTGACTTTCACGTATGTCCACTTTCATTTATCTCAATTTTAGTAATGCATTTCCGTCCTTTATGTCTATTTTATCTGATGCAAATGTGTAAGCATTTCTGTAGAGTATATACGTAGATGTGAAATTGGGGGCTTTGTTTATCCTCTCCATTATATCTTTATTTTCTTTTACACTAACCTCTGCTTTTATTGTTATGTTGTTTTCTGTGGCTTTCTTTTGGTTTATTCCATTTTTTAACCGTATGCTTTGCGTCTTGATTTCCAAACTACATTCCTTCCCAACTAGTGTCCATGAGGACGCAGGTTCGATCCCTGGCCTCACTCAGTGGGTTAAGGATCCCATGTTGCTGTGGCTGTGGTGTAGGCTGGTGGCTGCAGTTCCAATTTGACCCCCAGCCTGGAAACCTCCATGTGCTGCAGATGCGGCCCTAAAAAGACAAACATTTAAAAATAAAATTAAAGTTGTCAAAAAAATCAGTAATTTGTGCAGAGCAGACAAAACATCAGGGTAGCAAATTCCTGCTCAGATTTAAAAATCTGTAATGTTAAGTTGACACTGACAATGTTTCCTTATACCAGAAAACCAACGGAATATATCATTTATCTTGACTGCACTAATGAACTCTGAACTGCGTCATCTCAAGTACCTAAATCTTTCCTCAGTGCTTTATCTAGTGGACCAGCAAGGTTCAATCATTAACTTGTTCAGCATGCAATCCTTGAGTGCCTGATATATGGCAGTACTGTTCCAGGCACTAGCAACACAGTATGAATCCACAGATGAAAATCAATGCCTTCAGATATTATTAAACATTTCTCCAATAAACACATGAAAAAATGTTCAATATCACCCATCACTAGTCAAATGCAAATCAAAGTCACAATGAGATATCACCTCACACTCAATTGGATGGCTACTATTAAAACAAAACAAAACAAAAAATGAAATTACAAATGTCAGCAAGGATGTGGAGAAATTAGAACCCACTTTGTAAGGAATATAAAATGGAACAGTCACTGTGAAAAGCAGTCTGGAGATTCCTCAAAAAGTTGAAAATAGAACTGCTGTATGATTCAGCAATTCCACTTTGGGGTACATATGTAAATGAACTGAGATCAGAGTCTCTGCGGATTATTTGGGATATCAAGGATATTTATACCCATATTGATATAAGCATTATTCACAACAGCTAAAATGCAGAAGCCATCCAAGTGTCCACAGACAAATGGATGAATAAGCAAAGGGTGATATGCATATAATGGAATAGTATTCAGCCTTTAAAAAGAAGGAAATTCTGGAGTTCCCATTGTGGTTCAGCAGGAACAAAATTGACTAGTAACCATGCGGATGCAGGTTCGATCCCTGGCCTCACTCAGTGGGTTAAGGATCCAGCGTTGCCATGAGCTGTGGTGTAGGTCACAGATGCAGCTCGGATCCCACAGTAATATGGCTGTGGCATAAGCTGGCAGCTATAGCTCCAATTCGACCCCTAGCATGGGAACTTCCATATGCCTCAGGTTCAGCCCTAAAAAAGTAAAAAAACAGAATTCTGATGTATGCCACGACATGAATGAATCTTAATGACATTATGCTAAATGAAATATGCCAATCACAAAACGGCAAATACGACTTACATGAGATACTTACCAGTCGTCCAAGTCATAGAGACAGAAAGTAGAATGGATGTTTCTAGAAGGAAGAGGGGAATGGAAAGCTATTGCTTAATGGGTGTAGAGTTTCAGGTCTTCAAAATGAAAAGAGCTCTGGTCATGGAAGGTAGTGACGGTTGTACAAAAACATGAGTGTCCTTCACGACATTGTAAATCCACTATACTTTAATATAAAAGATTCCCACTGTGGGTGGAATGTAAGCTGGTACAACCACTGTGGAAAACAATATGGAGGTACCTTAGAAAACGATATATAGAACTACCATATGACCCAGCAATCCCACTCTGGGGCATATATACAAACAAAACTTTCCTTGAAAAAGATACATGTGCCCATATGTTCATTGCAGAACTATTCACAATAGCCAAGACATGGAAAGGACCTAAATGTCCATCAACAGATGAATGCATTAAGAAGATGTGGTACATATACACAATGGAATACTACTCAGGCATAAAAAAGAACAAGATAATGCCATTTGCAGCAACATGGATGGAACTAGAAACTCTCATACTAAGTGAAGTCAGTCAGAAAGGGAAAGACAAATACCATATGATATCACTTATAGCTGGAATCTAATATCCGGCACAAATGAACCTTTCCACAGAAAAGAAACTCATGGACTTGGAGAATAGACTTGTGGGTGCCAAGGGGGAGGAAATGGGATGGACTGGGAGACTGGAGTTAATATATGCAGACTATTGCATTTGGAGTGGATAAGCAATGAGATCCCACTGTATAGCACTGGGAACTATGTCTAGTCACTTATGGAAATGATGGAGGATAATGTGAGAAAAAGAATGTGTGTGTATGTGTGTGTGTATGTGACTGGGTCACTTTGCTTTACAGCAGAAATTAGCACAACCTTTTAAGTCAACCATACTTTAATTTTGAAAAATTTGCTATGAAGAGTTCCCACCGTGGCTCAGTGGAAATGAATCTGACTAGTATCCATGAGGATGCAGGTTCAATCCCTGGCCTCTCTCAGTAGGGTAAGGATCCGGTGTTGCCATGAAGTGTGGTGTAGGTCACAGAAGTGGCTTGGATCTGGTGTGGCTGTGGCTGTGGCATAGGCCAGCAGCTACAGTTCTGATTCAACTAGCCTGGGAACCTCCATATGCTGCAGGTGCAGCCCTTAAGAAAAAGGGGGGGGGGATAATAGTAATTTTTACATTGTGTCTATTTTACCACAACAAAAAATTGAAAAAAAAAAAGTTATTTCAAGGAGTTTACATATAGTGAGAAAGAACAAAAATGAGCAAATAAACAACATAAAAACATGCTGTGCCAAATGGTGGAATGTTCTAGAGAAACACGAAGCAAGCAAGGAGACAGGGAATCAGGGTTGGACTGAGGATGGTGCGGTGGCCAGAGAGGACTTCACCAAGGAGGTGCTGTTTCAGCAAAGACTTTTGCGGGCCAGCTGCCCACAAACCTTGCCCTTCTCTTCCTAGGGCAGAACTGCTGCCGGCGGTCTCTGAGCCACGACCGCACTTCCCAGCCCTTCTCACATCCTGCTGGGGCCCCATCATCAACTCCCTCCCTAGAATCTGAGCAGAGGCGCTTTCTCTCACCTCAAAGTTGAGGTTTTTACTGAACCTGAAGTGGCTCCTTCACTGCCTCTTTCCTTTTCCGCCAACCGAAGCAGAAGTCTCTGAGGCTTTAGAGCAGTGCTGTCCAAGAGAGATATACTGTGAGCCATACGCGTTATTTTCAATTTTCTAGTTGCCATATTAATACAGGTATGAATATTTAGTGTAGAATGTACGTACTATCACTTTCTATAGTGGCAGTGTCATAGCTAAGGAAGTTTATCCAAGATGTGACTCATGTTAAAGTCTTCGTGGGTTAATTTAACCTATGAATTTAATGGGTTAAATTCATTGCAATTATGCATTTTTGAACTCAATACTTCCATAGTTTATTTCAATATGTATGGAGTATAAAATATTCATGAATACTTTATATTCTTTTTCTAAAATCCGGTGTGTGTTTTGCACTTGCAGCATATTTCTAGTGTTACCTGCCACTTTTCAAGCACTTAGTAGCCACAGGTGGCCCCACATTAGACAGTTCAGGTTTGGGGTATGGTGGAGGTGGGTCCCTGAATCTCCAAGTGGAAGACGGCCATGCTCCAACCATCCACATTTTAGTATCAAATGAGAGAAAAGTAAACTTCTTTTGTGTTAATCTTCCAAAGTTTTGAGGCCCATTTGTTATAGCAACTGACTCCTTGAAGTGGAATATTAAAAAAAAAAAACTAAAATATAGAGCTTTGGTTTAGCAATCCGGTAAGAGGTAGATTAGAAAACAGATCTTCGAAGCTGGGACTCGGAGACCCAAGTTACATGGTTAAACTATTACATACGCATGGAGACAGAAGACAGAACAAGTACGTGGTGATCCTGTAGCCTTAGAAGCTGTCTGAAAGATCCAGAATGCCAACAGCTGCTCTGTTAGTGTACTAGGGCTTCCAGAACAAAATACCACAGACCGGGTAGCTGACACAACAGACATTTATTTTCTGGGAGTTCTGGAGGTTGGAAGTCCAAGACCAAGGGCTAGAAGGGTTGGTTTCTGGTTAGACCTGTGTCTTCACGTGGCCTTTTCTCTGTACACATGTACTCCTGGGATCTCTTCCTCTTCTTGTAAGGACCCCAATCCTGTTGGGTTGGGGCCCCACCATTATTACCTTGTTTAACCTTAAACCCCCCCAAGTGCCTCCATCTAAGTAAGTCACATTGAGGTTAGGTTCTGCAATATAACGAAGTGGGGCGGGGGCGGTGGATTCTGCCCAAAAAGATGCTGAGTGTTCCTCTCTGCACTCAACAAAGATTTCAAGAAAGAAATGTGCTCAGGAAAGAACTGGCTGGCTTGCAAACAGAAATGGAAGGGACTAAAGAAAATCTAGAAATAAGGTGGGCTTGGGGTCTTGCAGGCTTATAAAGCTGCCTGCAGATAAGACCTGAAGTGTTGAGCAAAAGCACCAGGAAACTGTCTCAGTTAAGCACAGGTGTGCAAAGCGGAAAGTCAGGCCGTGGTGCCTCAGCCTCTTCCCACCAAGTCTACTGCCTCCCATGAACCCCTTAAATTAAGAGGAGACATGGAGGAGCAAGAAAGGAAAGAGACAGAGCAGGTCCAAGAATCATTTCCAAGAAAGAACTTGGGATATGGTTACTGCACATGGAGCTGACTAGAAATCAAGGGAGTAAGTTTTCTAAAGAATCGAAGTCGCCTGTGACAGTAAAACATCCTCCGAGGGACCTCAATATCCAGCAGCAGGAAGCAGGCTGTAAAAGCCGCGCAAGCTCCAAGGAGGTCATATTCCTTCACGCTCATCAGCAAGAATAATGGGTGAGAAAGAACAGCCCTGAGGCCAGAGGCAAGGGCCACAGAGAACGGTGAACAAGCAAGTTCTGCCCATCGAGCAGGACCAATGTCCAGGGAAGGAAGCTGCCTGACCTCCGGGGCCGGGAGCCTTCCAGGGTCTGTCCAGTCGGACTGCTCCTTGCGACGGACCCACCACCGCCTTGGATCTCCCAGTCTGCCCTTTTCCAAAATACAAGTTTCCATTGCAGTTATCCTGTTCCTAGTCCTTTTTTTTTTTTTTTTTTTTTTTTTGACGAGGGAAGGGGGAGGTGGGCAGACAATTCGTGTTTGAATTCACTGGTCTCTGGACCAAAGGGACACATGACCAAAGAAGTCCCTGGACCTCAGCACAGCGGAGCGGGGGGGGACTGTGGGTCTTTCCTTCAGGGAGGAGGTCGTGCACACAGATATTAGGTGGCCAGATGGCAGTCTGTGGCGTAAAGGGCCAGCTGCCCCAGGAGTCCTTACTCCCTGTTCATGGATTCTTGTTAGATTCTTGCTGGGACATGTTCCAGAGACAGCGGTAATCATCACAGCTCCCCCTGAAGCCAGAGCGGCCCTGTAACTAGTTGTTCTCTCAAGAGAATGTGAGAACACGTGATGTATTCCTGTCCACTGTCTGATTTCCCTTCCACTATCTAGAAACAGAGGCCTTGGGGTGTTCCCGTTGTCTCTCAGTGGTGATGAACCTGACTAGTATCCATGAGGACACGGGTTCGATCCTTGGCCTCACTCACTAAGGATCAGATGTTTGGATGAGCTGTGGTGTAGGTCACAGATGCATCTCAAATATGGCGTGGCCGTGGCTGTGCTGCAGGCCAGTGGCTACAGCTCCGATTCGACCCCTAGCCTGGGAACTTCCACATGCTGCAGGTGCAGCCCAAAAAAGACAAAAAACAAAAAAGGAAACAGAGGCCTTGGAGGCCTGGCCTAAGAGACTGAAGAGCCACAGAGGGAAGAAGCCTGGGTCCCAGAGAGGCCATTTTAGCGAAGCCACGTGCCACCCAGGAGTACCAGCATCAGCTGTCATGTGAGCGAGAGGTAAAGTGCTTTGTCAAGGCATTGAAAACTGGAGGTTTCTTTGCTGTGAAGCTAAGAGCACCCTAATTAACAGGAAGGAGAGAGTACGGAGAGGTACGTAGCTCCCTGGACAGAAAGCATTCCAGACAGAGGGAACAGTACATGCACAGCCCTCGGGCAGCAGCAGAAGTGTGTCCAGGGATTAGCAAGGAGCAGAGCACGACCAAAGACAAGCACACAAGGGGAAAAGCTGAACCGATAAGATCAGAGCTGGAAAAAGGGGCCAAATCCTTAAGACCTGGTCAGCCACTGTAAGGACTTGGCTTTTACTTTGAAGGAGCTGGGGAACCATGGAAGCGTTTGGAGAATAAGGAAACATTTGGACCCTCCAGCAGGTGCTTCAGAACAGATTACAGGGGGCAACAAATAGGTCTGTTCAAACAGTCCGGGGAAGAGGGAAAGGTGGCTTGGAACTGCGAGGTGGTGGCGGAGGTGGGAAGCTGTGTTTGGATTCTGGGTATATCTTTGAAGCAGTGCCGGAATTCCCTGGTGGCCCAGTGGTCAAAAATCTGGCCTTGTCCCTGCTGTGGCTCAGGTTCAATCCCTGGCCCGGGAATTTCTGCATGCCATGGGTACAGCCAAAAAGGAAGAAAAAAATTAAGTAGTGCCAAAGACTCCTTGTCTGAAATGCAGGCATAAATGATATTTCTGCTTCTGGCTGGTTCATGTCAGAGAGCTCTATGCATCGAGAGCAGAAACTGGCTCTGAGCAGCTCCGAAGTACTTGGTGTCCTCTGCAGGGAAAAGGGCCCCGTCAAGGCATGACAGCAGTGTGGTTTCACCCTGGCATCAATAACTGATGTGTACAAAGTCCATGAAACTAACCAGAGGCCTCAGGAAAGCTTTGGAGCCCCCAGCCCAGAGAAACTTTCCGATGATATTTGATGCTATTAAAATATATTCATCCTCTGTGCCATCATTAATGTGAACGTGAAAACTGCCACTGGCCTGAGAGACAAGAGTGCTTTGGGTTCTTTCAAACAGCCAGCTGTGACTATTCCAAAACAGACAAAACTGACAGGCTACCACTTTAAACGGGAAAACTATCGAGATGTCAGGGTTTTTTTTATTAAAAGTGTAGCTGATTTAAATGTTGTGCCAATTTCTGCTGTACATCAAAGTGATCCAGTCATACATACTTATGCACTCTTTTTTTTTTAATATTATTTTCCATCATTATCTTTCCCGGGAGATTGGATATAGTTCCATATGCTATACTCTAGGACCTTACGGTTTATCCATTTTCAATGTAATTGTTGGAAGATGTCAGTTTTTTGGTGTGTTTTTTTTTTTTCTTTTTTTAGGGCTGCTCCTGTGGCATATGGAAGTTCCCAGTATAGGGGTTGAATTGGAGCTGCAGCTGCCAGCCTATGCCATAGCCACAGCATAGCTGTGGGATCTAAGCCTCCTCTGCAACCTACACCACAGCCTGAGGCCAGGGATCAAACTTACATCTTCATGAATACTAGTCAGGTTCTTAACCTGATGAGCCACAATGGGAACTCCCAAAGATGTCAATTTGAAAGCCAGGAAATTCAGTGAAGCTTGACTCACAGACTGTACTGAGGGTTACCCTCTCTAACTTCTAATTGCATATTTAACATAAGAATCACTAGATAACCGTGAGAGCAAAACGAATTACTTACTACTGCATAAGCTTTAATTCATCTCTTGCTGTCCCTTTCAAAATTTTAGTCCCGTGGTTACAGCACATGGTGTCCTCACTGGCAGCACTGTCTGCTCTCTTCTCCGCGTCATACGTCCTCAGCTATGCTCCGAGTTGGTCATTTTTCACTCCTTTAGAAGAACCACTGGGAGGAAAAGCAGGTAATCCATTTACATAGCTGTATTGGGTTTTTTCCCACCGTAGAGCACGGCGACCCTGTTACACATACATGTACTGTTCTTCAACCAGCAGCTTCACCTGGTTTAGGCTGACAATGACGAAGACGGAAACTTTTTGAAATTTGTAATTATTTTTTTAAAATCACAAGATTACAAAAAGTTTAGGAAAAGAGCAAACATGCAGTAGCCTAAGGGGATGCTCTAACATCATGCCACTGTAATTGCAAACATCGGGAAGGTATTTAACCATGAGACAAGTGAAGAAATGAGTAAAATGGAAAAGTGTGCTCCCGAGTGATGTCAGCAAGCTTAAGAAAACGACAAAAGTGGCCACATGGGAACGCGATGAAACAACGAGAAGCCCAGTCAACTGGGCGTTAGAAACAGGAAGAAATCCTCCTGGAATCAAAAGGAAAGGCGGAATTTAACATCATCAGCTTGAAGCCTGATGAAAACTGAAAACAACGAGGAATTACACACTCACGAAGGATGCTGGACCCATCTTCTAAATAGGGGGAAGGCCTACGAGGGGAGAAACCAACGCCACCGAGTATTAGACTCCATTCGCAAAAAGCAAAACACATGAGGAATAAGAAAATATTGTCACTTTAAACTATATAAAATATAAGATAAAGAAAACTATGCTCCCTTGCAAATAAGGACTTACAATTTTTAACAATTAAACAAAAGAAACAATTTAGGGGCACCCTTTTGCCCAAAACACAATCATTTTTGGTGGGACTTTTATAACACCCATGTGGAAAGGAGAGAAAGGAAATTAAAGTAAGCATGTCTTTAAAAGATAGACCAAAAGAATATGTCCTAATTTGCAAGGCCTTGTGGGTTCCCATGCTACTTGTATCATTGTTTATAATGGGTGCAGCTGAATATAAGAACAAAACAAAAGGAGTTCCCACTGTGGCACAGAGGGTTAAGAATCTAGTGTTGCCACAGCTACGGCATAGCTGTGGCTCAGATTTAGTCCCTGGCCTGGGAACTTTCACATGCCACCAGGGTGGCCCCCCCCCAAAAAAAAAAGAAGAAAGAAAGAAAGAAAGAGAGAGAGAGAGAACGGAAGGAAGGAAGGAAGGAAGGAAGGAAGGAAGGAAGGAAGGAAGGAAGGAAGGAAGGAAAAAGAAAAGAAAAAAATAAAAACAAGTCTCAGCTGTTCCATCACAGAAGTGGCAGGTTATTTGACAGGCACCCTCTGTCTGGAGATTTTATCCACTGCAGATTTTATACATCTTTTAAATTTCTGATAAGAGTAATAATCCAGGATCCCAAACGATTCCATGAAAGTGGTCATGCGAGCCTCCACCCTGCCACCCTCCTTCCTGAACATGTCTCCTTTTATTGGGAGCCTGTGTCTCTTCCTACCCCCCAGGAATGCAGAGTCACCTCCATTCAAGCCTTCCTCCTGGAGGAAGGAACACCTCCTGCCCCCCCACCCCCATCTTACCAGATTCCACTCACATCTGCCCCACTAACCACACCTGCCCTTGGCGCTCCCTCCAGGCCTTGCACCTTTAAGGTCTCATCTACAGCCTCACTGATAAACGTATCTGATGTAGTGAGGCCACTAGTACACACCCAAGACGTGGCCCTCTAGGTTTGCAACTAGAGGAGACGTGAGGAGCATTTGAAATCATTCATCCAGAGGGCGGCGGGGAGTGTGGGAGGGCCTGGGAGCGTGGGGTGAGTAGATGAAAATGACTGCATTCGGAACGGACGGGCGAAGGAATCCTGTGTGCAGCGCCGACAGCTCTATCTGATCACTTGTGATGCAACGTGGTGGAGGGTCATGTGAGAAAGAGAACGTAGATAAATGTATAACTGGTCACTTTTCTGAATAGCAGAAACTGACAGAATATTATAAAGCAACTATGATAATATTTTTTTAAAAAACCCTTGGTCTACTTACCATGTCTCAGCCACTGGGGGTGGGGAAGAATTATGAGTAGAATACAGTGTCTACTAGGCAGACTTGGCCTCCAGCCCAGGTCCCAGGCCCGAATGCTTAGGAATAAGGATAAGAAGTGAAAATAAGCACACACACAGAGTATTCTCTGACTCCCTATTTCAAAACCGCAGGGAACTAACCCGATAAGACTTCGCTGGGGGATAGGAGGAGGGCGCAAGGTGGGGGCCAAGGCCACCTCCCATCTAGAGCAGCAGCACCAGCAAAGAACCAGACCTGGCTTCACCTGATAGCAGCGGCCGCAGGCAGCGCCCTTGATGAAGGCCGCAAGGTCATCACAGAGCATCCCTGACCTTCTGAGTGCCAGGAGCTCCATGGGTAGGAGGTGGCACTCCATGCGAGAAACCTGATGTCATGCATGCCCAGTGGGGGCAGAAAAAAACCAAGATATGGAGGGCCAGAATGTCAGGGAAGGTTGAATGGTCTTGAGAGTATGTGAGCCTGGGGATGCCCAGGATTTACTTGGGGGTGGGGGTGGGGCAGAAGTGAGTCTTTGAACAAGGCTACAAAGTCCAGTGTGGTAGAGACGGTATTACAGAGAAACAACGCTTTATACTCCAAGGCGCTCACCGTGCCGCACCCGCTGCCCCCGCCAAGGTGTGGTCTGAGGACAGGCGTCTCGATGGCTCTGAGGGGATGTGAGTCAAGTGACTGCTCTTTGCAGGAACAAAGAGGGGCCTCTTGCAGACAATACCTTGGCCTTTGTGTATCAACACGTCCCCAGTTGCTTAGTGAAGTTGAGGGCTGTTATCTCTCTGGGGGCTGAATACTTCATTTGTCCAGTCTTTCCAAGGCTGAAGGACCCTGCGTAGGATGAGGTGGCTCGAAGTTGGGAGAAGGCAACATGTGAAGTATTTAAGGTTGAGTGTCTGGGCCCTGACGCCCTAACCCCAAACCCCTTTCTCTGCTTCCCAATGAAAACCATTACCAGTCAGTCCTACAAAATATTCTAACCAATACATGCTATTACGAGCATGCTGTTAGGAGGTATGAAAAGTTCCATTCAGCCATTTGACTCTAAGCTTAGAAAAAGGAAGGCGGCAGACATGCGTCTTTGGCCCGAAGCTTTTTAATGTGCTCGTTACTCATGTGTGTATGTACATGTGTGCTACGATGCACAGCAATGTGCCCAGTTTCACCAAATATGGAAACAGAAAGGTGCTTTCAGCAAACATTCTTTCCTATCCACTCTAGGTGATTAGGCGTCAGTAGCAAACGGTTTCGAGAGGCATCCTAAGTGTCCAATAGATACTCAGAATGTCAGAATTGCACTGGAAGGTCTCTAAAAGCCAGACCTTCCATTTTAAAGAGAAAATGCGGTCTAGCTGGGCAAGACCTTTTGTTCCATCCAGCAAGTTCATGGCCAAGCTGGATCTAGAACCTATGTCTCGCCCCTGCTCAAAGTGAATTCCTTCCCTGCGGGATGAGGCTTTGGAGATGAAAGGGCAGCTCAACCCTATTTTACCCAGAATCTGGTTTCAGGGCAGTGGTCAATCCCCATGTTCACTCTACAAACATCATGACCCTTCCAAACAACCGTGCCCAAACCTGCACCATAAATGTAGCATCATGCAAAGGGAGGTCCCATTATATACTCTCCATTATCACGCGACTCCTAGAAAGACCCAACCCAGCTCAAAATCCACCCCACCTAGTGTGTTCCGAAATATTTGTGACAGCACAACCCACTCCCTGCAACCTTGCCTAAAACATGCACACACGTGCATGCATACACACACGCACCCAAAATAGGCTCTTTCATTAAGTGAGAACACAAATCACACAACCATTAAGGAGACTGACGCTGCTCGACGGTGCCAAGGATGGCAAGGAATCTATAAAGAAGGAATCCCCTCTGTTCCCTGTGGGGACATGTAATCAAAGCCTAGGCACCTTTTCGGAACAGATGGATATCTGGATGTCATTTGAGATGGGAGCCGTAACTGCCCTTTGGTATTAATACGACCTTTTAAAAAAAAAAAAGTTTCGAAGCCCATGAGCAGGAACCAGTCACAGACTCATTTTCCTGACCTTGCTTGCGGTCAGACAAGGATAAATCTTCTGCCTTCTCCGAACTTGCAGGCGATCAGAGAAGCAAATGGGTCACGTTCCTGGACTCGGGAATGGCTGAAGACAACGGCCATCGTACACGGCAGCCCTCAGTTTAAGAAGCAGCATTAAACTGATCCACCAAAGAGACCTCAGAATTGCCAGGATGTGAAGCCAACGTCCCTCTGTGATCCATGTGGTGAAACATTACCTTCTAACTGCCTCCTATGACCACGCATTTGCAAACAGATGTTACACCGAGATGCCTGCTCCCAGCAGTGGAAGAAAAGGGAAATATCAGGCAAAGGTGATACATTCACCGGACAACTCGGACTCAATGACATGAATTGTATTTTACCACAGTGTATTCTTTCTGCAGAGTGGGATCAATCTTGAGACTTGGAGCCCCAAAGGGTACAAGAGTATCTGCAAGTCTGAGAAGCTGTGGAGCAAGGCTTGTGCACAGAGGAAAGTCAGGCCTCATCTGGCTACCTTCTTCTGATCACAGCCCTCGCTGCTCATTCTTCTGTTGTATCTCTACCTACCCACCAGATTTCTCATTTACAACCTCAACCCCTTCTGAAAACCAGTGATGACATGGCCACAAAGCAGCAAGACCCAGCCATTGGAAACCTCTGCACCTATTCCAGAGGGTGACACACCTTCCCCCTGCTTCCTGTTTTCATTGATGGGAACGGAGGATCCATCCCTGAGTCAGAAGCATCCAAAGCAGTCGAGGAATAACTATATAATTAGCATGAGCCTAAGGACCAAGACACTAGGAATTGAAAAAACACTGAATACTCAAGTCCAAATCCAGATTGAGTAAACTAGAAATCTCTGAGTGTGCACTTCAAGTAGAGGGTTTTTTTTTTTTTTTTTTTTTCATCTCTCCAGATTAATTTTAAAGCATAGTCAGGGCTGAGAACCACGGTTTAGCACCATAGAAAACCCTGGGGATTGTGGCCATATAGGAAATAGTGTACTATTCCAAAGTCAGTGAACTTTCAGGCAGAGTTATTGAGGTAGAACTGCAAATACTTCCAATAGCGTGAGATGCGGTGCGGCAATTTTAAAATACGGCCCCAAACTCTTGGACACTCCTCCCACTGAGAAGTAGGGCCCATGTTCTTACGCCTTTAATATAAATTGATCTTTGGCTGTTTCATGTTTAAAAGTATCACAGAACTGATGCTTAGTTCTGAGGCGACATTACGGAGGGCAATGCAATGTCCACCTTGTGGGCTGGAAGACTCATGCGGAGACCTGGGTCACCGTGTGAGTCTAGCCACCTTGAACCACCACGCTGTGACGAAAGGCAAGCCACACGGAGAAGCCACATCTTCGTGATGCCCTGGCTGAGTTCCCAGCCACTGTCAGCATCAACTGAATAACGGAGAGACTGACAGATTATTTACAAATTCCGGGAGCTGAAAACATCAATATAAGTAAGTGTGTTGGAATACAACCTGTGAATTTGCCCATCAAACATGCATTTTCCAGCTTTCCTCCAAACCTAAGATAACTCTTGCTTTAAGCAATCAGTGAAATTACAAGTGTCTGAAGCTACATATTGAGCTGTTGCTTGTTTCGAATAGATAGAGGCTACATTTTAATTGAAATAGATCAAATACTCTGAAAGTGCTAGGAAAAGGTCCATAACATAAAACTGCCTAACTTCAAAGAACCAATATTATTTTCAAAAGTCAGAGAAATGAACAGGATTTACCATTTGGAATGTTGATCCAGAAGGCAGAAGGGGGGTCCCCCAAAAAGGCACACCCAGGTCCTAATCCCTGGAAACAGTAAACGTCACCTAATTTGGAAAAAGGGCCTTTGCAGATGTAATTAAGGCTCTTAAGATGAATCATCCTAGATTTTACACATGGGACCTAAATCCAATGACAAGTATCCTTATAAGAGGTGGGCGCGGGAGGGCAGAAGAGGAGAAGGCCACGTAACTGCCCAGGCAGAGATCCGAGGGAGACAGCCATGCAGACATCAAGGATTGCTTACAGCCGCCAGAAGCTGGACGAGGCCAGCAACAGGTTCTTCTCCACAGCACCAGAGGAGGGTCGCCTTGCCAACATCTTGATTTCGGACTTCTGGCCTCCAGAACCACGAGAGAATAAATCCCTGGCTTACCAACCCATTTGGGGTAATCAGTTACGATAGCCACAGGAAGTCGACACAGCTGGAACTAAAACCCCACACATTTCTTCATCTAATTTTCTGCTTCCACATAAGTGCAAACTAACAAATTGCAACTTTATTCTTTAAATATGTCTCCTTATACTTCTACCTACAAGACAGATTTCAGTTCTAAATATCATTTTATTACAAAAGTGTCAAATTTTTATTACTATTCTTATTTATCTTTATGGTTAATGTTTCCAACGTTTTTTAAAAAATCTTCTTAATGTATGACCTAGCGGTGATTTTTAGGCTGTATTTATGAGCAATCTAAATAGAGTAGAGACTGAAGCACTCGATTAAGTATTCCGAATTCTGCAGTATGTTTATGCACACACACATGTACAGACGTGTGTATATATTCATACTTATATCTACATACATACATGTGGAAGGTGAGGGGTGGAAAATAAAGCACTTGGTTCAGAAAGAATAATAAGAATGACATCCTTGCTCGAAAGCATACTGCTTGTGGGAAGATGTCTGCAGACATCGAGGAAGACTGGCAAGTTCCGACAGCGGAAAATCCTGCAAAGCGACTCACCAGCGCTCCTCGCCACGGTCGGGGTCATCAAAGACGGGGAAGGCGTTGGGGAACTGTCACAGCCAAGAGAAGCCTACGGAGATATGGAGACTAAATATTACGCTGTACCTTGAAGAAGGGAAAAGGACCCTGAGTAAAGAGTCCGGAGAGTTGAATAAGATGACGACTTCAGTCAAGAATAATATGGCGCTATTGGTTCACTCACTTTAACAAATGTGCCACACAGATGCAGAGACCTTAACAGGTGGCACCGGGTCTGGATACATGGGAACTCTGTACTATCCTCTCCGTTTTTCTGTTCTTGGTATGTGTATTAAAACACACACACACAGAGGGCTGCCGCTATCAACATTCACGTTTAAAGTAAGTAAATAAGGTTGAGGGAAGTGAAACACTTAATACAAATCAGCAACGTTGAGGAAATTTTCTCGACTGTTTCCCAGAATGCTAGTCCATTGCAAGAAGTTACTTAAGAAGGCTGGAGATGTTCTGAAAAGGGATCACCACCAAGCAGCATTTCTGGGTTTGCAAAGAAAAAACCCAGCTGGTTCTGCTGGTAGCCGAACTTCCAGGACTAACTGGCGAGCCATCTGCTCGCCGCAGAGAGTGGTAACCATGGTTCACGTGTCGCATCGGCTTTCGCGTTAGGAAGTTTGCCCCAACAAGCCTGGGCAATTTCGCTTCCGCGCGCAGGTTGCGGGGGGAGGAAGGGGTGGCGGCGGCAGCATCCAGAGGGTGTATATCGTTTTCCAAACCCCATCTGCTCTCCCCTCCCCGGGCTGTGCCCGCGGTCTCCCCGCGCGGCAAGCCGAGGGCATGAGAGCGGGCCTTTTACGCGTAACAAAAGAGCCCTCCTCCCCGGCACCTCCTCCCGCCGCCCCGCGCCGCCCCCACCTTGGCTTCCCGCGGCCGCGGGGCCCGCGTCCCCGGCAGGAATTGGCTCCCGGGCGCGAGGTTTCCAGGTACCCGGAAGGGGGAGGGGGCCGAGGCGGCAACAATTGGGCGGGTGAAGGCGAAACGCGCGCCCAGGAGCGCCAAGATTCCGAGGGGCGGAGAGCCCGGGCCGTGCAGCCGCGCGATTGGCCGGGGCCGCTCCGCCGGCCGCCGCTGATTGGTGGGTTCTCAAATTCGGTCTCAAGGCGCCAGAGGAGGTGTTTTAGCGGGGACCGCGGTCCGAGGCCGGAGTCGCGCTCGGCGGGTCGGAGCGCTGGCGCGGCCGAGACGCCGCGGGGTCCCCGCCAGCGCGAGGCACTCGGAGCGGGGAGCTGCGCGCCTCGCTTTCCCCGCCCGATGCCGCCGATCGGCTGCTGATCTCCTCGCGCAGCTGACCCCGCGCCGCTGCGGGGTGGTGGAGGTCTCGGGAGACGCAGGAAGCCTATCTCGCCGAGGGGGAGTGAGTAGCGTGCGGCCCTGGCGCTGGCGGGGAGGCGGGAATCGGGGGCGGGGGGGGGCGGGGAAGGGACCCTCCCGCCCCGTCCGCCAGCCTGCCACCTCTCCCCTCCCGGGCTGGCGGGGAATCGAGGCGTTCCTGCCGCCGGGCCAGGCACGCGTGCGGTGTCTTGGCTCCAGCCTTCCTTACGGCCGGCCTTTTAAGGTACTTGCCCTTCCTCCCGATCTGGGGGTTCATTGGAAGAGTTCATCCTTGGGGTCTGTGCAGAGGCCTGCGACGGGGCCACGCTCAGCGCTGAGTGGGTTTGGTCGAGCGATCAGGTTTCCTTCCCTCTGATTCAAAAGCCCCTCAAAGCCGAATTCCTCCCAGTTCTTTGCGCCAAAATTAACTGACCTAGGAGACCCTGTACTTTGTGACAGATTTGCCCTACACCGTCTTGAATTGCAACTTGACTTTGTCCTGCTGCTTTTTACAAAAATGACCCTTTTCGTCGGGGTTTTTTCCTTCCCAAGTTTTCGGAAATTACTAAGCACTCTTTAAAGTGCTTGTGTTCCTTCATGTGCTTTTGAGAGAGGTGGGGTGTCTGTGACCCTGGAAATTCCCAGGATGGGCTTAGGGAGGGGACGTTCCTGTTCATGAGCAAGTAATAGATATTTCTGTTGAAAGAGAAAATATCCCGTTGTAAAGTCATTTTTCTAATGTAATCCTGCGTTACAGATGGAGGTAAATTGCTTAACACTAAAAGACCTGATCAGCCCCAGGCAGCCCAGACGAGATTTTGCGATTGAAGACGGGGAAAATGTGCAAAAGGTAAGTGAATGGGAGTCCTTTAAACTCGGTCTTGCTTAGGATGGCGATGTCTAATTCAGCTGAGGATTCCAGCATGCCGCTTGTATTTGTCTTAGAAGCATACTTGCTGATTTGGGTGACCCTTACAGAACTGTGCTTTTTCTTTTTAAAGGACGAGGCCTCCAATGGTCAGTGTTGAATGTCTCAGGCGTTGTGCGGTAGAAAGAGACTAGGTTAGATGCAATGTTGAAATCAATTCATATGAGTCAAAGATATGCAGGTACTAAGGTCTGTCGTACTTGCAGTTGCGAAGAGTAGAGTTAGCTGTTACTGGGCAGGAGTGCTAAGCCTCAGTTTACAGGCAAGTCGACTTTTGTACCATAGATGCTAGCTTACTACGTGCCCTGAAATGTTCTTCACGTGGCTGAACCAGCTCCTAGAGGCTTTTCCTCTCTCCCAGCATCGTAACCTGTGCCTCCCGTAGAGGGAGAAAAAGCGACTGGCGCTCCCCAGCATACTCGGAGTATTTTACAGAGCCCGGCTGGTTTTGCGCAGAGCCCTCCCGTGTGGTTTTACTTGCGATTTCTAAGAAGGTGGTGGTGTCCACAGAAGCGTTAGGACGTAAACTTGCCGCAGCAATATCTACACTGGACCCACGTCAGCACAATGTGCTCACCGACCAGTGCCCTCCTGAAAAGGTGTAATAACTTATTAGCAGCGAACATTTAAGCATCTCTCAGCAAAGGCAGATAGATATAATGAAACTGGATTTGGAATCTTTGACGACCAATCTGAGCTTAGCAGCTTCCTCGGGCACTGAACTTCTGGAGGTTCCTGGGCTTGACTTAACATCCTCAGTGAAACTGCCTGGTTACAAAGCACCTGTTACAGGGGCCTTTGAAGAATACTTGACAGCCATTAATTCTGGGTAGGTGTGAAATTGTATGCTTTTTCACGTAGGTTTTTTTTTTCTCCTAGCACTCAATTTATTTTTCTTAGGAAAAGTAGTATACCAAAACATTATTGTTTTAAAGACGACTTTTAAAAAAATTCCCTCTGCTACAGGAGGGTAGCAGTGCTCAGACTTTAATGTTTATATCCAAAGTCTTCATTTGGGGTGTTTCAGAGTGAAACTTTTTGCCTTTATAATCTGGATGGAACAGCCTTGAAAGAATGTGGATACTCTTATGAAAAGCCAGAGTCAGCGTCCCCCACTTTCCCTCTGTGTCAGAGATTTTGTCTAGTACCTTCCAGAAGGGGACTCTTCCTACTCTAGTGTGCTCAGTGCCTCTGTGCCCAGGTGAGCGTTTGTGTTTTAGTGGGTGTGGAGAACCTCAAAGGACTTCATAGAGACCTGGGAAGGTGGCTTACATGTGTGAAGTAAGTGTGCCTGAGCAGGGGTTATTTCACCTGTCAAAGAGGAGGCCCTTGAAGAGAACGGGGAGTTCCTTGAGATACCAGGTTGGGCTTTTGTCTGTCTTTTTCTGCTGCTGTGGCGTAAAGGCAGGAAGACTTCTAGGGATGGGGTGTAGTGGGATTTGGAGCCAGAGATTTGGGTTTGATTCCTGCACTACCATTTATTAGCTCTGTAACCAGAGATAAATGTATTCATTCAGTCTTTCAACACCATATGTATGTTCCTGGTGCTGGGCGTACAGTGGTTTAATAAGTCTCCTATCCTCTCTAAGCCTATTTTTTCTTGCTTAAGTTGGAATTAATAAACAGCCCCTGCTCTTTGGGTGTCTGTACAGCACCCAGCAACACATGCCATTCACACCTTACTCAGCTGAACGGACAGACCAAAGATGAATAGAATGCAGGCCCAGGCTGGCGGCTGGTTACCCAAGAGACTTTCAGAGCCTTAGATGAGCTGCCGTTCATACCATCACATTGACGAAGAAGAAGAAAGAAGTAGGGAGAGAACCAAGAGAAAGGGCGCTAGTGCAGAAGAACTGAGAGTTTTAAAGAACACAGAATAATCAGGAGTCTTGGCCACCCGGGTGAGGTCAGGTGGGATATTTTTGCCGTTGACGGGTCCAGCAAGAGGTGACCTAAGTGAGAGCGGGGATCAGAGCCGACGGTGGTTTGAGGAACCCCTGGGAGTTAAGAGGGCCGAGTGCTCAGTGTGGCAAGTGTGTCCCGAAGGGAAGGCGTAGAAGCTTCCAGTACCTTGAAGAAGATGCTTCTGAAATGTCTTTGCAATAAGCCTTAAACAGTAGGTCGGGTTTCAGCGGGCAAGGCGGAGCCCATGGCTTTAGAGACGATGCGATGGTAAGAACGGCGGCTCAGATATGATAAAATGCAGGGCGGGTTTAAAGAAAAACCCGCACAACTGGGGGTGTGCGTGAGATGGACTGGGGAAGAGGGTGGCCACGTGTCACCAGGGCCCTTGCACAGGCTGATGATGTTAGATGACAAAGCTGAGACAGAAGCAAGACTGGAACCTTTGCACGGGCAGGCCCTTCCCGTGCCAGCCCGCAGCGCAGCCATACTGCTGGCGTAATGAGTCATGATCAACAGCGGACATGTGCACAGCACCTCACAGACCATAAGCCGCTTTCATTATCTCATCTGATGCTCACAGCAACTCCATGGGCAGGGGAGCCAGGGTGCATCGCCTCAGTCTGCATATGGGAACCGGAGAACCTGCTTCCTGGGTATTCATTCCCCCGCCCTCTCTGGTTGAAGAGGCAGACAGATCTGCCCTGGAGTTTAGCATGCAAGGGGCTGACTGGGGCACGGCCCGGGCATTGGTGCCCTTTAAGGGAAGGAGAGGCAGCAGAATTCGAGGGAGAAGCATAGCTGCAGAATAGTCTCAGTGGAAGTCTAGTGTTTACCCTGCAGGGGCTTCTGGGATGGCCCCTCCGCGGCGTCCTGAGACAGGGCAAGGGGACCAGGCTTTCAAACGTCAGTGCTCCTCTCCCTGCACTGAGGACAGAGCCAGCCTCTTGGGAAGGGGCGTGATCCTGGCTGAGTCAGCCCCCTTCACCACCCAGCTGGGAAGCCTTGCTGGAAAGCTTTGGAGAAAGGTCCTTCAGTCTGAACGCCTAATTTTATAGATCTGGAAATGTGGGCCCAGACACGGTGAACCACTTGTCCTGAGACAAAAACCAGGTTTCTGACTTCTCATTACAATCCCCTCTCCTCTGCCTTCTACAGCGATAGGCTGGCAGGACAGATGGACAGAGGGAACGGGGTGTGGGTGGACTGCACCTGCCTTCCCACCCACCTGAGACCTCAGAAAATGATTTGCTGGGCAGTTTTTTCTGTTGGTGCAGACGTGCGATGGAATCGAACCTACCACGTGACCTAACGCCCCTCCTGCTTAATTACTTACGTGGCAGTGAAAACAAATCAAAGCGCTGAAGGAAGTAACCCATCTGAATTGCCCTGAATTGCTCCTCGCTGCGGAAAGAGTAGGAGCTCACTGTTCTGGGAGGGCAGGTCCTACGGAGGCAGGAGCGGAGGAAGGCGAACCTCCGTCCAGCTCCAAAAGCCTGGGCCACACCCTCCAGTGTGGGGGCAGCTTTTGGAAGAACTAGATAATTAAGGCACCGTGTTCCCCATGTTCTCCGAGCACCTGCGTGGGGCAAGGCATTGCATCAAAAATTGCAGGGAATGAGACATGTGGCACGAGCTCCCAGGCCTCCAGAAGCACATAGTCCTGTTAACGAGATAAGACACACATCCAGGAAAGTCAACAGCTTTCCAAAGTGCTGTCTTATATTAGCCTTCGGTGCCAGGATGGACGGTAACAGAGAGCAAGACTGGGCAGGGCGGGGGGGGGGGTTAGAGAAGAGCTAAGTTTTATGGAAAATTCACTATGTGCCAGGAACTGTCCCCACAGCGCTGGTGGTTGCTATTTGCATGAACTTCATTTTCAGTTGAAAGACTTAAAGTGCAGTGAGAAGGAAGAGCAGAGCCAGGCGAGCTGGCCGTACCCGCCTGCCAGGAGAGCTACTTCCCCCAGTCGCCCCTTCATAGGTGCCAGTGGGCATCACTGGCCAGCTGGTACCTTTTGTTGGCACCTCCAAAAAGATACCTTCTTCCCAGTTCACACCCAGGAGAAGCTTTTGCAGAATTTTAGAAACTTCTGCTGTCAGCTCTTCCTTGCATGACTGATGAATTTTACACTGTATGTGACTTCAGCCAAGGTACCCTGTGGTGCCTCCATTCCTTCGTCTGTGCTCTAGAAAAATAACAGTACCTAGGGCACAGGATGGGATGAGGAGTAAACAGGGGTAAAGTACACGAAACAGGTGTCGTGTGCAGCACCTTGTAAGCACTCAAGGCTTTCCCGCGAGAGGTCCTGTGCAGACGACGTCCTCGGAGTAGTACACGGATAGGACGGGTTACGAGAGGTGAGTTAGATGCCAGTGCCCCAGGGTGGATGCTTCCCCCTGCGGTGGCATGAGAAATCGTCACCCCTCTCCACCCCCTTCCTGCTACTCCAAGGTGGAACTGCACCACATCTAGCAGGCAGTTTCTGCTGATCCTGCAAATACCAACTCCAGTTTCTGCCAAGCAGTTCTTTCTCTCTCTTCACATGTTGCTCAGTTATAGGAAAGCCCTTTTTTTTAAACCACGGCTCAGCCCAAATCCGAGCGTGCAATAAGCTCTAGAGTGATACTCTGAACAGGAAAGGGAGTGGCAAGTATTTAACCCTCTGCCTTCCTAATTACACACGGCCCTGTTGCCTGGAAGTGAATTCAACCACGAGGAGAGCAGAGTTTCTGGTTTTGAGTGACGAAATCTTATTCTGGGGGAAAGAGCTTTTTTGGAGTAACCTAGTGGTTCCAAATGTGACTTCTCCATTCTCAGTCCTTTTCCTTAATGGATTCATCCGTGGACCCGTTATGAACTAACCTTTTCTGAAAATTTTCGAAGACGCCCTGCTCAGAGTGTGATCTGGAGGCAAGTGCTAGTCCACAGACTGTGACCCACCTGCAGAAAACCGAGACCAGTGCTTGAGAGTTGAACACTCAGGAACCTCTGAGTGTCGTTGGATCTTGCCCCTGGGACCGCGAAGCCTGTGATCAGTGGTCTCTCCTTGTCAGGCAGGCTCGAGGTCAGACTGAGTGGCACACGCCAGGGGCCTGCCACCTGAGATGGGAGTTCCAGATGAGTCCCGTGAGGTGAGGCCACGTATTGGCCTGTGGGAGTCAGGACAGAGGAGCCCGGTCCTTGACCACAGGCAGTTTGAGAAGCACTGCTCTGGACGGGTGACGTTAGATGGCTGGCTGGGTTCACACGTGGCATTCTCTTAAAAATGCCCTCCATCAGCTGGTCCTGCTAATTGCTCTGTGAGCACCAGTGAACACTGAGCGAGAGCATAATTGCCCTTCACTAGTTGGGGCAACCTTGTAAGTCGTGCTTCAAAAATGTGTCACTTACAAGCCAGATGGACTCCACCCACCTTTGCCCTGAGTGGCCTCCTGGTGCCGCCAGAAGCGTCCGCCAGTGACAGATACGCTCGCAACCTCGTTCACAGCAATGCCGTGGAAAACACGTTTAAAAGGAGTGGCGGATGACAGTGGGTTTCTCTTTGGAGTGACCGCTTGGTTCCCGTGGATCCTTTTGCTTATTGTCCTTCGTCCTGCCCTGGTAGCTTTCAGCCCCGAACGTATGGTCTGTTTGCATTTTCAGTTCTCGGTGAGTGACGGGAACAGAGTGTACTCTTAGCTGGTACCTGCCCTTTCTCATATTTGCTGCAAGGTTTTTGTTTTCTTTTTTTTAATAGGAAAATATATTTGTTGATTGCTCAAGGATGGCCCCAAAGACGCCAATAAAAAATGAACCCATTGACCTATCGAAGCAAAAACTGTTCACTCCAGAAAGAAATCCCATGACTCCAGTTAAGCTTGTCGACAGGCAGCAGGCAGAGCCGTGGACGCCCACAGCCAACCTGAAGGTGCTCATTAGTGCTGCCAGCCCGGATATAAGGGACCGAGAGAAGAAAAAAGGACTGTTCAGGCCCATTGAGAACAAGGACGATGCGTTTACAGACTCCCTGCAGGTAAACAGGCCTGCTCCTCCTAAGGGCTCTCTTAGAATTTAAAAGTTTTTACTTGACTGTTAAAAAGTCTCAGAATTCTCCATTTTTTGCTTACTATTGACTCAAAAGGAGTCCTCAATATTTTTATTTATTTACAGCTAAAATGGAACTCTCCTTTGGTATCTCATTCCTCATACATGAATGCTTTCTTCTGTAAAATACACTCTTGACCAGTACATTTTAAATGATAAATTTTTAAGCAATGATACTTACTAATCTTGATTTAACGAAGAAATTTGCATTACTTTTAATGCTGCCATAAATTATAATTTTCGCTCCAATTTTAAGGGTAATATTAATCTGGATATTTTTGACTTGGGAAATTTTATCATTCTCATGTATGTTTAGTTCATTGGTTGGGACTTTAGAGTCATCTTTAAATTGCCTGTACTCTGGGGAACCAGAGCTACTGAACAAGCAGCATACCCATGCTTTTTTAAAAAAAAAAATCAGTGGTCAATCATTGTCACTCTCCATCAAACTTTTTCCCAGACTTGCTAAGAAAAGTCACTCACAGATGTGTTATTTGTCTTCCATTTTTTTCTCCTTTTGGTGGATTTTTTTAAGCCATAAAAATAACCACAATGAAGAAAATGGGAAGGGAGAGTAGAAAAATCCCAAATTACACCATGAAATCAGTAGAACAAAATGAATAGAATACTCGGTATACTGTATTGTAACAGAACCACAGTGTAACAAATACCAATCACACAGGTGTTTGTTTGTTTGTTTGTTTGTTTATGGCAGTTCTCCTGGCACATGGAAATTCCCCGGCCAGGGGTTGAATCTGAGCTGCAGTTGTAACCTACGCTGCAACTGTGGTAATACCAGATCCTTTAACCTCCTGCCCTGGGCCAGGGATTGAGCCCACACCTCGGCAGCAACCCAAACTGCTGCAGTCAGATTCTTAACCCACTGCGCCACAGCAGGAACTCCCAAATTACATGGGGTGGGGGGGGTTGTTTCTTGTTTTAAGGCCACACTTGCAGCATATGGAAGTTCTCGGGCTAGAGGTCGAATCGGAGCCGCAGCTGCCAGCCTGTGCCACAGCCACAGCAACTCAGGATCCAAGCCGCATCTGTGACCTATGCTGTAGCCTGTGGCAATGCCAGATCCTTAACCCACTGAGCCAGGCCAGGGATTGAACCCACATCCTCACGGATACTAGTTGGGTTCGTAACCCACTGAGCCACAACGGCAACTCCTTTTTAATATCTTTTTAAAACTGATTCTCTGATATCTTTTGATAAACTATTTGGTCATATAAAATGTACTTATCATGTGTACTATCGTTAATGCTCATGAATCTGCCTACCAACCCAGAACCCAGACAACACTCTTAATTTATATCTGCCCTTTCCACAGAGTAAGCTCTCTCCAGAATGTGTATTCATCATTCCCTTGCTTTCTGTGCCGTTCATATAAGGGACTTAAGCACCCACAGATTTTTTTATCTCCATGGCCGATGGGGGACGGGGGAGGAGGCGGTCCTGGAACCAGTTTCTTATGGATACCAAGGGATGACCATAGTATATGGTCTTCTGGGACTTCTTTTTCAATCAGCATGCATCATTAAGATTCATCTGTGTTCCTGCTTATAGCTATGGTTTTCCCATTTTCATGGCTGTATGATATTCCATTGCATGGAATGGATATACCATGACTTATGTATCCATTTCCTGGTTTGTAGCCATTTGCGTTGTCTCCCGTTTGGGCTAATAGGAACTGGTTCTTATTGAAGCTGCTGAAATAATCATGTCACTTTTCTTCTTGAATATGTTCATCAAAAAGCCTTTTCCTTCCTTGGAGCTTGAATTGGGCCTTTTTCAAATGTGGGTTGATGAGATAAGGACACTAGTTTAAGGTACTTACAATAAGGAAGAAGAATATCTAGCTGCCCTTGTTCAGTTCCACCAACCCTTGGTAAATTGTAAAAAAAAAATAAGCATTTGATGACACAATGCAGGCCAGTACATCTCAAATTCTCATATTGACAGAATTACACAGGATCTTAGCAGAAGACAGATTCTGATACATCGAGTCTGAGATGAGGCCTGAGGTTTACATCTCTTCACAGGCTCCCAGTGACACTGATCTGCAGGGCCTGTTCAGACCCCACTAGCGGCAAGGGTGTAGCAACCGATGCGTGACTGCTTTATCTGCATTTCATTGAACCAGCAGACTCGGTCTCAAAGCACAAGGGACGAACAGCTGGGTTCAGAGGCAGCAATAGGTAAAAGAAAGGCTAGGAAAATGAGATGAGGAAGTCTCTTTTAACCAGCATCCAGGGCGGGATGGGTTACGCTCCCCCGACTCACCAGTCTACCCGCTGCAACGGCAGTTTCTCCTGCAGGATGTTAACGGTGACGTCTCCCTGCTCCCTGTCTGCCCTTTGTAGCTTGATGTTGTTGGGGACAGTGCTGTGGACGAATTTGAAAAGCAGAGGCCAAGCAGAAAACAGAAAAGTTTAGGACTCCTGTGCCAGAAGTTTTTAGCTCGCTACCCAAGTTATCCACTGTCCACTGAGAAAACCACCATCTCCTTAGATGAAGTTGCTGTCAGCCTTGGTATGTATCATCCACTCAGCTGGAGGCCTGTCTCCAGGTACAGTGGGAAATTGATTCCTCAAGCAGGTCGGAGGTTTCGGGTCACCTCCTTTACGAAGTGAAGAGCAGGCCCTTGAAAAGAGCGAGGACACAGGGGCAGGCAGAGCTTGCTTCTGTCCTCAAGTGTCTCATCATCCGCGCGGAATTCCTGGGAGACTTCTAGGTCTCGGGCTCAAGCCAAAATCTGGTTTTCTTAACCTTAAAAAATGTCTTTCCTGGGAGTTCCTGTCGCGGCTCAGCAGAAACGCTGAGGATGCGGGTTTGCTCCCTGGCCTCACTCGGGGGGTCAGGATCCAGCATTGCCATGCGCTGTGGTGTAGGCCACAGACACGGCTCGGATCTCACCCTGCTGTGCCTGTGGTGTAGGCCAGCAGCTACAGCTCTGATGCTACCCCTGTCCTGGGAACTTCCATATGCCGTGGGTACGGCCCGGAAAAGACCAAAAAATTTTTTTACCAAAGACTGACATGACAAATTAATATCTAATGTCTTACTTCCACCTTATCTCAGACAGACTCAAAAGATATTTAAAAACATCCTGCTGTTTATTTTTAAAAATGCTTCTAAGAATTCAGAACCGGTGTTACTTCTGTCACAAAGAGCGATGTGAAAGCAAGGCCATTACGCTTGAAGCCATGTCCTGCGACAGTCGCAGCATGTCTGCCCAACTGGAAAAAGCACGTCTGGATGTAACTCAGCTCAGCCTTGCAGCAAAGAAGAATGCCTGCCTTCACACGGCTGGGCCTGTGTCCTGAGCAGCCGTGTCTGGGCTCTAGATGGGCAGTGGGCTCCCTCAGAAGAGCGACCCCTGGTGGATCCGGATTGCTCTTGGTTTCAGGATGAGCACACTGTTGACAAACCATAAACAAGGAGAAGTCACGGTGATTTAAGATGTCAGGGTGCTCCCTTAAGAGATGACAAAGGTTAACATCCATGGGAAATAGAAAAGCCTCAAAGAAATCAGCCCAAGAGTCTTCACAATAGAGGCTGCGTTTAGGTTGTTCCTTTGATCTGTATCTTCCTAGAGCCCAGAGAATGTGACCCAACACCTGACTGCCGATCTGAAGTATTCAAACGGGTGGCTAAAAAGGTGTTACTTGCTGGAAGTTGAGACAGTGAGCCAATGTGTTGTGATGGGAAGAGCATGGGCAGGACTTTGGGTCGGATAGAGCTGGATTTGAAGCCCAGCCCTCCACTTAATAGACTGGGAGAGCTTTTAAAAGTTAACTCATCTTTTCTCATCTATAGCATAGGGCCCATCGCATCCTCCTTGCAGAACCTTAGGAAAAATAGGCATCATGTCAGGAACGTGCCCAGTTCAGAGCCTGGCTGGGATGACTCTTCTCCCTGCGTGGAACAGTTTCTCCTCAGCTCTGATGAGAGGTACCCCTCTCTCCACCACCCCCAGGCTGTCTTGGCAGCCTCTACAGCTGGGAGGTCAAGCAGGGCGCTTTGACGGGGGAGCCGTTTTGGAGGGAAATGGAAAACAGTATTCTGGCACCGTAGCAACGAAACAAGCAGGGAAGGTGGGCCCGCTGGACACAGGCTTGATGTAGATGCGGCTGAGAGACAGGGTCCTGGAAACCCGTCTTCGGAGGGTGGGGGGGAACCCACCGAAGAGACGACGTCTTTCTCACTGGGCTCCACGAAGCCAGCTTCGTCCATGTGCGCAGCCATCATCAAGAGGGCTTGCACTCGTGTCAGTGCAGGAGACAAAAGATGTTGGAAGGCTGAGTGACAGGTCCCAGGGAGGACAGAACGACGGACTCCCGGTCTCATATGGGCCGTCGGTCCCCAGGTTATAACTGCCTGGAGCAGAACTCCAGATATTTTTGCAACAGCTTCCTACTGCCTCATGGTTACCCAGCCCTCCCAAATGAACCTTCTGTCTCGCTTCATGTGAAATCGAAAACTAAGGTCCCTTCCTAGACGCTGTGACCGTCTCTTAGGGTCGAGTCTGAACTCCCTGCCGTATCCCAGGTCTCAAGCTTTGGGGCCATATTTCAACCAAGGATGTGGAGAGCATTCATGTTGCACTGCTTCCCAGTTTCCGGTCTTAGGTAGATCGGATACTGATACTCTAGGTAAGAAGTTCAAGAACTGGGAGTGGCGTTAGGAAATGGAGAATTACACAGCCTGGGAAACTAGCTCAGTGGGCTGAGATGCTCCCAATAGGCTCTTTCAGGGACTAAGGGCAGTTTGGTAGCGATTGCTCAGTCCTTGAGGGCGTAGCTCCTGCCCTGGCTAGGATGAATAGGATTGCTTTGAGTGCAAGACAAAAAGGGCTGAGTGCGAGGGAGAACCTTCCTGGCAGAGTGAGCCCCAAACTAACCTGCAGGTCTTGAGATCTGTGAAAGAAAACATTTTGGTCCGCCCAGCCAGGGACTCAGTCCAGATGCAAAGGCGAGTGATGATTCAGGCAACTGGCTGCACATGGGCTTCTGCCAGCCCCACCTACTAGCACGTATTGTGTATGTCAAGCATCGTCTTACTCTCCACGGGGTCCAAGTGGTCTTTTCTTTATTTCTTGGGAAGTCTGGCCACTAGGTGGAGACTGAACAGCTTGTATCTAATACAAAATAACACAAGAGCCGGGCACATGGCTGGCCCTGGGGTGTCTCAGCTGCATTCACATGACATTTCGGATGGGAAGGTTTATAGAATGTTACACTCTAAACAAGATGTGTTAATAAATGAAAACAGACTGGAGTAAGGAGCCAGGCAGATCTGGACCAGGGGCTGCTGCTTGCTCCCGCCAGCCCCTTGCAGCAGGCGTCTGGCGCCAAAGCCGGAGCTTTTGAGGGTGAAGAACCTTTCAGGGTCATGAGCCAGGGTGTCAGATTGACTGCAAAATGCCTCTTCATCCATGTGATGGAGCTTTCTCCCGGCGCCACAGTTTGCATTGGAATTTGATCTATTTCTTGTGCTAAATCTACAAAGGGCCACAAGCTACCTGCACCAAATTTGTCCTCGTTATGGAACAGCTCCTGGTGTGAAGAGAAAGGAGGCATTTTGGTAGCTGGGCTGGTGTTCTGGAAGATGCCTGGAGGCTTTTGTTACCTAGATGGGTGCAAATGGGGCCAGTGGGTTCCAAAGGGGCTGTTGCATAACAGGGTGAGACATAGACGGGAGACTTTAAAAATCTGTTTCTACTGTCACCTCTTAAGCTAGCGGGGATTTTAGCTCTCTTCCAGGCCACACAGAAGTATTGACAAAATAGTATGCAAACAGTCGGTAAATTGACAACCTCTCGGAAGCCCTTTAAGTTTATGGTTGCGTTTAAGACTGATGATTTTATGAGATAAATACTATGGCACAGAAAGTTTAAGTAACTTCTCAGGCTCACCCAACTAGTAAGGGGTAACGCAGGGACTCAAATCCAGGCAGTCTGACCCTGAAGCCCCCCCCCCACTTAACCAGTGTAAGTGTTTTTAGGAGATTGAATAGACTGCTCAGGATCCTAGCTGTTTGTGGAGTGCTCGGAAAGTGGCTAGGGAACTCAGGAACTGGATGGCCAGCCTGTGCCAGAGTCCCCGTGCCCTACTGATGGGCTCTTTGGAGGGATGTGGTGAGGGGGCAGCAGGGAGAATTGGACAGTTGCTGTCACCGGACTGACATTAGCTGTGATGAGCAGAGGGAGACTTATGTGTTACTCCAGCCAGGGCACCAGCTTCTTCCAGCAGCGTGAGAAAGGTGCCCCAGCTCTTGAGCCTCGCGCTTCCAGGGCAAAATCGGAAACAAAATATTTACCATCTGATTTCCTGACTGGCCATTAAGAAAATTAACAAGGTAATTTTTTCACATCATTCAAACTCCAGGAAAGGACAGTACTGTCCAGTAACAAGGTAGCAGTTACTGGGCACAGTTTTATACTCTAATTAGGAATATAAGTCAAAAGCAAGTACCCAGCATTCATCCAGAGTTTATTATTCTGATATTGCTCAATCCCACCAGTGTTAACCCACTGAAATGTTTGTATGGTTTGCCTAACAGTTTCTCCCCTTTTTTTTCTTTCTTTGGTCTTTTTCGGGGCCACGCCCGTGGCATATGGAGGTTCTCAGACTAGGGGTCTAATCAGAGCTATAGCTGCTGGCCTACACCACAGCCACAGCAATGCCAGATCCGAGCTGATTCTGTGACCTACACCACAGCTCCCAGCAATGCCGGATTCTTAACCCACTGAGCAAGGCCAGGGATCGAACCTGCAACCTCATGGGTCCTAGTCGTGTTCATTAACCAGTAAGGCACGATGGGAACTCCTTTTCTTTAATGCTTGTTTTTTGTTTTTTGTTTTTTTTTAAGTTTCTCAACAGTTGGTATAATACAGATGGATCTGTCGTCCATCTCAAGGTGGATGTTTATACTGGATCTTAGCGAGGGTTGGATCCCAGGAAGAAAAAAGAGAGAGAATTTCTGTTGCTTGCATTCTTCTAGGGTGAATTTATTGAGCAATTATATTTGCTGGGTAGAGGATGACACAAAATAATTCACAGACGAGGCCCAAGCCCTCAAGAAATTTACCCTCAAAACTATTCGTCAGCGGACTCGTGGTTGCCAAAGGGAGGTGGGGGAGGGATGGGTTAGAAGCTTGGGATTGGCAGATGCAGACCAGTCTATAGAACACAGCCAAACAGGTCATGCCGTGCAGTGCTGAGAACTCTGTGCGGTGCCCGTGGGAAACCGTGATGGGAAAGAGGCTGAGAAGGAGTGTCTGCACCTGTACACCCACTGCTGTACATGAGACATCAGCACGACACTGGGGATCAACCATGGTTCAGTAAAATACTTTTTTTTTTTTTTTTCTTTTTGCCCTTTCTTGAGCTGCTCCCAAGGGCACATGGAGGTTCCCAGGCTAGGAGTCGAATCGGAGCTATAGCTGCCAGCCTACACCACAGCCACAACAACATGGGATCTGAACCGTGTCTGCGACCCACACCACAGCTCACGGCAACGCCGGATCCTTAACCCACCGAGCAAGGCCAGGGATCGAACCCGCAACCTCATGGTTCTTAGTCGGATTCGTTAACCACTGTGCCACAATGGGAACTCCAGTAAAATACATTTTTTAAAGATGGGTATCAGCCTGCTGACGGTGGGCTCCTGTTTTTCCCGCAGGCGTGGAAAGGAGGCGCATCTACGACATTGTGAACGTGCTGGAATCGCTGCACCTGGTCAGCCGGGTGGCCAAGAATCAGTATGGCTGGCACGGTCGGCACAGCCTGCCAAAAACCCTGCGGACCCTCCAGAGACTGGGAGAGGAGCAGAGATACGAAGAACAGATGGCACACCTCCAACAGAAGGAGCTAGACCTGCTGGAGTATAAATGCGGAGAACGCAAAAGAGACGGCTGTGCGGAGTCCCAGGACCCGCACTTGCTGGATTTCTCTGAACCGGACTGTCCCTCTTGTGAGTCCCCGGAAAGCGCACGAGTCGTGACAGAGAGGGTGATGGGTTCTCCTGAGGACAGTCATGGCTAAGAGGGAGCTGCCAGACTGACAGCCCCACGGGACCTGTCCTCTCGTTCTCCCCGCTGAAGACAGGAGGCCAGATGGCCACTCGCCGGGGCGGCCTGTGCACCCGCGCCGGAAGCCTGTCTAGTGGCAGCTTTGCCCGGTGTTTGGTTGGTTTGGCCCGGCGATCGCCAACTGCGCTCCCGTTTCAGATTGACAGCCCCGTGCTGATTGCTTTTCTGAGCCTTTAAGGAAAATGTCCTTGGGAAAATTTCTCCCTTCAGAGGATTCTATTTTTTTAATTACACATTGGGGTAGATGACTTTTCAAAGAACCCCTTTAGCAGAAAATGCTGATTAGAAAGATTAAGACAACCTGCTTCATTGGATGCACATTTTTTTTTAACTTACACTGTTATTCCCTTCCCAGCTCATACTCAGCCCGTTCCTTTAAGCCCTCATCTTCATTCTCCCCCTGCTCCTGGCTGCTTAGATGCTAACATGCAGGTATCCCCCAGGCCCCTTCACCTGCAAGCATGAGAAAGAGGAATGGAAGAGTGGACCTGGCTTTCATTCCACCTGCCGCCCCAGGCATTTTAATTCCACCCTGTGCGCAGGTTCTTATCCTAAAACCCGAGGCGGCGGCTGTCCGTTGGGGCCGCTTTGCCTGCCATCTGCAGCCGCACATCTCACCAGCATCTCCTCTTTCCTTCTTTCTCCACGTACTCCCGGAAAGCGGGGGAGGAGCTGGGTGCCTCCAGTGTGGAGGGTGTGTTCTAGCTCGTGGGGCTCAGAGACATAAAACTGGAGTCCTCGCCTGGAGGGAAGAGCTTCATATTCCGAAAACGGTTCCTGAGTCCCTACCCTGTCCTGTGTCCTACTTTAATCTCTCCCCAAAATTGCCTCAAGAGAACGGCTTCGTGGATTCTCGTCCACGAAGTGGGAGGGTACAGCACTTCAGGATTTATCCCTCCTGTGAGTTTCTATGGTTCTTATTTCTTCAGGAACCATCTTTCTAGGACGGCTCATGGGCCTCTGCCACCACCGTCACAGGAGTGGTCTTTCCATCTGCTGATGGACCCTTCCGGCAAACCGCAAGCGCAGCCTCTCTTGTGGTAAATTAAATGTGTTGATGCTTTCCTTTCATTCTTCTTGTAGCATCTGCAAGCAGTAGAAAAGACAAGTCTCTGAGAACCATGAGCCAGAAGTTTGTCATGCTGCTCCTGGCCTCCAAACCCAAGATTGTAACCCTCGGCGCGGCTGCCAAAGTACTGACAGAGGGAAGCCAAGACACGGCAGACCACAGCAAATTCAAAAGTGAGTGTCTCGACCTGAATCCACCCAGCGCGGAAGGGGTGGGAGTCCATGTGTGGGTGTGCTCCGCCTCTGAGATTTAGAAAAAATTGTTTTGAGACGTACACCCCTTCCCGCCTTCATAAAGGTCCTTGGTGCTGTGAGAGGTAAGTCGGCCACATGCTCGGATTCCTGTGAAGGTTCTGTCAGATCCCAGCAGAGTGGACCCTGGAAGCAGAGTGGCGCCCACACGTGCAGGTCAGGGAGGGGCCAGAGGCTTTGCATTTCTCTTTAGTGTCGCTGCATCCGAGACGGAATGTCTGAGTTTTCTTTCCCTTTTCTCCTCGCCCCCTGCATACTCTTCTGATGGGTGGACATGAGAGTTGTCTACAGGTAAGAACCAGAGGAATGAGCAGGGCAGGGTACGGGTGGTGGGACGCGGCTGCTGGGCAAGGAGAGTGTGTCCCAGTTTCACATCTCTCTTCCTTTTGCCGTCAAGCCTGGGCCGAGCTGGAGGCCTCTGGCTGCGGGCAGCTCATCCAAGCCTGGGAAACCATGAGCTCGACATCCTCTAGCTTTTTGTTTGTTTCCAGCAAGAAGTGTAGCCCCCCCTGGGAGAGGCGACTAGGCACCATGCCGCTCCGTCAGGGTTGAGAACAATGCTGCGTCCGGGATGAACGCAGTGTTTCCAGACGAGGATCAGAGCCCTTGGCATGATCTTAGGACCCGAGTTAAATGTGAAGTGATGCTTGAATAGAAATGACATCGTGAGCACCACCCTGCCCGGTGAATGTGTTAGGCGCCCCCCCCCCCCCAACCCCGGCTGAATGTCTCCTCCAATACCTATACTTTCAAAGTTGCAAAAAAATTGCCCCGCCGTCTTTGGACTCGGGGATGCCTGACCCACCGCGCCCCCGCCCCTCGGGGCCTCGGGGTGGCGGGACTCCGGGCCGGGAGGGAGGCGCTGCTTGTCTGGCGCGCAGTCACGCCGCCTGACCTGGCACCGCAGACCCGCGCGGGGCCGCTGGGGAAGCCCTGTCACAGCCGGCTGCCTGGTGGAGCCGGGGCCGCCGCCTCCCGCCGGGAGAGCTCGGGGCAGGCCTCTGATGGGCCACAGGCCAAGAGGGACATTTCCTAAGCTTTTCGTTATGGCCCGTTTCCCTCCCTCGTGTTTCGGCCGTCCCCGCCGTCCCAGCCTGTCACCAGGTACCTCTTGCAAGAGGTGCCGAGCTGCAGAAACGAAAGGACCCGATGCCCTTCCCTGAGCAGAGTCCCTGGGTGCCCAACGCCGGGTGCCGCCACGCCGGCCCCGCCGTCTCCTCGTCCCGCCCGCCCGCTCCCCGCCGGGGGCGGAGGTGGAGGCTGAGAAAAGCCACCCCGCGCGGAAGCGGAGGCCTAACGGTGTCGCGGCCCACCGCGTGGGGTGACCACACCTGTTTTTGTATCTTCAAGCAAAGGTACGACGCCTCTACGACATTGCCAACGTGCTGACCAGCCTGGCGCTGATAAAGAAAGTGCACGTGACCGAAGAGCGAGGCCGCAAACCCGCCTTCAAGTGGATCGGGCCGGTGGATTTCAGTCCCAGCGGTAAGGCGGGCCGTCGGTGGGCGCCCTCCTAGGCGGCACCCCCCGGCTCCTCTTCCGGACCCGACGGCTCCCTCACGAGACTGGGCTCCCCCCCCCGCCCCCCCCGTCTCCCATCACCCACATCGCCTTCCGAATTGGACCAGGGATGGGATGCTTGGGACCGTGAGCCTTGTCTACACATGGTTATGCTGCTCCTCCTCCTGCGAGCTCGGAACCTAGCGGATGCTGGGCCTTAAGTGACACCTCTTTCACCTTTTTCATTTTATTCCAAAGTTTCTGGAGGTTTGGGGCTGAGGATTTAAAAAAAAAACATGACACTTCTTAGGAACTCTGGTTGTTTCTGCATTAGCAGAAGAAAACGGTTCCCTTTTAAAGGTCCAGATAATGTTAAAGTTATTATCAATGACTAAGTCAGTGACTCTCACAAAAATAATGTGTGGTGAGATGGCTTTTACATACAGTATGCATGTACTGAACCCCCTTTTTGTAATTTACTTAATAGGTTGCAAATGTCATACTTTTATTGAACTAGAGCAAAAGACGGTGTTATCTTCTTCCATGGCTAATCCTTGAGAAACTGGGGGCTGGATCCTTCTGCACCGGCTACTTTACACATAACTATGCTGCCTGGAAAAAAAGCCTTTACCGTTATTTTTCAATGACCCTTCCAATTGTAATCGTAGCGTATAAATTCCTGCCACTTCACCCAGGCTCACAGAAGACACGGCACTCTATCTCACTTATAACGCATTATTCACTTAGGATCTAGATGAAACCCCTTAAAACCAAGTATAAGTAATTCAACCCAGCAAGTACTTACTGCACGTGGACTCTGCGTCATTACTGTACAGGTGTACTTTGTTTTATTGCATTTTGCAGGTCCTGCGTTTTTTACAAATTGACCGTTTGTGGCACCCCTGTGTTGTCACGTGATACTTAGCATTTTTCAGCAATCAAGTATTTTTTAACTAAGCTATGTACATGGTCTAGATACGATGCTATTTCACGCTGCAGTATAGCGTGAGCATAACCTTATGTGCACTGGGAAACCAAAAAATTCATGCGACTCACTTTATTACAGTGTTCTGGAACCAAACCCGGCGTCTCTCTGAGACAGGACGGTACTGATGCCACGAGAGTCACAGACGCTCTCGTGCAGTGAACGACTTTGCCACCCTCTGCCCCTCTACCTTTGGCTCCTCCTCGTCTTTTCACCTGTCTGTTCACTGTCCCTTTTCAGCGTAAAAACAGGCCACTCCACCTTCAAGATGCGGCTCAAATGTCTCATGACCCAGCGTAAAGGGTGTCTCGTCTGAACTCCTGCAGTTCAGCTTTGTGCTATTTCCTTGGTGATGACACTGTGCCACAGTCCCTGCTGCACACGTCTGAGACCAGACGGGGTCTCTGTCTTTGATTATATCCTATCACCAGATCGGCACCTTAGGCGCTTCAGTTAATGAGCTTCTCTCAAAGTTGTATAATTAGCACACCTTTGAAAATGAAATAACTCTTAAGCACCACACATGGCAGTATTGGCTATGTAGGAATTCAGACAGGATGTGGGTTCAGTTCTAATGGACTGTCAGGTTTTAGAGGGACAGAGAGCTCTTTTTCAGCTGAAGGAACAGATACCTAAGACGATACCTGGTTTGTGTTGGAGAGATGAACCACTCTGACTTAACTGGTGGGCACAGAATAGAAAAAATGAGACATAAGATGTGATCTCTTGGCACCACATACTGGAAGGCCTCAGAAGTTGCCTTTTTTTCTTTCTTTTTTTTTTTTTAAAGGACTGCACCTCATGGCGTATGAAATGGGAACTCCTGGAAGATCTCAAAAGTTAAGCCAAGAGGAGTTCCTATCATGGCTCAGTGGTAACGAACCCAACTAGTATCCATGAGGACATGGGTTCAGTCCCTGGCCCTGCTCAGTGGGTTGAGGACCCAGCATTGCCATGAGCTGTGGTCTAGGGTGCAGACACGGCTCAGATCTGGTGTGCGTGTGGCTATGGTGTAGGCCGGCAGCTGCAGCTCCGATTCGACACCTAGCCCGGGAACCTCCATATGCCACACATGTGGCCCTAAAGGGGGAAAAAAGAAGCCAAGAGATTTATACCTGATGTAGGCAGAGAACAAGGGTTCTTTAGATAAGGAGATGGAAAGAGAGGAGGGATTCAAGAGTGGTGATGTCATCGAGGAAAATAAGATAGCCAAGCATTCAGCTGGTGTTGAGAAGTCAAGTTCACGGGTCTGTATAACCAGTGGGACAGAAGACAGCAACTGGGCAAGTTCTGATCTGACGCGGGAGAGAGGATGTGGCACTGGGTCAGGAGCCTCAGCTCGCACTTCCTTTCTCTGCCCTTCTGAAACCTGGCCCTCTCTCTGTACGTCCTGCTGCCACTGCAGCACCACTGGCATCAAGCCAGCAATCAAATTAGGAATGTCAAACTACCTTTGATTTCCGAGTTCGCTTTCCTTTGCTCCTGGATGAGCAGTTCCTCAGAGTTCGGCTTCCTCACTGCCGTCTCTTGCCTCGTCTCCCTTCCCACCTCATGGCCTGTCCTTCTTGTAACAGTTCTGCACGGTATGCACCTGAGAAATAATCTCCACCAGCAAAGGCGGGAGCCCATCACCCCGCAAAGTCTCCCGACGCCTTTTAAAACCTCCCCCTTTCCCCACCCTCAGCTGGGGTGCTGTCCTTCACACTAGATTTGGTTGTATTTTCAAGAAATTTCAATACACGAATCATAGACCGGCAAGGCTCAGTATTCAGATTCCATGTTTGCGAATTTACCCACTCACGAAACTTTATCGGTAACTCCAAAAGTAACACTCACAGCCTTTTCTGAGTCATTCAGAGAGCAGCAGATTTGATTAGCCTCACACATCCTCCTGCAGAGGCCCGAACCAGGCAGCCGTCTGCCTTCTTGTTTCTCATGCTGGTTTCTTTTGACTCATACTACACACAAGTGTTCTTCTCATGGTCTTTTTTGTGCCATGTTTTCACGTCTTTGTGGTTTGCTTTGGCGAGTTCTCTGTTTAGAATTGTCCCCAGGTGTCCTACTGAAATGCTGTCTAGTGGTTCTAAGTGCAGGAAGGCTGCGATGTGTCTTATGCAGAAAATATGTACGTGCGAGGAGCTTCCTTCGGGCACGAGGCCTAGTGCTATGGACTGCGTCCAGTGCCGACAAACCAAAACTACATATTAAATAAGGTGTCTTTAAAGGGACCCACATGTGAAACAAGGTGAGGCATCAATGAGTTGATGCAAATGTGACCGGAGGCTTGCAGGAACCTGCAACTATTTCCTCTAGGAGTGGTGGTTCAGCATTGGCTCATTCCACATTCCTGGTGACTTTACAGAAGTATCACAGTGATGACAGTCAGCAGAGCAGTAGTGTCTACACTGTTTATCAGGCCTCTTCCACTCCACAGAGTGACTCTGGGATTAATCACATAGTCGGCGTCTCCCATTTATCCCGTTTTACTGCTGAGGATTCGTCGTTGGGTGTCTTTTTTGTTCATGCACTTCTTGGGGACCTTCAGCCACTGTGATAGGCATGCAGTGGAGCCCCACTGGGGGGTTAATTTCTGTTTCTCCAGTGACTAGCGGTGTTAAATATCGTTTCGAGTCGTTGCTTGGCCGGCCCCATGTCTTCTCTGAGGAAGCGGCTCTTCTTTGGGTCCGTGGATGTTTGTTTCCTTATTTTTGAATTGTGGGTGTGCACTGCGTACATTCTTCACACAAGTCTTTTACCGGAGGCGTGATTTTCACGTTTTCTCCCATCCGTAGCTTCTCTTTTCCGTTGCTTAGCAGTGTCTTTTGAAGAAGCAGACAGTCTTCCTTTTGAGGAGGTCCAATGCAATAATTTTTTCTTTTGTGATCACACTTCTGTGTTCTTTCCAAGAAATCTTTGCCTGACACAAGGTCACGAACGAGGTGTGAGCTATGACCGTATTGCTTGTTCGTATTTGGCATGCAAATATCATTGTGCCAGGATCAATTTGCTGAAGACGAGTCTTTTTCCACCAAATTTCTTTCGTACTTGTATTGAAAATAAATTAACTGTATGTGTATGGTACTCTCTGGACTCCCAAAACTGCTGATTTCTCTGCCTATTTGGCTTCATGGTGATGCTGGCCTCCTGGAGTGTGTTGGGAAGAGTCATCTTCAGTGTTTGAGCAGAGTTTGCTTAGAATTGATATTGTTGGAGTTCCCATCGTGGCTCAGCGGAAACAAACCTGACTGGCATCCGTGAGGACACAGGTTCGATTCCTGGCCTTGCTCAGTGGGTTAAGGATCTGGTGTTGCCATGAGCTGTGGTGTAGGTCACAGACGCGGCTTGGATCCTGCCTTGCTGTGGCTGTAGCGTATGCCAGGGGCCACAGCTCCGATTCGACCTCTAGCCTGGGAACCTCAAGGGAACTCCTAGCTGTGGTCGATCTTGATAAATGTTTCTTGTGCACTTAAAGAGAACATACACGTGACCTTTGAACTATGCCGGTTATTTTCTTTTCTCTTTTTCTTGGCCCCACCCGTGGCATGCAGCAGTTCCCGGGCTAGGGATCAAACCCACGCCACGGCAGTAGCCAGAGCCACTGCAGTGACGATGCCAGAACCTCAATCAGCTGAGCCACAAGGGAGCTCCTGTGCAGACCTTTCCTTTCCGTTTTTTGACGGCCGTACCTGCAGCACGTCAAAGTTCCCAGGCTAGAGGTCACATCAGAGCTGCGGCTGCCAGCCTACGCCACAACCACAGCAACCCCAGATCGGAGCCACATCAGCGATCTACGCCACTACTTGTGGCGACACTGGATCCTTAACCGACTGAGCGAGGCCAGGGATTGCGTCCACAACCTCGTGTCGGGTTCTTAACCCCGCTGAGCCACGGTGGGAACTTCTGTGCCGTGCTTTTTGAAGCAGACATTTTTCAGTAGTAAATACTTCAGTCCTCCACAGTCTGAAGTTGGCTGAATCTGCAGTGGGTTTGGAGGGCCAACTATAACCTCTTTGTTAAGATTTCACTGTATATCCTGCTTTGCTAGATGCAGTTGTCTCTAAGTGACAGCAACGTCAAGTTGGCTGGTAGTGTTGTCTAATTCTTCTATGTCCTTACTGATTTTTTGTTCTGTCAGTTATTGATAGAGGAATATTGAAATGTCTGTTTATAATTGCAGATTTGTCTGTTTCTCCTTGAAGTTCTATCAAGTTCTTGCTTCATGTTTTGGAGCTATCTTTAGGTGCATAAACGTTTAGGACTGAGCGCTCTGCCTTCTGGATGAAGTGACCCTCTTCGTACCTGACCTTCTTTGCTCCAAAATCTGCTTTATCTGATAGTGGGCACTTCAGGTGTCTTTTGCTTAGCTTAGTGTATTACTGTTCATCCTTTTAAACCATTAAAGGTATCTGTGTTTAAAGTAAGTTTCGGGTAGCCTGGGCTTTTTAAATGGAATCTGACAAACAATGCTTTTTCATTGGGTTGTTTAGACCATGCATACTTGATGGGATTATTGATATAGTTGGGTTTTAGTCTGTTATCTTGCTGTTTGTTTTCTGTTTCTCCCATCTGCTCATTGTTTCTTTTGACTCTTTGTCTCTCTCATTTTGGCCTTATGCTCCCATTGTATCTCCCTTATTGGCTTATTAGCTATAACTCTTTGTTGTGTCATGTTAAGCAAAACTGAAATTTGCCACACACCAGCAACTATTTCCACAGCGTTTACATTGCATTAGGAATTACAGGCAGTCTAGAGATGATGTAATGTATACAGGTGGATATGCATAGGCTGTATGCAGATACTGTGCCATTTTCTACACGGGTCTTTAGCATCTGCAGATTTGGGTATCCATGGGGGGACCTGAAATCTGTCCCCTGGGGATATCAAGGGCCCACAGGGGGTCCTGTGCAGACCTCCGGCATTCTTTCTGCATGGCTCTACTCTTCAGTACTGTGCCTGCAAACTCCAGCTGCCTTGGCTCTCCTGCACTCCCAGCTCCATCCGCAACTTAGGGAGACGTTCAGAGTCCCCTAACCCGGACACATTGTCCAGGCAGTAAGCTGCGGCAGTCTCAGAGCTTACCTCCTCCAATTCCTGAATCTAAGGGGTCACTGTCCCTCATGTCCTCATGGCTGGTGTCTTGAGAGCCATTGTTTTATACAGTTTGTCCACTGTTTCATCTGTTTCAGGAAGGAGAAGAAATACGCCTGGTACTGACTCAACCCATTTTCTTTTCGATTCTGTAATTTCTGATTTTCTCAAGAGTGTATTTGTTGGGTTTTTAGCATAAGAAAAAGAAAACCATACAGGTGATTTTCAATTTTTGTGTGTTTTAGAAAATCTAAGTCTAGCTGGGCCTTTCCGTTTTTTAAATTAGTCTTCTAATTAAAATGTGCCTGCTTTGAACTTAGAAAACAATAGCGTAGAAGAGCAGGGTAGCAGTGACTGTCTGAGCAGCGGGGACTGTTCCTTTACAGAATATAGGTCTGACTCTGTGGAAATTTCTGTCCTGATTCCACGCGGGCTATTTAAGCATAAAATGGGCCTCCGAGGCCCAGCCTTCTCTTGTGCTGGCTGTTCAGCAGCCTTTCAGCCTTGACATTCTGCTGACCTTACTCCTTTGGTCCTTGGTAACTGAGCCTCCTACTCCGAGAGAAATAATAAAGCATAACAATAGAAAATAGAGCTTCTTACACTCACTGCCCTAGGGCTCTGGCCTACGAGGCTAATCTCAATCAATGTTAACGTCTCTGATGCGCCCGTGTTGGGCTGAGTCTGACTGGGTTTTCCTTTGATGCCTCTGCCCAAAGGAAGCATCTGCAGTGTCAGGTCCATTCTAATTTGGGCCGAAGGACATCTTGCTCTACTTTTGTTGCAGTTGAGTTCATTGTAGACTATAGACGGATTCGGTCTTACTTTAAAGTCACCCACTGACTTTTAAAAAAGATTAGTATGCTGAAAGAAATTGGGGATTGAAAAAAGTTTACAAAGCTCCTTTGATTGCCTTAGTTTTTAATTTACAGGGGAGCTCGATTACAACTAGAGGTTCTCAAAGCCGTATCTTTAAAAGGCTAAAATTATCCTCAGTTATAGCTGGAATAACAAGGCTACCAATGCTCTTATTTATTTAGATGAAGAACTCGTGGATGTTTCCGCATCTGTCCTACCAGAACTGAAAAGAGACACATATGGCCACATTCAGTTCTGTGCAAATCAGAAGCTCGCTCGACACGGTTCTTTTAACTCCGTTCAGGCTTCGGAGAAGATCCAGAGGAAAGTGAACTCGGAACCCAGCAGCCCTTACAGAGACAAGCAAGGTATCTGCCTTTACTGAATCCGTGGACTCTGTCAGTCACCACGTCGTTGTCGTCTCGGCCAGGGCTGGCAGTGTAAAGGGAGCTGACTCAAGGCTCTGCCTGTTTTGGTGGGGATTTTTGGTTGGTTGTTGTCACCTGCCCAAAATGAAACGATCTGGAGAGGTAAAAGAGTTGGTGATGTCACAGCGTATGAACATGGTCCGTGCCTGAAATTGACCCTAGTCAGCCTCGAAGACTGAAGAGCAATTGGCTTGCCATGGTTGGCCTGTCTGGTGCATCTCAGCCATTCATCACACTCACAAAGCAATACGGGCTTTGTTTTGTTTTCTTGCTAATTTTTAATGAGACCTGAGTTCACCATTGACAGCTAGATTCTAGACAGTTCTCTCTTTGAAGCCAAACCAGCATGGATTTGAGATAGTCTTATTTATAATCCCTGAGCTGTGAATAATGAATCCTGCACGTAATTGGTGTATATAAATCCTTGCTATATTTGTCAGACCTTCATTTTCCTTTTTAGAATCAGGTGGCTACTCCTTAGAAATTGGAAGTCTAGCAGCTGTCTACAGACAGAAAATAGAAGACACTTCACAGTAAGTAGTCCTTTAAAAACTTCAAGTATATTTTTTTCTATTTCCTAGTTTTAACCTTTAACTATGAAATGCCACCCATCAAAAGGTCAAATGTAGCAGTCTTATTCAAAAGTCAGCCATTTGTTTATTAAAAATTTTGCAATTTTCCCCCTTGTACCCAACACTGTGCAGGATGTGGCACCAGGGACACAAAAGTATGAAAAATTTACTCCATAGGCTATGAAAACTTACAAGGAAAAAAAATAGACATACACCGAGAAAAGACAATTCGCTACTAATGTGACACTGAGAAATGACACATCATAGTCCCATGAATCACTCTGTCATCCTTATAGCTAACGTTATTTATGAGCTACCAGGTACTGTCCCTAAAGTCTTCTGTGTATTGTCGAATCAGAACAACCACCTTTGGAGGCTGGTGCCGTTATCCTCATTTTACAAAGAAGAAACTGAAACTCAGAGACGTTGAGTCACTTGCCCAAGGTCATGATGCTAATAAGTGACGGAGCTGAGATTAAAACCTAGGCTGAGTCAGACTTAGGGTCTGATTTTGAAGAAAATCACATATTATCAGAGGAAATGCCAGAGAGAACCAAGGAGGCTTAGAGTGATAGGTGTGGGAAGAAGCCGATGGTTGAGCCAGTGTCAGGGAGTAGAGGGGAATAAATAAGCTGGTTAGTTTAGCCATGATGATATGTCCAAATAGAGTCCAAATAAAGGAGATATTTATAAGAGCTTGGGGTGTTGGAAGAAAGTGGGTCAAGTTGGCAAAAAGCTTTGGAAGCCAAGTGGAAGAATTTAGATTTATCAGATGGATGGTAAAGAGTTACCATAGGTTCACTGGAGAAGACCCCTATTCTGGATGCTTTAAGCAGGGGGCTTTGGGAGTAGAGAAAGGCTCCAGATGTGGAAATCCCAGAATGGAGCATTCCCAGACTCTCTGGCCTGCCAAGGTGCTGGCATGAGCCAGGTCAGCTGGGGATGGAAAAATGGAGATCAGAGTAAGAGAGTGAGTCACTAAGACTCGCTGAGGTAGAAAGAGGCAACGCACGGAGCACCTGGGTCTCGGGTGCCGGTGGGTGATCTCGCCGGGGCAGATGGGGAGTCTGAAGCTGTGAAGCGCCAGAGGCAGGGCAGCAGGTGTGGGCGCACCGTTGGACCGAACGGTAGCCATTGCTCGTTCGGCTGCGGTTGGAGAGGTGGACTTGTCGCTGCAGCCCCAGGCACAAATTGCCTTCCACGCCTCCATCACCAAGGCTGAGAGGAATTTCCGTCCTGCTTCCTAGCTCTGGACGGATTTTCCTCATCTATTTCTCAAAATATACCAAAAATACACACACGTGTTCTAGTATTTGGAAACCTTTCTGCATAAAAAGCCCAGACATTATTTAGAATCCCCTATATTGATGGGACTTAATTTTGAAGGTGCGCTGCCTAAAACCTCTTTAGTAAAACAGCGCAAAATGGGACAAGAATGGTAGAAAATACCTGTGTCAATAAACCCATTTCTTCCCTGCCCACTTCTTTGCTCACACAGCGGATGTGAGACAGACTAGATGCGTCCTTTAAATCAGGGTCTGGTCCAGTCTCCTGTTATCTACCCGGGATGTCGCATGATGTCACCTGCAGCCCGGCCAGGTGACCTTCAGCCGGTGGATTAGCCTCTGAGCTTCAGTTTTCCTCTCTAGGAAGCTGGGGGGGGGGGTGAGAGTAGCTAGTGTTATGATAATTATATAAAATTAGGACAGTGTTCTGCTCGTGGTCAGAGCAGCTTTGTGCCCGGGAAAGGGCAGGCGCTGGGTGACTGCGGATGGTGGCCGCTCAGGGGCAGGGGAGGAGCCACGCGTTAGCCCCGCCCTGAGGTCGCTGGGCCCGTCGCGATCCGCCTCCGGGCTGGGCGGCAGGTGCTGAGGGAGGGCGCTTCGCCTCAGTCTGAGCCGTGTCTCTCCCTCCCGCTTCGGTCCCTGCGTCTTGAAAGCGAAGAGCCCGGCGGGGAGAAGCAGTACCCAGATGAGCCCGTGTCCGTGTCTTTGATTCCAGGGGGGGCGCCTTTGCCCGTCGGAGAGCGATGCCCCCATCCGGCGGCCGGGACGCCGCCGCTGCCCCGCTCCCCAGCCGCTCCGCTGACTCCGAGTCCTGTGCCAGCCCTCCGGCCAACCGCGTCCTTTCTGGGGCGCCCACGGACTCGCAGGCCTTCTCCGCCCAGAACGGACGGGGAGCTGTCTCCCTCGGCCCTGTGGCCTCGGACGCCGCGGAGAGCCTGCAGCCGGCCCTGCTGCCCGGGCAGCCCCTGGTGTACGTGCCCTCCGCGCCGCTCTTCATGCTGTGCGGGGGCCTGCAGGAGGCGCCAGCCCCGGGGGCAGGGCCAGAGAGGGACAGCAGAGGCTGGGAGGTCATGGCCGCAGAGCACACGTCCAGCCCCTCGGTGCCGAAGCGCCTGGGCGAGGAGAGGAGGCCCCAGGAGGAGGAGGGGCCCGCCACCAAGAGGCAGAGCAGGGACTGCGAAGAAGGCCCCCTCTCGCTGGTCATGCCCAAGGTAAGGGGGTTCGCGTGGATGTGCCAACCGACCGCCCACGGGCCCAGCTTCTTCCAGCGAAGACCCAGTCCTAAGCTACCGCCTCTGGAAGAGGAGGGATTTCCCACATCACTTGTAAAAAGCCCAGGATCTGCTCTCCCGAAAGATCCGGCCGTAAAGTAGTGCTGTCATAAAAGTGATTTTGGCTCTGCATAAAATGCCAAAAAAGTCTAAAGAAAACAAAAAACCTGTGCATACTGCCGCCACACAGAAGCAGTCACTGTTAATATGTGTGTATCTTCTTTCCCCGTCTTTTTTGCTGTACGTTAGTTTTTCTTTAAAGACGTTGATGAAACAATCTGAATCCAGGGCGCACCTGCCGTCCAGAGTCAGGAATGTGGGTGCCATGTGGCTCTCGGGGTCTGTGTCAGTGCCTGCGTCACAGCTCAGAGAGCCTGATCTCCTGGCTACACAGTGAAAAGAACAGAAACCTGAGCTGTCAGGGTCTCCCGCTTAGCAGCCATTTGGAGGTTAATGAGCTATGACCAGCACAATGCTCAGAAAATAGAAGCACTGTCACTACAGCCATGTGCAGAAGGTCAGCGAGGCACCCTTCATGGAAATCAGTCCGTTAATTAAGACTCTTCCTTCTCTGTGCCTTCCTCTTGCCAGAATGAATTCCTTTAATTTTGTATATAGCCTGGGGTTGCAGAAGAGAAGAGAAAGGCTGACTGGCATATCTGAGATACACGGCTAAGATAACCAAGATTGCTTTGGGCCAGCCCTGCAATTCTTACCGAGGCTCCAAAAGCCTGCAGCATCAGTGGCCTTGATGTGATCCGGATTAGAAATGTATTTCACAGTCTGACCACCACGGCTAGTTTTCATAATTAAAATCCCCATCGCTTCTAGGCTTTAAAATCATTAGCCTGCAGAAGCACATGACGTGACATTCATCTTCAGACCCTTCCTATAAATATGACAGGAACTAACTGACATACACACATCGGGATGGCACACCTGACCCTTTTGCTTGTGTGTCGCTATTTTGAGAAAGCTCTACTGTTAGTTTACTCCTGGGGTTTTGACTTGCTTTTCTGGTTCCCGTTTGGATTGTGCTTAGAAACCCTCAGATCCCACAGACATCGCCTCTTCCAAGAACATGGAGACGAGGGGCTCTGCACCCCAGGAAGACCTTCGCAGGAACGGGCAACTTTCCGCTGCAAAGGAGGCTTCGGGAAAGGCTCTGGCAAACTGCTTTGTTTCTGCTGAGTGGGGAAATCCTTCTAGAAATTCAGAGATAGAAAAGCCTCTGAAAGAAAACGAAAGCACCAAAGAGCCCTCTTTGCTGCAGTATCTCTATGTGCAGTCGCCAGCAGGTAAGGGACGTCCTGTCCTCGTGTCCCTTGGGGTCGTCAGATCACACACTGGATGTTTACATTTGTGTGCATGTCACCTGACCACACTGGTGCGTTGATGAGCCACCTCTGAGTCACTTTACCCCTCAGCCCTTGCTTCCTCCGTCCATGAGATGAAGGTGGGGCTGCTTGTACTTTCAGCAACCTCAAGGATAATGAGAAAGTGATTAGGGAGGTAATTCATTTTTAATGCACTTGACTTGACTTGGTAAAAGAGCATAATGAATGCAAAAGACGACGCTGGTTTTCTAAGGCAGCGGAATCTGGCGTTGGTTCCGGGTGGCATCAGGAACCCCGTGGCCGCCATGCGCAGCCAGCACGCTGATCTCTTAAACATCCAGAAGTGCTGACAGGCCACTGTGGTCGAGTGCCAGGTCTGGAGTGAGATTGCCGGACGGTGAAACCACTTATTATCTGCATGAACTTAAGTATTCAGCCCTCCTTGTTGGTGAAACAACAGTAATAGCACCTGCTTCACGGGGGTGCAATGAAAATTGAATTAAATTTAATAAGATAATACATCTAAAGCACTTAGAATAATAGTGCCTGACACTTAGTAAGACTCAATACATGCTTTTACTCTTTGGAAATAAAGCTGAAATACAACAGATAGCTAATTTTTAAAATATGCACTGTGTGCATGAAGCTGCTCTTGATGCAAAGAGACTTGAGGTGATTTTCTTCGATTCCTTGTTCCCTTCGCAGGTTGGTAGATATTTGTTACTATTCATTTGTCTAGAAAATATTCTTTATTCCTTTACCAAATATTGTGTGAGGGTTTCATCTAAGCATGATGCTCCGTGTTGCCGATGTATGAATAAATGAAAACACTGACCCAGCTTCTTCAGAAGGACAGCGGTAACCCAGCTCAGGAATCACGGGCTATTTCTGGGCTGTGGGCCCTTTGACACTGTAGTGAAGCCTATGGGTTTCTCCTCAGGATGTTTACAAGGACTTGGAATTAAATACACAAGATTACAACGGAAACCAATTCTATTGAAATCCAGTGAGAAAAAAAATTGAATTGTAGCCATAGAAAGATCTGACAGCAAGCCCAGGCCTCTCACGACTTCCGAGTTGTGGTGAGCTTAAACGAAATCTGCCCTGGCTGTAAGAGTGTATGAAATTAATCGTGCTTTTGACTCGTGATAAAGTCAGGGTGCTCTTTATCCGGCTGTGATTCGTTGCCCGTGATCTTGAAAGAGGGCACCGAGAATGTCGGACATGTGTCCAAGGAAAGACAGTATTTCCCCGTCCACGTTTCTTTCCTCCTCACCTGGGCTTCCGTGGAGCTCACGTTAATAAACTCCCGGGAGAGGCGAGCACCCACCAACCTGTGACGCAGGTGCAAGTCAGGATGGGGTGGCGGCGGCGGCTGCAAGGAGGCGGTACTTGGGCTTGGGGGGCGGGGGGGGGGGGGGCGGCACCGGGAGGGCAGGCCTGGCCTGGGGACGGGCTCCTGCGCTCTGGGCTCTCACTCCAGACGGCCCTGAGGGGTGGGCGCCTGGACGGTGTCCTCGCCTCGTGTTGACCTGGGCCCTGTTCTGCTTCTCTTCCAGCATTAAATGGTTTCAACGTGCTTTTATCCGGCCATCAGACGCCCCCTGCCGTGGGGGCGTCCCCGGGCCCCCTGCCCCCGCTCAGCGTCCCGTGCATGGTCGTGCCGTCGCCCACACTGGGCCCTTTCCCGCTTGTCTACTCCCCCGCGGTGCCCGGACGGGTTCCGGCGGCACCCGGCCCTCTCCCGCACGCGGGGCCCGCGCCTTTTGGCCTGTCCGGCCTCGGGTCGGCCGCTCCGCTCCTCATCGGCCCGGCCGCCGCGGGGAACCCCAAGCCGCCGCCACTCCCCACCGCAGATGCGCCGCTCCAGGGTCCGCGCGCTCTTAGCCTGAGTCCGGTGACGTCGAGATCCCTCCGTGTCACCCAGCCCGAGTCCCCCGTGTACAGAGGACATCAAGCGTCTGTGGCAAAACCACAGCAGGTGAGTCTGAGGGTCCGTGTCAGCCCCGCGCAGGGAAGACGCAGGGCTTGGGGACGGGCTGCCTGCGTGGGATCAGATTTCAGCCCAGCGGCTGTGGGACGGGGACTTTAGCTCGGGTTCTCCCTGGTGGCCGCTGGAGACCCAGAACTGTCAGCTTAGTTCCTAGAGACCGAGGCAGGAGAGCCCGTGCTTTACAAACAGCCTTAGGTGGCAATCTGTTTCTTAGAATTAGAAGGGACTTAGTTAAAGAATAGTTCAGGGAGATTTTTTAAATTATTTGTTGTTTTGGGGGGTTTTTTCGTTGTTTTTTGCGGTTTTTGGGGGCCACTCCTGCACATATGGAGTCCCTGGGTCAGGGGTCAGATCCGAGCCACAGTTGCGACCTACACCACGGAGATGCTGGATCCTTTAACCCTCTGTGCTTGCTGGGCCAGGGATCAAACCTGTGTCCCCGCACTGCTGAGATGCTGCCAGTTCCATTGGGCGCTAGGGTCAGGGGGATTTTTGATGCATGCTGACTATTCAGACGATTTCTCCAAACCCTTATTTCACTAGATCAATAAAGGACACCATCCTGAATTTTAACTGTGCGGCTGTAGCAGCAATCACACGACACCGAAGTCTTGATACCAGTTCAGAGATTTTTAGCACCTATCATTTCTTAGAACGTATTGTTTAGGAGGCAAGGGATATATATATATCCACACACACACACTCATAAAATATATACAGATGTACATAGATAAATGTCTATATAATCAATATAAATTAATCAGTACTTTATTTGCCCCCTAAAACTCCATCTGCAGTTCAGTCAGTAAGCATCTCTTGAATTCTGCTATGCCTTGGACATTGTTCAGAGTCATTACTTTCTCTCCCATAGAGTTATACTGTGGCCAGAAGTATTTTAGACAAGTAATTCAGAAGCTCAAAAGCTGGCAAAACTTCAAATAAAGGGTAGCTTTTAAACCAGGCAGTTATAACAGAGCCTGTGCCTTTTGCTCACCAGTTATGTGCCAGGCACTGCCCTGGGTAATCAAGAGGTACCAGCCAGCAGGGTAATGGCTCCTGCCCTTTTAGGGATAGATGTCTAACACGAGAGGATAGATGGTAGCGAGTGAACGAAAACAGCAAAGATCCGCATATGTACCACTTGCCTGGCGTGACCTGAAGGGCGTTATAAACATATCTGGTTTAAGTCTCACAGCCCTGTCACGCCAGTACTTGTATCATCCCCATTCGTGGGTGAGGAAACAGGGGCAGAATGGTCACGTGATTTTCCCAAGGTCACACAACTAGTTATGGCAGAGCCCAGAGCCTGGCTCCAGGTGCCCGGGCCACGCCCGTGGCCTCTCTGTCGGGCTTCCTCTCGCCACGCGGAATAACCAGCGCGTTTCCAGTTCTGCTCAGCGCGGTGAAGGAGATAAACTGGCCACGTGTTACAGAAAAGCGAGCAGGACGGAACACCTGCTCAGGGACTCCAGGGACACCGGTCCAGAGGGGCCTTCCGGTGCAGAGACTGGAAGCCACCTGCCCTCACTTCTGCTGTGACGCATTCTCTTTTCCCCTCTTTCAGTCACCAGCTCCAGTCACCCCCAAGAGCGTCCGGTGCACACAGCGAGACACATTTTTCAAGACACCCGGCAGCCTCGGAGACCCTGTCCTGAGGAAAAGAGAGAGGAATCCGTCGCGTAACACCACTTCAGCACAGAGGAGACTCGAGATACCCAGTGGCGGGTCCGACTAAGCCGCTGCTCTGCCCGGCAGCGGGGGGACGGAGCTGCCCGAGCTTCCCTGTGATAAGGTCTCGTCCTAACGCCGAAAGAAACCGGAATGCAAACCAAACCATCTCGTCTTCAGCATGCCTCCTTCCTCTCTGCAGCATCCGCTGATCCAGACATTCACTCCCCATCGTCACGAAGCACCTATTTTCCTAAAAGTAGCTGTCATTCATTGTGCATTGAAAACCAGTTAGAGTCGGGACCCTGCGTGGTGTCACAGGGAAAGCACCAGCTGACTTTCGTGGTTTTGATTCAAGAATCGTCTTAATGCCGGAAATAGATCCGAGCAGCCTCCTGGAGCCTTAGGGTTTTCTGAAGTGGGGGGTCGCATCTAGCACTTAACTAAGGTGAACGTTCTTGACACGTATTTCCACTTGCCCTGAGCTGATCTGTGGTGAGAAACCTCCTTTCTGCAGTTTAGAAAAGCTACTGCTTCCTTTGGCTTCATCAGGAAGCCAGCTTCACTTGTGACTCCTATGGTATTATTTATTTTTTCCTGAAATGGGATTTAGTGCAAACAAGTTTACATCTACAGCAAAATACATGTTTTTCAGGGTATGACGACTTGAATGTTTATGCTTTTTTCCCTATGATTTGCCCTGCACTTACTTTACAACCTATTAATAATGTGGACAAATGTATGTGCGTGACGGAAGGCCAAGGCCACGCTAACTGTGAATGACACACCTTGCTGTCAGGAGCTGTGTGCACCCCATCTGGGCATGAGTCTTAAGATGAGCCCCAGCAGCCCGATAGCTGCTTCTCGGTAACTGAGAGATTTGTCAGAATCCTACCGTGTCCAGTTGCCTTCACTACATGCATGCCCTTGTGGTTTTTTTTAATTTAAATGTTAACTACAGAGGATCAGGTATGGGATATGCCTTCTAACAATTGCTGTTTATCAAATGAATCAGGATGGTGGAAAGTAATTCTACAAAAAATTGGAACCTGGTTGGGAGCTTTTGGTAGGATTCTGCTGACGTGATGATGTAGAAATTGACATAGGACAATAAGGGAGACCTAACTTTTTTCGTTTCCTTTTTTTCTTTGTTGTTGGAAGAGGAAGAGGGAAAATGAACACATTATGTTCAGGATCCAAGAGTACTCATTCACACCCGTTGTTTTTCAAAGTCCTTCTGCAAAATAAGGACAGGGAGTGCAGGGCTTCATTGTTCTCGCATAAATTTAATTCTGGAAACTGTTATGCAATATCCCTTTGTTAAACCGTATTCCTTTAGGGTTTCATGAAGCGGCCAAACTAGACTTTGTATTCTTTGATTTACTGCTGTTTAACTCATCGTCTCTCCCGAGTAAATGGCTTCCTTCCTTCCTCCCTCTTCTCCCTTCCATTTTTCCTCCTTTCCTTCATTCCTTACTCTTTCTCTTCCTGCCTCCTTAGATTTCTTTTTCAAATTCCTTAGATGTGGGATCTTGGTGTAGGGCTTTATTTTTATTTTTGGACCCAACAAAATGTTATATAAAAGAATAAAGCATATTAATTGAAGAGACTCTGGGAGTCTGAGTGAAATAGCTTTACATTAACTGCAGGATAATATTAGCCTGATCACCCCCACAAGATTTTTGAAAATGTGAGATAGGTAGCCAGGTTAAATAAATTTGCCATGATACAGAATTTTTATAAACACTAAACTTCTAAAGTTTACCAGATGGATTCCCCCCCCAGTCTTCTCTAGAGTTAAACATGAAAAATGTGATTCTCGTCATCAGCTGATCTAATCGCATGGTAATGATTACCCTCAACTAATATGACGGATTCCCGATCAGAACAAAAATACGTCTTTTTCAGGAAGAGTATGGGACACACGGAACGGAGGTGTGCTTCGGACTCTCCACGAAACATTTCCTCTTGCGAGATGTGCATGTAGATGAAAACAGGCACTGATGCCCCTCCCCGTCTTTGGCTGCCTGCCATTTAACCTCTCTGATACCCTTTTTAAAAAATTCTGTTCGTGAGATGACCACATAAACCTCAGAGGATTCACAGCTCTTGAGGGGTATTCCGCAAGCTGGTAAATGAGAGTATGATTCTGTGACCATAGGCTTCGCGAGAGAAGACCGACAAGAGAGTCCTTTTGTATCCAGGAGTCATTTCTTCGGGTGGCTTGGGGATGTGTAGAAAATAGTTAGGCAGTGGTTCTTTCTGGCAGGAATGGGAATCTGCGACAGAGCCAACGGATGGTACTGGGGCAGCTGGCATTTCCCCACACTTGCATGTTGGGAGTAGTGAGAAAGCCATGGCACGCTCGAGTCTATCCTGATAACGTGGTAAAATGTTAGTACATGACTGTCGGTGATCCTGCGAAGGAAATGCAGCTTTGAGTCCGCACTGAGGGAGGTGTGTGTCCCCTACACTGTCCAGGGTTTGAGAAACCCTTTCATTCTGGTCCAAGCGTTGGGGGTATAACGTTTATACTTGAATCTACCTACCAAGTTTACATTTCTCGATTCCTTTTGCGAGGTGCTATTTCTGTATTTAAATGACTTTTTTCCCCAATGTAAAGCTGCTTTCTGCTTTATCTTATTGCACTGCTAGTTTAATGTAGGTCTTAATTTTATTGCTGCTTACAGCTTTTTTCATATTACTTAGCTCTGCTCTTCTAATGACTATATTATCTATATAAATTTTTCTTTTAGAAATTTTTTTGCTTTTAGGAAAGTATGAAGCTTTATAAAACAGCAATAAAAATCAATTCATGTAACAAGAGATACTGGTTGTTTGTTGGTGGGCTCCCTGTGGGCACTAGTTTCAGTCAAACCATTCCTAAGTTGCAGAATGACCAACCAGCCCTTCCTAATCCCAAGTTAGATCTTTTGGCTGAGACATTCCAGTGGTTTCCAAACCCCAAACACTTACTATATCAGAACCAGGTGGGGGCTTGGGAGGGTTGAGGGACTCTGCCGTTGAGTTTTTTATTTCTACCAGAGTTTGAATCTCTGGAGGTTTGGAGCTTCCAGATGGTTCTGATGCTTAACCAATCTAAGAATCCCAGGGAGGGCAGACTGCCTCCCTGACTTTCCATGAACTCTGCAGCGTTAAATGCTTCTCAGCCCAGCAAATGCCCACCCTTTTAGTTCAAAGCTAAATTCTAGGGAGTTCTCATTGTGGCACAGCGGAAATGAACCCGACTAGTGTCCGTGAGGATGCGGGTTGGATCTCTGGCCCCGCTTAGTGGGTTAAGGATCCAGCGTTGCCATGAGCTGTAGTGTAGTTCGCAGACAGGGCTCGGATGGCAAGTTGCTGTAGCTGCAGTGTAGGCTGGCAGATGCAGCTCCAATGGGACCCTTAGCCTGGGAACTTCCATATGCTGCGGCTGTGGCCCTAAAAAGCAGGGGGAAAAACTGTTCTATTGTTAACCCTCTCTTTTAAGTAAACCTCCAAGCAGACGTAATCTGACTTTCCTTAGCTCGTGTTATCTCCGGAGTCAGTTAGGGGTTGCATTTTTATCAATCTCCCCAGCTAAATTGACAGGTGCTGGGGAAAACAGCTTTGAAACCTCAGTATCGAGCCCAACACTCGGGACTTAGTAGAAGCCCCCAAAATAGTGAACGGGGGAACCATGGGACCCAACACAACAGGGCTTGTGCCTCTAATTTATTCCAACTTCTTCCTTTCAACGTATCACGTCCCGGTCTTTAGTTTTCCTTCTTGCAGATGTAGACAGAACAACCCAGGAGAGAACTGCTTCCACACACACACACACACACCCCTGGATTAGGGGTGTGCCAGCATATATTTAATGGCAAGTTCGAATAGGGCCCTGCTGTACTGCAGGCATCCACCCGTATCTTCTCACGCATGCTCGGTACACGGATTCAGCGGGACTATGGAGTATCAGTGGAAGCAACTTGGTTTTTCTCCCAGGGTCCCTTTAAGCCTGGTCCATGAGGGTAACACACTCGCTCCTGTACAAACATGAGGCCAGATGCTGTGACCTCCCTGTTACTGTAAATAATAGGAGTTCTGTCGTCATTTGAAGTTAAGACAGAAGGCCCAGAACCCTCACACAAACTCTCCCTACCAAAACTTGGAGTGCTCCCAGATGCCACAGGCCAGAATCACACCACAACGACTGCAGGCAAGAGGTAAGGGGAGCAACACCCCTTAGTGACTCTAGAGAGACAAGGGTGAGCAACCACAGCATAACTGCACAAAACCCATTCCTGCCTCCCTTTGCTCAACCCTTTCAAGACCTGTGGTTGAAGGTGTTCCAGAGCGTGCATAGCGTGTAGCTGGTTTGCAAAAGCCCCCCACTAATTTTTTAGAATGCAAAATCATTTACCATAATTTGCTGCTGCAGCCAAGCTCACCATTTCACATCCTGTTAAAATAGTTGTAAACATTCATTGTCCAAGATTCCCACTCCCTAGATGACTGTTACAGCGCTTACTATGTCATCCTTAAGAATTTTTTTTTTTTTTTTTTGCTTTTTAGGGCTGCACCTGCAACATATGGAAGTTCCCAGGCTAGGAGTCCAATTGGAGCTACAACAGCCACCCCAACACAGGATCTGAGCCATGCCTGTGGCCTACACCACAGCTCATGGCAACACCGGATCCTTAACCCACTGAGTGAGGCCAGGGATCGAACCTGCATCCTCATGGATACTAGTCAGGTTTGTTCACTGCCGAGCCGTGAAGGGAACTCCCAATTTTTGATAGCTCTTAATTTGTTACTATTAAGATCAGATTGATTGGTTCGATGTCCTTTCCGTCCTGAAAATGCTTCTGAAATGATGAAATGATACCTAAACCTGTAAGCCGTCTTCTTTTCATTCTCTAAATTCTTTGTTGTCAACACCCCATGGTAATCTTCAATGTCACAGGCTCTTCCGTACGGCCAGCTTTTCCCCAGTCGTGCCCTGAAGAACTCAACTGCTGGTGGACATTAGGAGTCAAATAAAGGTGGGTAATTTTGGTAAAACAAAATTACACAGCTGATTTGTTTGCTATGGGATTTATTAGAGACTTAAATTTGTAAGAGGGAATGTAGTATATATACAAATTCTTTAAAACTGGTTTTATAGCCAGGCCAGTTTCATTCTTAGAGCAGCTTACAAGAACAAAGCTCAGCAGAAGCTACCTTGAGAAGCAATGAATTAATCTACAGAACAAACCTCTGAAACTTTCTTGGTCTTCACTGAAAAGATAAAGGACATCGGTTTCTTAAAGTCAGACACCGCAGATGCTTTACACCTGTATTCACAATGCCTGCCACGAAATGTGCACCCAAGAAAAGCTAGGGGGGAAAATACCGGACGGATGACTTAGCACACACACAGGTGACCCCTGAGTAACCTGGGCATTAGGCACACCGACCCTCCGTGCCGTTGAAAACCCATGGGGAAGAGTCTGCCTTCTATAGTCAGTTCTACCATATTTTAGTTTCTTCCATATCCTGGTTCCACCAGTTCAACCAACCCCAGACTGTGCAGGAGTACATGTTTGAAAAAAATGTACAAGTGGATCTGTGCAGTTCAAACTTGTTTTGCTTAAGGGTCGACTATACATAATAATAATAAAAAAAAACTTAGAGGGTTTTTCATTGCATGGTTCTATATACATAACAGCTATTTGATAAATCACTGTATACAGCTAAGAGCTTTCTTCATTTAGAAGAATTGTCTCCATCATGCCATCAGCGCTTATAAAACTGACTGCATAGTGACATTCCCAAGTTTAACTTTCGATGGCATCCCATACAGCGTTTGCCTGATTCTTTTGGCATCCCTTTACAGTCCCTTTCCAGTCCCTTTCCAGACTGATTCCAGTTTGCCTTCCCAGCTACGCTAGATATTGTCCACTGACCCTCAGCATTCATCCCCACTCCCCTTCCGAGTTCCTTACCACAGGGCCTGGGAGCCTGGGAACTACATTTCCCAGATGCCCCCGCAACGAGGTTCTAGACGCGGCTCTGTCAGCGGAGGACACGGCTGCAGGATTTGGCAGGGAGAGAGGCAGCCGAGGTTGCTCTTCCACTCACACTGGAGCAACTCATGAAACGATTTCAGCAGACGGTTTTATACCAGCCGTTCTTTATCCTGCTGCCGAGGCCAACACCATGGACGGGCTCTGATGCTGGCAGTGATTTCACACTGCTCCGAATCAGTGTGAGCCTCTGGGTCACAGCCATGGCGACACGATCAAAACACGTCACATCGACCGGCTGCTTTCACTTTCTCTCCCTTCCGGTACTTTTGGAAGCACCCAATTCCCACTGTTAAAACCTTCTGCTAGGAATACCCAGAGTGCTTTCTAATTGCTACACAAAACCCCGCAGTCTTCTCCCCGACTCCCCCTCGCATCCACCTCAGCCCCTCCACTCTCAGGGCCCACGCTCTGCCTGCTCCTTTCTGCATCCATTCCTTGCACCACCCGTCCCCTCTTCCTAAAATGCCCTCCTCCCAACCCCAGTTCTCCACTGGGCTATCTCATGGGCATCTTCCCAAACCCAGCTTAAATGTCTCCCCCTTGGGAAGGATGAGTTGTTTGCCCCAACCACGCTGGGAGATCCTCCGAAGCAAGAACGGAGTTTTTCTCATATAGTGCGTCGCGCTGAGCCCAAGGAGTATGTGAATAAATGGTCCACGTGGCTGGAGACACAACAGGGCACCCCGGGTGAGCAAGGTGGCTGTAGTTTAACATGCAAGGGCAACACGAAAAGAGTGAGTACAATAAACAGCAGCTTCTCACCAGAATCGAAGTGTGCATAGCCCTACCTACCACACCAAAACCATGCTAACCATTTATTCACTCCATAAACATTTACTGTTACTATGCAAACGGCAATAGCCTTTTTGTGTGTGGGGGGGGAGATACATTTTTCTTTTCTCTCCCTTCCTTTATCTCTCTTTAAGAATGGTAGAAAATTATAGAAACGCAGTGTCGGAAGGAAGCCTGAAGTCACAGTTCACTCTGTTTTACAGACGTGGAACTAGAAGGGGCGTAAGTAACTTGGCCTGGATTACATGACTACAAAGTGGGATTAAAACACAAGGCTCGGAGAGTTCCTGTCGCGGCGCAGTGGTTAACGAATCCAACTAGGAACCCTGAGGTTGCGGGTTCAGTCCCTGCCCTTGCTCAGTGGGTTAACGATCCGGCGTTGCCGTGAGCTGTGGTGTAGATTGCAGACGCGGCTGGGATCCTGCGTTGCTGTGGCTCTGGCGTAGGCCGGCGGCTACAGCTCCAATTTGACCCCTAGCCTGGGAACCTCCATATGCCTCGGGAGAAGCCCAAGAAATAGCAAAAAGACAAAAAAAAAAAAAAACCACGTCTCCCCATAACCCAGTCCAGCACCCTTGTCCTACACTGTGCCACTATCAAGGGAAGGCAAAATCTTTTATCAAAATGTTGGCGTCTCCCAAGCAAGTCTATCCAGTTTTCAGGATGCATGAATTTTGTAGACCCACGGACTTGTGCGTGCAGAAAGTTGTGAGTTTATTTCCCCGGCAGTTCTCTCTTTCCACAGCACGCTGAAATTCTGCAAAGCAATCTTAACATCCAACCTGGGTTTGGAAAATGCATATGAGATCGCCAGGTAGAGAAACAGGTGGGAGGAGGACGTTTTAGGTAGAAGGAATGGCGGGGGCAAAGGTATGGGTGCTTAACTGTAATTGTTCTGTGATCTTTAAAAACGTTTATCAAAACATTAAAAACTTTCCTGCAGTTGACTATAAGGATTTAGGGAAATGAAAAAACAGTAAAACTAATATTGATTTAGTATGTAATTTAAAACATTAGAACATTGAGAATTAAGGTGTTTTACTTCATTAAAAACTTATCAAGAATAGTTTGAACAGAGCTTACCCTCTCGTTGCAAAAATTACCAGTGCTGATCACTCGTAGGTCTTGATAAATTATGATACTCTTTTCTAAGTTTGGGCCAGCTCCCAAATCTTATCCTTAGTACATTCAATTCCAAGAACTATCTCTATGAGTTCATCTGCTGTCATATTTCTGCAGGCATCATTCTCTCGGGAGCAAACTTGCCCTTTTCAGCATGATCGTTTTCCTCACTTGTGATGACAAATTCCCCTTCCTTACGTTCCTCTCACTGCGTCTCAGGGCATAGCTAGCGCCTTGCAAAGACCGCAGGGTCAACACCCCCACTCTCCATTATTTCTTCCTAACTACATTTATGTTCAGTTCAGATTTCACCTTCAGCATTATCACTTCTTCTTTTCCTCATTTTCAACTTTCTTCAAGTATCGATTTTTTGTGAACATATGTATTCACAGCACTAGGAAACGCAGAGGCACGCCTACACACTACACGCCTTTCCACCTGCACGAAGAGACTCTGCGCACGCACAGCAGACTTTGCCAGAAGTGACGTGATTGGTCATTGGTCCCGATGGGACCTCTTGTTTCTGTGTTGATTTGTGGGCTGCAACAGCGACGTGTGTACGTTCATGCTCACAGTTAATATATCGCATCGGAGGAACTGAAATTTGTTACCATGTTACTGGGGGACCGGTGTTATGTAACTAAACCATGGTAACCGACAAACGTGCGTATCAGAACCGTGCACGCGAGGACCGCTTGTATAAATTCTAGGATTGAAATCAATTTCCCTTTTAACCTGTTCTTCTCCCTGATGGCAGAAATTAAACTCCGTCAATGCAGAACGGCATCAGTCGGTTCAGCACCTCCCTCCCGACATGTACTTCCTGCCATTCTCTTGAAGTAGTACTTTCAGTGATAGGTCTTTAAAAACAGAATTCAAACAGGCGTCAACAGCAAAGGGCCTTGATTCCTTATGTCACTGCAAGCGCAGAGCTAGGACCGTGATTCAAGCTCATTTTCACTTCAATCCCTTTGGTTCTGCCTCATCCTTCCCCATATGTCAGTTTTGCCCCGAGGCTACAGCAATTATCGTTCCACCCAAGCCAAGTTCAAAGAAAGAGAAGAGGAAAAAAACAAACAAACAAAACTCATTGGAAATTCTTCCAAAGGAGTAAGAAAGAACTTAAGAGTTCCCCAGAAATGTTCCTCCTCAGTTCTTAAATTGGCTCAAATTGCATTACCAGTCCATTTCTAGACCAATTACTGGCAGGGGATACAGAAGTAACTTTATTCCACTTAGATCTATCTTTGAAACTGAAGCCCTTGAGCTCCGGAGGGGAGGGTTGACACCTGAACAAAATTTGAGTTCTACTAGAAGGGAAAAAGCAGGAAACAGATGCTGGCTAGCCACAGCAAATTCGCCACAGCCCCACCCGCTCTCCCTCCAATCCCGCGGCATTGGAAGGACTTCGGGGAAGTGCTTTGTGCTTCTCTGCTCCAATCCGTAGCGGCACAGAGGCACGTTTTTCCCTCCGCCCCTTGGTCCCTATGACCCTGCTGACATCCACTGCGACATCTCCGGACACCGAGTCCACCCCCGTGGCATCCCCTGCTGGTCCTGCCTCATCCCACCAGAAGGCATCTCCAAGTCCGCCCGTTCTCAGTTCCGTTTTCACCAGAGCACGCGCAGCCCTAGGAGCACTGCTGGTTTTCAGGGATAATGCCTTTGATCTGCTCTGAGCAAAACTGAGAGGCCCAGGAGAGTCTTGCGAGGCTGCCTCTGATCCTCTCTGCCGAGAGAATTTCAGCTAACCCTGAGCCACGGTGTCATTTTTTGTCCATCTTCCCTGTTAGAGCCACCGTTTGTAAAGCAATTAGCTTTTCAAGTTGGCAAGGCCACACTGGTGAAGCGTTTCCATCGGTTGGCATACATCTTAGGGAAACTCTTGTGTTACACAGAGAGACACAAACAAGGGACTCATCATTTCACCGTAACAACAAAGAGCTATAAACAAACTACAGTTTCAACAACATGGGCAAACAGTGACTTCTACCCCATGAATTCAGTTGGCTACCACTGAATGCGTCCGTGAAGGAACCCGATCTACAGGTACGAACCAGGATACATCTAAAATGTATGTTAAGCGGAGAAAGTAAGTTGTAAAAAGAAATGTTCACTTCACATTATGTGTATTTTAAAAACACTTTACAATGAGTATGTAAAAGAACCGACACAACTAATACATATTAGCATCAGACTGGAGTTACTGCTAGAAAGGGAGGGTTGAAAAGGGAATGAGATGGGATGGGTGGAGGAGTTTCCACTGTGCCTCTGATATTTTCTTCCTTTTTTAACAAAGGCATCTGAGGTCATACGGCAAATGTTCACCGTGGGTAATTCTGGGATGTAAGCATTGATGTTTTTGCTATATTAATCTCAGTACTTTTCTGTATGTTGGAAATATTTTAGGATTTTAAATGAAAATTTTTAATATGCTAATTTTAGAAAATGCTTACCATCTGTTGACTATAAATCAATGGTTCCCAGACTGGGGGCTTCAGGGAGTGTGGGGATTGGACTATCAGTCAGAATTCTCAGTGCCTCTTCCTGGAGGAAGTTCGTTTTTCCTCATCGTGTTGAACTCAGCAGAGGCCATGAACTTATTTTTTGCAAAGGAATATAGACAGAAGTGATGCGTGTCCCTGGGAGCAGCAGAAGTTCATGAGAATGCTCGTAGTTTTCTGTCTGTTTTTACCTCTGCCCCAGATCCAGATGTCCCAGAGAGAGGCTGCTCGGTCCCTGTCTTAAGCAAGGAGCAGAGACATAGCAACCTGGAATGCACATGTAGCGTGAGCAGAAACAAATAAAAAAATAAAATAAAGAGTTCTTAAATCACTGGGGTTTGGGGTTGTTTGCTACTTCAGCATAATTTAGATTATTCTAACCAGCACAATTTAAAAAGCGCTCTAAATGAGGAACCCAACATAGCACAGGCTTTCAAAATCACTACTGATAGCTCCTAGCACCATCTTTTTTCTCCCCCAGTGCCGAAGACATGATTGCAAAGCAGGAAGAGTTATTTCTACTCAGTCAATTGAATGCTTTGTAACCTTAACTCTGCCCCTTGAGCTCCTCCTGCCACAGTCCAGTTTGAGACTCAGGCAAAGTTTGATCACAGAATGGCTTTGGGATCCACCAGTGATTTCAAGCTGGGATGTGCAAAGACTTTGCAAGGGAGAGGTATATAGTCAAACAATTTAAACAGAAGACACTTTCCCTGTATCTTCAAACTCCATCTGTATTCATATCTAAAACTGATAAACTTGACAGCCCCGGTCATCTCTGGTGGCTTGGATGCAAATCCCCAGCCTGGAACGCCCACCTGCCACAGGCGAGGCCATCAAAAAAGAAAAAGAAGAGCTTACTTCCCACACAATCAGAGTTTACAAACATACACTGTTTGGGATATAGAAGTATATGAGACATCCATCGTAGGTTCAATTTTAAACATTGTTATCTTAGGAGTGCCCATTGTGGTGCAGGGGAAATGAATCCGACTAGTGGGTTCAATCCCTGGCCTCGCTCAGTGGGTTAAGGATCCAGCACTGCCGTGAGCTGTGGTGTAAGTCACAGATGCAGCTCCGATCCCCCGTTGCTGTGGCTGTGGTGTAGGCTGACAGTCATAGCTCGGATACGACCCCTCGCCTGGGAACGTCCATATGCTGCCGATACATCCCTAAAAAGCAAAATAAATAACTAAAAAAACCAAATATTGGTATCTTAAAATGTCACATCCACAAACCACAGGACTCTACATTCCTTGCAACCCTTTACATTTAGAATTGAAATTTTTACATGCAAACTTTAAAATGCACTTGGATTTTTCAAAACTATTCTAAGGGGTACGTGAGCAGAACTGCCTGTGGACCACCGCCCTATTCCCAGAGATGGATCCTCTCTCACCCGGCCCTCATCCTTCAGCTCCCGGTGGGCTCCCAGCATTGTCCACACGGTGGCAGTAGTGTCTGTGCAGAAGGATGGATTTGCAGCTCTAGATGACTTCTGAATCATCCCCATATTCCATTTGCAATCAACATGTTAAATAAACAGTTTACATATTGCATTAGAACAATAAAATCCCCACTGTGACTTTCCACTGTTGAATTTCAAAATACTTCATTAAATTTTCCAGTCATGTAACAAATAAGCTGTAGCTATGAATACCCAAGCTATGCAAATCTCCTTCACCCACCTGGGAATGACCTGGACGTTAAATTCACTTTTACACTCCTCTCTGCTTTTCTCTTCCCCACGGCTCACTCCGTCTCTGCCCACCCCCTAGTTGCTAAGCAGCTAAAAGAGCGTTCTTGTTTTTGAACACGAACCATTAACTGCCCTCATTTTCTCTAATGAGGACATGGCTGAAGCCCAAATTACCTCCTTTTCCTGAAAAACAGAGCAAGATGCTTATGACTTATGCTAATAGTAAAGCAAATCACGTCTCAATAGATACATGCAGGACAAGGAAACTCAGAATGCTTGAGCAACCCTGAGCACACATACCCAAACACTGTACTACTAAGAGTCATTTGCCTTATTTTTGAAAATCATATTATTGAGCGCCTATTATATATGAGGCACCTGCTTCACATTTACTATTTCTTTGAATTTTCAAAATACTATTTCTTTCAATAGTCAACCCTATTTTGAAGGTTTTTGTGTTACAGCACAGGACAGAGTAACTTTGTAAGATTTGGTTGGGTGCAAAGTACATTGGGTTTTTGTGTGTGTGTTTGAGAAAGGACTGTTTCCAAAAGGGAAGAGGAAGTAGAAGACTTCTCCTATAGGAAAGTGGTGATAGGTAACCACTCACCAGTCATTCTTAAGCAAATCCGTATTTGTCTGTCTTGCTTTTTAATTTTTACTTTAATTTTCTGGATCAGAAAGCTGAGCGCCATAGAAGTTAAATGACTTGCCTAAGTCATAGAGCCAGCAAGTGGCAGATTTAGATTCTGACTCTAACACCATCGTAGCACCTCGCTTCTTGCACATGCGAGGTTCGGAATGATGCAGGAATTAGCATTCTTAGCTCATTCATTCATAAGAAAGTGTGCTTTGTCCAACATGAAAACACATGATGGGAATTTCTACAGTAAAACTCTAGCAGGCTCTTCTTTGCCCAGATGGAATGCTCTCACTCCCTGTGTGAGCAGAGTTGGTTGGATGGACCCAAGCTTAAACCTTGCTTTGCCACTTGTATAATCTGAGAAAGTGATAAGGTCACCCCCTCTCTTTGAGGCTCAGTTTCTCCTCCATACAAAAAAAAAAGGGGCATCTGTCCTACAGAGATGATTTGAAAATTAATGTTGTATGTTCATCGGGAGGTCAAACTGTTGCAGTAAATGGACTCCCAAATGTATAATAGCTCAAACAGTCCACAAGCTTCCTTCTCACTCTCCTTGTAGCCCAAGGCAGCCAGGCCTCTTTGGCAGTACACCTCTCCTCCAAGGCAGCAGGTGGCTTAGCAGCTGTGCCACCTTCAACAAATGAGTTTCAAGACTACCCCAGCCATCAGCTCCATGCAGCTAAGCTAGAACTGGGAAAGAGTTGGAGAAGTAAGTTTGGGAGAATTTTAAAAGTCAGACCTGGAGGCAGGACCCCTCACTTCCACTCACATCCCACTGCCTGAACTTGGGCACATATGCAGCCACCTAAAAGGGGCTGGGGGATTAACCTGGCCCAAGAAGAAAAGGACCTAGAATCTGGGCAGCATTTTAATCCTTCCAAGGAATCGTGTGTCTGTGATGGTTTCTTAACCACACACAGAGTAAGAATTCAGTAAATGTTAGTTTCTTCCATTTCTCCCCCTGCTTCTTTCTCGTTTTTATATTTCCTTCTGTCATTCATTCATCTACATAGAAAATATTTCTCATGTAAGACATAATCACTGATCACAGTGTGATAACTCTTCAACTGACACTCAATCATAGGTGATTTTTATGGTAAACAGCTTTTTGTCAAGCAGGAACCTAAGTCTTAATAAATATTAGTTATTTTCATTATGATTTTGATTTCCTCTTTTGTAAGTTGTCATTGGCTATAAAATTCTTGATCTACAAAGTCACAAAATAAAGAAATATGCGAAACAATCTGGGATTATCCATGTTTCACTTTTTTTGGGGCCACACCATGGTATGAGACAGTTCCTGGGTCAGGAATCAAACCCACACCACAGCAGTGACCCCAGCCACAATAATGACACCGCTATCCTTTTAACCACTAGGCCACCAGAGAATACTTCCATGTTTTACTCCGTAAATCTTCTGGAATATCGTAACTTCTCAGAGCTAGAAGAGCCTCTCAATTTGTCAAGTTTAGAGGTGAGAAAAGTAAAATATAATAAGTGAGGTGATACGTCCCAAGTCACACAGCCAGTCCATGGCAGGGCTCAGGCTTTTGACACCTTATCAGTGATCAAGAAAGAGCTGCAATTATTTTAACAGCTGCAAAGTGTTTTGAGAACCCAGAGAAGCTTAACAGAAGTGTAGGTATAATCCTGATTTCCTCAGAAGGCTGTGTCAAATGCCAGTTTTATCTAGAATTGACATCATTTTGGGTTGAGGTCATATTTCAAATTAGCTAATTTCAAAGCAAGAAAAAAATAGGAGGGTTGGGTTTTTTTCTTTTCTTTTCTTTTCTTTTTTGTCTTTGTCTTTTTTTAGGGCCACACCTGTGGCATATGGAGTTTCCTGGGCTAGGTGTCGAATCAGAGCTACAGCTGCCAGCCTACACCACAGCTCACGGCAACGCCGGATCCTTAACCCACTGAGAGAGGCCAGAGAGCGAACTTGCATCCTCATGGATACTAGTTGGGTTGTTAACCACTGAGCCATAATGGAAACTCCTAGGAGGGTTGATTTTTGATGGGAGGATGAAGTAAGAGTTGGAGAAGGTTCAAGCCAGGATATAAGGAGGTTTTTTGAAAGACAAACCTAAATGGAGCAGAAGGTCCTTGCATGGGCAGGTACTGGGAGGTGATGGAAGGGCCAGCACCCAAGAACCAACATCCAGCCTTTGAACATCTCAGACAGAGATCTTTTAACTTTAGTAAACACAGGAGATTTTACAGAACAACCACAACAAGAAACTCACCAGGCAGATGGCAGCATATGCTTAAGATGAGCACTTTCATGTTCAGAGAGCAGAATGACTTCCCAAGAGAAACAGCAGAGCTGGGAAGCGAACCTGGTCTTTTGACTTGAACCCATTAAGCTTTCATTGAACACGTGCTACAGGAAGGGAGCACTGAGTGCCCAAAGCCCAGCTCCTTCCGCGTCACAAATTCACCACTCCAGGCCATGGTAGACTGTAAAAATGGCCCCGATGCTCCATTCGCCCTCGTCTGTCCTTTGCTCAACGCAATGCAACTCTACAGTTCCTCTTATCAGCCGACAGAGTGTATATCTTAAATCTGGCCAGTCTGTTACATGCTCTGGCTTATAGAACAAAGCAGAAACGATGAGATGCCCAGTTGAAGCCAGACCATATGAGACTTCACATGCTTCAGCTTTCTCGAGTTTGGACTTCTGCCTCCAAAGGAAGAAACAATTTGGTCGAGCCAGCTGGAAGATGAGACGCCATTTGGTATAGAGACCATTTATGCCAACAGAGACCTTCCTAAATTCGCCAGATCCCGACCAACCCACCAACTAACAGGAAACACATGAAGAATCCAGACAGTATCAGTCAAGTCTGGCCCAGGTCGGCGGACCTGCCAAGTAGACCTGTAGACTAACAATAATAAATATTTGCTGTTTTAAGCCATTACATTTTGGGATGATTTGTTACTTAGCAATTGCTAACCGATACAGGGAAACCTTGCTTCAGCACTAGACTGAAGATCAGCAGAGCCCAACAATCCATATTCACCCAAACATTATAGGAATATACTGAAAATGAGTGCCAACTACCTCTGGTTCCCGCAGCTTTCTTATGTAACTGGCAAAATGTATATTGCTCCTGCTTCTACCAAAGTAGATAATATCGTTAAGTGAAAAAAGAAAAATGACTCCTTTCAGTCACAAGCATACCCCCATTAATCAGTGCTGAACAAATATCTAAAAAAATTAATCCTAAGGGCATCAAATAATGAGGTTGCCAAGGAGCCCCTATGTTTTCATTCAACTTTGGCTGCTTTGTATATAGATTATGGCATAAAGATACTAATATAGCCATGTGCTAACTGTCCTCATTTTCTTGGAAAACATCAAAAATGAATGAGAAGAGCACTGTTTTAGTCCAGAGACGGAAAAGTTGTTAGGGCTTTGAGAGGTAAGATCAGGTCAAAAATGGATGGCTGCGAGATGTCTCATTCCTTGCAGCCTGTAAGTCTCCCCTGCTTCCTCAACAACTGGCCCTGTCTAACAGGCTAGCCTTTAGAGTCTCAGCTGTAGACACCAACTCATCTTCAGACTTTGCTGAGTATGGAGTCTGGAGGGTCAGATTTCAAGGAAACCAGGCAAAGCCACTTATGAGTTACATGAGAGTGGAAATTCCATATGGCTTCTGACTTGTAAAAAGTAAAATAATGTTTTGTTTTAAAAAAACTCTATCTTCTCCACCCAAACTTGGTTGCTTAAAGTATAACCTTGTCTTGTGGTTACTCTCTTTAAAAAGTATTTTAAAAGGTCTCCTTTGGAAATAAAAGTTACTCAAGTTCACTTTTGGTCTGTATCAGCAAGTATTTCCACACACTGTTTGCCAGCAGGCTATTGGGGCCACACAATTTGCTCCCAGCAGCCTGCTCTCCCAGACCAAGGGTGGATGAAAAAAAGGAGAGTGATTTGACGGTTACATTTTAAATCTAGTTAATATTGAAAACATTTAAATAGAACATAGGGAATTCAGTTCTCTGATGCCAGAGGCCAATGACTCCCCCACTTAACTTATGCAAAGGTGCCGCCCCATGGCTGGGAGCATGGCTTGGACATTCCAGTTCCAGCTCTGCTACTTACTGGCTGTGTGACCTCAGTCTCCTCTGTAAAATGGGGACAATACTAATGCCAAGAGTGGCTTTTGGAAAGGATGCTAGTAAACATAATAAGAAGTAGCCAACATGCATGGACCTGAGCCCTGCATTGAATATGGGACATCTCATTTAAATCTCAGACAAGGAACTGAGCCCTGACAGTTTCATGCTTAGGCTATAAGCTTGCAAATGGCAGAGCTCGTACTTGAGCTCAGATGAATCTGATTCGAAACCTCCTTCATGCTGCTCTTCCTCTTCCCCTTCTGTCAGCATTTTAGAGATAGAAGGTTCTAGGGAACGGTCACGATACAAGGAAGAAACTTAAATTGCTGACTTTTTTTTTTCTTTTTTCCTTTTCAGGGCTGTCCTCGCAGCACATGGACGTTCCCTGGCTAGGGATCCAATCTGAGCTACAGCTGCTGGCCTGCGCCACGGCCACAGCAAGATGGGATCCACGCCTCATCTTGCTGGATCCCTGCCCCATGGAGCAAGGCTAGGGATCGAACCCGCATCCTTACGGATACTAGTGGGATTTGTTTCCGCTGTGCCACAAAGGGAACTCCGAATTACTGACTTCTTACATGGAGAAGAGTCACTTGCCAACTTTTCTCTGGGCTTTGCCTGAGAGAGAAATAAACTGTTATATTCAAAAGCTTGTGTGTTGAGGTCGGGCTGCTTCTTGGAGCAGTTTGATCCACCCGACCAGTGCAGTTGACAAATACAGGATTCAACACTCAATACACTAGCTGAACGATGCTGAAGTCTCGTGAGATCCGCCTGTCACGGTCTAGTCGCCCCATTCCCAAGAGGAGCCATACCCGAGAGACAGGAGAGCAGGGAGTTCAGAGCACGGGCCTCCGTTCCGGTCAGACTGGGCTCGAACCCCAGCCCTGCCACTAACTAGGTGTGAGAGAGCAGGTCAGCGAGTGAACCTCCCTGAGACTTGGTGGAACCCGGGTGTAAAGTGGATGATAATAACCACGCAAGGTGTTTTCCAGGATTGGATGCTCTCGGAACGTCAAGGGCTCAGCACAGGGACTAGATTCCATGACCGGAATCCCATCAGCAGCCCCTGCAACTGGGTGAGAGGCTGCCACCAGCTGGTCAGAGCACCCTCACCACAGAGCAGAGAGCTGATTACACACAGACAATCCTTCCTCCCCGACCCTCTGCGCTCCCAGAGCAGGGCTTCCGAAAGTTAACATCAGGTAGGGAACCACTGTCTCTCCTACTCCCTTCAGATCTGATTTGATTTCCGGTCCTTGTCAATCTTCTTTTTGACTTACACTTCCTTTTTTTTTTCCATTTCTTGGGCCGCTCCCGCAACAGCATATGGAGGTTCCCAGGCTAGGGGTCTAATCGGAGCTGTAGCCGCCAGCCTACACCAGAGCCACAGCAACACGGGATCCGAGCCGCATCTGCAACCCACACCACAGCTCACGGCAACGCCGGATCGTTAACCCACTGAGCAAGGGCAGGGACCGAACCCGCAACCTCGTGGTTCCTAGTCGGATTCGTTAACCACTGCGCCACGACGGGAACTCCCCCCCCCCCCCTTTTTTTTAACGCTGTTCTACGGCTATAACTTAGTCTAAGACAGGAACATTATTTCCCTGCTTCAAAGGCCTAAAGCACAGTTTCCTATCAGCCCCAAGCACTCATCACAGGTGCTCAGTTCCAGGCGCACGCTGCCCACTCATCAGCGAGCGGACGCCCCGAGGAAGAAAGAGGGTCTCAGCTTGGAACTTCCACGGAGTGACAAGCACTCTTAGATCCACTTACAGCTCCCGACGGGCGTCTGTCACTGGCAAAGAGCCCTGGTCACATGTTCTGGATCAGCCAAGGCAGTGATGCCACCGGTGTGGTCCTGCATCACGTGAGGAGGGACGCGGTGTTGGCGTGGGCACCGGTCCACCCGACAGCAGAGCGGCCACCTCCAAGCGGCAGGTGTCCCCTCGCGGCGGTGGCTGCCGCCATGAGGAGAAGGCCCCTGGATTCCCACCCTCCCTGTGCCTCAGTTTCACCGTTTGCCTGAACCCTGAGGCGTGGCAGTTGTGTAGCGGTCTGCCCAGCAGCCCGGGGGGTCCGATCACTTGTTTGTCCCCTTCCCCCATCCCGCCAGCGCCACCCCTCCGCAGGGGCTTCAGCAGGATGTCAGCCTCCCTCTCTCCAGTCTCGCCCCTGCTGTTTAGTGTTTCAACAGTTCTTTCTTTGGTTCTTTTTCAGCCGCCCCTGCAGCATATAGAAGTCCCTGGGGCAGGGATCAAATCTGAGCTGGTGCTGGGACCTGAGCTGCCGCTGCAGCGACACCAGATCCTTAATCCACTCCTCCGGGCTGGGGATCCAACCACCGCCTCCGCAGAGACAAGCCAGATCATTCCCCCACTGTGCCACCGTGAAAACTCCGCATGTTTCAATATTTCTGCTTTGCTTTGTCTTAGTATTTCTTGTAATGGACTGCACGCCACAAAAGGAGTGCAGATTATTCCTAAGTCATCTTGCTTTCCGTCTGTATTTTTAAGCATCTAGTAAAATCTGACTCCTCTTGGGTCTCGTCACCACGATCATAATCAAACTACCAAGATCATGAAAATCTTCCATGACACATTAGACGGCGCTGTAATGCACCATTCTTTCTTTCACTTGATTAGTGCTACTTGGTTACAGCTGTATGACAGTTACAGCATTTCCTGGAATAACATTTACTTTATTGCAAAATCCTACAAACCACATTGCTTCACAGCAACATTCAACGAGTATTTTAGCTCCGGTGTGTCTGGAGTAACTCAATCTTACCCTCCTTTTCTCCTGTTCTAACGCTCTTCAGTATCTGAGGAAAAAGGGCAAGTAAGAGTTATTCAAATAACTGGATATAACTAATTCTGTGGAAAATGTTATTTTTTTCAGAACCCCAATTCAACCAAAGTTCCTGGAATCTCTACCAAGATTTGTAGAAATGTAGGCAGCTATATATATTTTTTTCTCTTCTTCAGCAATTGCTCAGTTCCATAGATCAGGAGCCCTAGCAAATTCAGCCTCTAGCCTTTTCTTTCCTTTTTTTGGCTGTGCTGCAGCATGTGAAAATCCCCAGGACAGGGATTGAACCCATGACACAGCAGTGACCCCTGAGCCACTGCAGTGACCATGCTGGATCCTTAACACAATAAGCCACACAGGAAGTCCAGCCTGTTGTTTTTTGGTAAACAAAGTTTTATTGAAACATAGTCACAAGCATTTGTTTCTGTATTGTTTGTGGCTGCTTTCATACTATGACAGCAGATTTGCTGGCCCACAAAGACGTATCTGGCTGGTCCTTTACAGATGAAGTTTGCTGACTCCTACTACAGATGAATGGTTTATGTGAATCAATTTGTATCTGTGAGGGTGGGGAGGGGTTGGGAGAGATTATGATTGGCAGGCCTATGATTGACAGGCAGTTTTTACTTAGGATTTAATAATATCCCCCTAAAATTCATGTCTATCCAAGACCCGTGAATGTGACCTTAGTTGGAAACAGGGTCTTTGCAAATGTAATCAAATTAGGAAGAGGTCATCCTGGATTAGAGTGGGCCCTAAATTCAATAACTGGGGTCCTTATAAGGAGGGGGAGGTTTGGAGACACACATCAAAGGCTATGTGCCAACAGAAGCATAGATTAGAGTGATGCTATCACAGCTAAGAAGTGCCAAATACTGGCTCAGGCACCTGCAGCTGGGAAGAGGTAAGGAGAAGTTCCCTCCTAGACCCTTCAGAGGGAGAACGGCCCTGCTGACATCTGGATTTCAGATTTTTGGCCTCTGAAAAAATGAGGGAATAAATTTCTGTTGTTTTAAAGCTACCTGGTTGACGGCCATTTGTTACAGCAACCCTAGGAAACTAATACACAGGTTTAGGCTGTAAAATCCTTTGACTACTCTTCTGTTTCCATTGGAAGAATGACCCGGTAGCTAATGCAATGGCAAGTCACTGATGCAAAGAAAAGTTTAAATACACATAAAGAGGACATATAATGTTTTTTCAACTATGGAAGCTAGGACTGGGTTGGAATAGAGAGAAGAAAGGAAGGGGAAAAGGATTCTAAAATGAAAGTGGTGAAATAAGATAACTAAGAAAGTATATGTTCTACATAAACTTATCTACAGGGCAGAGGCCGCCTCACAGCCATAGACAGCAGACTTGTGGTTACCAAGGTAGGGGAGGGAGGGAGGGGGAGGCATGGAAGTTTGGGGTTAGGGGACCCCACGATCACGTTTACAATAGATAAGTAATGGGGTCCTGCTGCGGAGCCCAGGGCACTATGTCTAGTCTCCTGGGATAGACCACGACGGAAAATAATGGTTTTTTCCATATATATATATATATATATATTCACATGGCTGAGTCACTTTGCTCTACAGCAGAAATTGGTACCATGTAAATCAACTGTAGTTTAATCTTTAAAAGTGTACGCTCTCACAGTGCTCAAATTTTGTTTCTTAGCAAAAGCAGAAGAAGAGTCTTACTTCTATCAGGTCTCAGAAGAATCACACGCTGAACCGTGTCCTTCCCTCGCTCTTGTCCTGGATTCACACTGTTCCCTCGTTTCCCTCAGGTCTCTGCTCAGGTGATACTTTCTCAAAGAAGACGTTTCCCGCCACTTCACTTAAAATACACACACACACACACCCCTAGGCTCAATCTCTTTGTCGCCTCTTCAACTTGACTTTTTCTCCTGGAACTTAGGTTCATGTATTGCCATCTCCCTCACTATGTGCTCTGTGAGTTCAGGAATCTTACTTCGCTTTGTTCACTTACGTATCTCTGACGTCTGCATGTATGAAGTAAGAATATGGGGAGATACGGGTTCCCATGTTGGAACAGTGTGATCCCAGCAGTGTGATCTTGGCTAAGTTATTCCTCTCTCTGAGCCCAACCGGCCTCACCTATGAAGCAGAAATCAGAAGGCGGTAACAGTCCACCCTGCACACACATTATCATCGATGCGGAAATATAAACTTTTGGGGTGACTCCCGTGCTCACTCTCCATTTTCTGGAGTGTCTTGGGGTGTGAGTGACTTCACAGTTGAGACGCATATGAAGCTGACCTTTACAAATAACTCTTCGTACACACAATATGCAGTATAATCAAATTGTCTTCAACACAATCATACGAATTCTTAAGATTCCTAAGAATGGAGTCACCACTTTCTCTCTGAGAAAGGTAAGAAAAAGGAAGAAGACAGTTCGGCTAGTTTCAGCTAAAAGGGGATATTTACAAACTACGGAAGAACACAATACCCAGAGTCAGGGGGCGGAGCCAGCGCTCAGAGGGGCCTGAGAACCAGGACCATCAAGGGCCACGCATCCTCTTCCTCCCTTCCTCCTCCTCCCTCCCTGCCCTCCCGTCCCTCCCTCCCTCTGCCTCTCTCTTTGCTCTCTGTCCCTTCTTGTCGCGCATGCCAGCATAACACAGAGTAACAGACGCACTTGCCTCTGCTTCTGCAGGCAGACAGTAGTCGCTATAGCTCCGGCTCCACGTGACCTCTTGGCTGATCTGCCCAGTGACAACTAGAGCCACATTTCAAGGTGTGATCTGCGTGAGACTCTCATAGAGGTGGTGTGTTGCAAATGGACACCTGGCACCCACCAAAGGGGAGAACTGGATTCTTCCTTTCTCACAAGCTCTTTGTGGCCTTGCGCAGCTGCAATTGGAGGACCACAGAACTAGAATCTGTGTCCTAATTCTGAATCACAGGCGGGGGGAGACCGCTTGGTCTAACTAAACATATGCCCTGGTCTTCCGGTCATCTGTGGCCAGAGGGGGCAGAGTCAGGAGTGGCCTCAGGGGACCCTTCCCGAAGTAGGACACCATCTCACGGAGAGGAAGAACTTCTCTCAAGTTGCATCTGTCCCTAAACACCCAGCGAGCTGGAGAACGGGTCCCGGAACACTGCTGTGCCAAAGGGCACACTTCTACAAACGCACATGCCAGCAGGAACGGCCAGGAACCACAGGAAGATGGCTTCTACCTCACTCCCACCTTTCATGTCTCTCTTGGGTGCGTTCAGTAGCAGAATCAAATTCACATTCAGAACCCTAGCTTCAAAGAAGTCCGAAATATGCCGTCGTACTTTTTCAACCTCTCCAAAAAGATGAGATGGAAGTTGAGCAACCTCAAGGGTAGTATCCAACATAAAGGGCATTCTGTACCATTTCTGTACTTTCGTAGGATGATAAGAATCAACTCATCATTTCATCTTTAAAGTTCCTCCTTTGTAGAAGAGGAAAAATAAAGTATGTTTAAAAGCCTTTTGATGTCTTAGTAATAAAACTACATTACTAGGAGCCTTCAATTTGGCTAATTTGCTTGACAGTCACTGGATTAAAAACATGCAATCCAAACGTCATACAGAAGCCTTCCAACTCCAATACCCAGTGGTTTAAGCCCCAACCGGAAATAGTACAACCTGTACAGGCATCGAGCCCACCCCCAAATTCCCATGAACTCCATGTGGACTTACATTCCTAGAGTGAACTTGACCTTGGGACCCTCACTTCCATATCCATGTTCTCTGTTACGCACCTTTTTGATCCAGGTGAGAAATTGAACCCGGATCTAGTTTCCCTAAGATTTCATTCACAGAACAGTAATCAAGTGAATACGTTTTACTGCAATAATGCAACACTGCACACCACTTTCAGCAACAGGCAGCGGAGTTCTTGAGAGAGCCTCTGTGGGGCTGCCAAGGGCACCAGCCCAAGAGAAAGAACGCAGTCATCAGAGCCAGACCCAGTGTGGCCGCTGTGCAGCCTTCAGGACTCTCTGCGCCTCATCCGTTCCCAGGGGTCTCCTGCCTTTGTTTCAGGTGTGCCAAGAGCTCCCCTCTTCTTCACTGCTTCACTCAAGCAAAACAAGGTCAGGTTTATTAAATGGGCGTCTGCATTTGTTCAACAGCTGACTCGTGACACTTTGCTGAAATACGTTCCAACTAAACATTACCTCATCTAGACTTCAGCATTCTGTTTTTCCCATGAAATTGTTGAGTGAAAGATTGTTCGCTGTAAAATCGTCATGTACAAGTACCTAAGGAAAGATGGAGAGGGAATGAGCAGAGGGACTTTTTAAAGAGAGTATGTTTCTTTTGTTAAACCTGCAGGAGACCTGGGGATGAAAATAAGAGGCCCTGGAAGCTCCTCTCTCTCCTCCTCATGATACTTATCCCCAAAGAGAGGGTTCCAGAATATGGGTCCTTGTCTTCCTATCATCCTAGCACACGAGGTCCCTGCATCTGCCACATCATCTGAGCCCTGAGACGCCCCCACTCTGTCCTGACCCAGCTCCATCTCTGCAACAGGGAAACAGACAAGGGCGGCCCTTGCTGTCCACCAATCACGTGCAAAGCCTATGCCCTGTGTGTCACAGGCCTGGCCTCCTCACCTCTCCTGTGAGGCAGAATTCTGTGTTTCCCAAAGGACACTGGATTGTATCAGAATTAACCGAGGTGCTTGTTTCAAATGCAGACTCCTGGGCCCTGTCCCAGGTCTGCTGAATTACAACCTTCTAGAGATATTCTGACCACTAAATCTGGGTCGAAGCTAGCTGTAATGATTAGCCCCGTTTCACAGCCCAGCAGGAGAGAAGGCAGTTAAGTAACCTACTCACAGTTACCTGGCTGCTAAGTGGCAGGGGTCTGGCTCCCTAATTCCTGCCCTTGAACTCTAAGGAGTCTTGCATCGAACACCACATGACCGAAGAGTCTGAGCATAGCAGAGACTATTCTCTCAGACAGCTATCCCCAAACGCCCAGGGCCGAATTATACAGCATTTGATCACAAATATCAAGCTGCCTGGGTACAAAACCTGGCCACCCCCATTTTCAGCTATGAGCTTCTTTGCTTAAGCTTGCTGTATCTCAGTTCTTCAGTCTACAAAACGGAGATAGTTGTACCTACTTCATAGGGTTCTCTTAAGCCTTAAACAAACTACTACACAAAACAGGTTGAGAGCAATGCCTGACATAAGTATTCAATGTATTAGGTGTATTTCCCATCCAACGCTAAGCTTCACCTAACCAAACCCTTAGACAGTACCTGAGAGTCAAAGCATGTTTTATATTTTTTGGTTCACTTGACCTTTTTAGTTTATAGCTCATCTTTAAAAAAAAAAATCTTCAGCTCTGATCCAGCTGATTCCTGGAAGGTGTTGCCCTTATATTAATTCTACCCTTGTGTTTCCAACTAAGGGGTTTACCTGACATTTATCAACTTAGAGAGTCAGCTCAACGCTGTTTTATAACAGCTTTATATTAAGATTTATGGATAAATGTCACCATTCAAAAATAATTAATGTCCCTCAAAGCTTGACATTCATGCTACTGTGTTTTTGAGTTTTGGAAACATCAAAGTGCACGAGACAACTCATTTATCACTGGCTACCAATTGCCTCAAACCATGGCCAAAAAGGACAAGGCAAGACCTCCGATAGTATATGGGGATGACAGATACTCTTCTTCTTGGTGTCTTCCCTGTAATTATTCTTCTGTGGGACCCTTAGACGAATAAACTGCTATAAACAAGAGTAAAGACATTACTAACCTGTTTGGTTAAAGTTTCAGCATGAAAAAAAAACCTCTTTACATTAAAAGTGAAGTATGTTAGTTCTTTTAGCCAGAAGAACTTGAATTTATTAAAAAAGAGCTTTGAGATCAGATGTCAACCAAAAATTATTTTGCCAGTTCTGAAAGCGGCATGATTTTTTTTCCCCCACATTTGAGGGGTTTTTTTTCAGACTTCCTTTTTTTTTTTTTTTTCTTATTTTCCCACTGTACAGCAAGGGGGTCAAGTTATCCTTACATGTATACACTACAATTACATTTTTCCCCCACCCTTTCTTCTGTTGCAACATGAGTATCTAGACAAAGTTCTCAATGCTATTCAGCAGGTTCTCCTTGTAAATCTATTCTAAGTTATGTCTGATAAGCCCAAGCTCCCGATCCCTCCCACTCCCTCCCCCTCCCATCAGGCAGCCACAAGTCTTTTCTCCAAGTCCATGATTTTCTTTTCTGAGGAGATGTTCATTTGTGCTGGATATTAGATTCCAGTTATAAGTGATATCATATGGTATTTGTCTTTGTCTTTCTGGCTCATTTCACTCAGTATGAGATTCTCTAGTTCCATCCATGTTGCTGCAAATGGCATGATGTCATTCTTTTTGATGGCTGAGTAGTATTCCATTGTGTATATATACCACCTCTTCCGAATCCAATCATCTGTCGATGGACATTTGGGTTGTTTCCATGTCCTGGCTATTGTGAATAGGGCTGCAATGAACATGCGGGTGCATGTGTCTCTTTTAAGTGGAGTTTTGTCCGGATAGATGCCCAAGAGTGGGATTGCGGGGTCATATGGAAGTTCTATGTATAGATTTCCAAGGTATCTCCAAACTGTTCTCCATAGTGGCTGTACCAGTTTACATTCCCACCAACAGTGCAGGAGGGTTCCCTTTTCTCCACACCCCTCCAGCACTTGTTATTTGTGGACTTATTAATGATGGCCATTCTGACCGGTGTGAGGTGATATCTCATGGTAGTTTTGATTTGCATTTCTCTTATAATCAGCGATGTTGAGCATTTTCTCATGTGTTTGTTGGCCATCTGTATATCTTCTTTGGAGAAATGTCTATTCAGGTCTTTTGCCCATTTTTCCATTGGTTGATTGGCTTTTTTGCTGTTGGGTTGTATAAGTTGTTTATATATTCTAGAGATTAAGCCCTTGTTGGTTGCATCATTTGAAACTATTTTCTCCCATTCTGGAAGGTGTCTTTTTGTTTCCTTTTGGGTTTCCTTTACTGTGCAAAAGCTTTTCAGTTTGATGAGGTCCCATGGGTTTATTTTTGCTCTAATTTCTATTGCTTTGGGAGACTGACCTGAGAAAGTATTCATGATGTTGATGTCAGAGAGTGTTTTGCCTATGTTTTCTTCTAGGAGTTTGATGGTGTCCTGTCATATATTGAAGTCTTTCAGCCATTTTGAGTTTATTTTTGTGCATGGAGTGAGGGTGTGTTCTAGTTTCATTGCTTTGCATGCAGCTGTCCAGGTTTCCCAGCAATGCTTGCTGAATAGACTTTCTTTTTCCCATTTTCTGTTCTTGCCTCCCTTGTCAATGATTAATTGACCATAGGTGTCAGGGTTTCTTTCTGGGCTCTCTATTCTGTTCCATTGGTCTGTCTGTCTGTTTTGATACCAGTACCACAATGTTTTGATGACTGTGGCTTTGCAGACTTTCATTTTTTATATATTTTTACTCAATTTTATTACATTTATAGTTGTGCAACAGTCATCACAACCCAATTTTATAGCATTTCCATCCCAAACCCCCCATGCATTCCCCCACCCCCAACCTGTCTCATTTAGAAACCATAAGTTTTTCAAAGTCTGTGAGTTAGTATCTATTCTGCAAAGTGGTTCATTGTGTCCTTTTTTTTAAAGAGTCCACATGTACCTGAGAGCATATGATGTTGGTGTCTCACTGTCTGACTTCACTTAGCACAATAATTTCTAGGTCCATCCATGTTGCTCCAAATGCCATTATTCCTTTCCTTTTAATGGCTGAGTAATATTCCATTGTGTGTATGTACCACATCTTTTTTTCCACTTATAATTTTTTTATTACTCAGTGAACTTATTACATTTATAGTTGTACAACGATATCACAATCCAATTTTATGGGATTTCCATACCACACCCCCAGTGCATCCTCCCACCCCCCAAACTGTCTCCTTTGGAAACCATAAGTTTTTCAAAGTCTGTGAGTCAGCATCTGTTCTGCAAAGAAGTTCATTGTGTCCTTTTTTCAGATTCCAAACATGTCAGTGATAGAACTTGATGTTGGTGTCTCATTGTCTGACTGACTTCACGTAGCATGTAATTTCTAGGTCCATCCATGTTGCTAAAAATGCCAGTATTTCGTTCACTTTAATGGCTGAGTAATATTCCATTGTGTGTATGTACCACATCTTCTTGATCCACTCCTCTGTCGATGGGCATTTAGGTTCTTTCCATGTCTTGGCTATTGTATATAGTGCTGCAGTGAACATCAGAGTACATGTATCTTTTTGAGTCATGGTTTTTTCTGGATAGATGCCCAGGAGTGGGATTGCTGGATCACATGGTAATTCTGTTTTTAGTTTTCCGAGGAATTTCCTTACTGTTTTCCATAGTGGTTACACCAATTTACATTCTCACCAATAGTGTAATAGGGTTCCCTTTTTTCCACGCCCTCTCCAGGATTTATTGTTTGTAGACTTTGTGATGATGGCCATTCTGGCCAGTATAAGGTGGTACCTCATTATAAATTTGATTTGCATTTCTCTAATAATTAGTGATGTTGAACATCTTTTCATGTGTTTTTTTTTTGGGGGGGCCATCTGTAGGTCTTCTTTGGAGAATTGTCTGTTTAGATCTTCTGCCCATTTTCTGATGGGGTCATTTGTTTTTGGTATTAAGCTGTGGGAAGTGTTTATAAATTTAGAAGATTAATCCCTTGTCAGTTGCTTCATTTGCAAATATTTTCTCCCATTCTGTGGGTTGTATTTTCATTTTGTTATGGTTTCCTTTGCTGTGCAGAAACTTTTAAGTTTAATTAAGTCCCGTTTGTTTATTTTTGTTTTTATTGTCAACACTCTAGGAGGTGGATCTGAGAAGATGTTGCTATGGTTTATGTCGGAGAGTGTTTGGCCTGTGTTTTCCTCTAAGAGTTTTATAGCATCCAGTCTTATATTTTGGTCTTTAATCCATTTTGAGTTGATTTTTGTGTATACCATTAGGAAGTATTCTCATTTCATTCTTTTACATGTAGCTGTCCAGTTTCCCCAGCATGACCTACTGAAGGAACTGTCTTTTCTCCATTGTATATTCTTGCCTCCTTTGTCATAGATGAGTTGACTGTAAGTGCGTGGGTTTAATTCTGGGCTTTCTATCCTGTTCCACGGATCTATATTGCTGTCTTTGTGCCAGTACCATATGGTTTTAATGACTGTAGCTTTGTTGAAAGCCGCCTGATTTTTTCTACATTAGTAACAGAGTTTTCCTTGGGTGTGGCTAGATTCTTACCCAGAATCCAGTCATTCTCAGTACTTTTACAATTTGCCCATTATTATTTAGGGTAAAATGCTCACGAGATTATGCCACCTAAGCAACAGCTGGTGAGCTTTCCAATCTTGAGGCCAAGACATAACTTTCTCTTCCTTACTACACAACCCATTTTTGTGAAACTTTGCTGTGACCAACTTAAAATAAAGTGAGGGGTAGCATGGTCACTAACTCTATGGCAACCAAGAACTGCCCAGGGAGAGGGTTCACAGCGGAGAGCTGTCCTCCACGTCTTTCCAGATACCTGTTCCTCTTTGTCACCTCACAGCATTACACCAGTTGCCTCCTGTGACCAGTATCTGCCTGCCAGACAACTCATCTTCTGTTGGTTTGGGAACAGGCACCTAACTTTATCTGTCCATCAAGAGGTGTGTAAATACTGGCATTTGGGGATGGCAGGGAGGAGTTCTGGTAAAGATTTACCTATTCCTTAAAAACAGAATTGGATGAGAAGATTCCACCTCTCCTTCCAGGTATTTATCAAGCTGTGAAGTCCTGAAGATGAAGCTGACAGAATCAGGCAGAGCCTGGAGATTCTAGAGAAGCAGAGGAAGAGCCATAGCACTAGTGTAACGCCCCTGGAAACCACTCTGCTTCTGGATGTCTCATTATATAATGCATTTGCCATTGTTTTAGCCAGTTTGAATAAGAGTTTTCCATTACTTGAAGATGAAATCATTCGAGGCACAAACTCCTTAGTCCCATTAATTGCTCAAGTTTTGATTTGCTTATACTCATTCTCTATCTCTGTGCTGGGGCAGGGAAATATGAAGTGTAATTGATGAATTCCTGAAGGTTCAGTGTGTCTTTTACCTGAGAGATAAAAACTTGGTGGGGGAACCAAGTCATCAGAAGTCGCTCACACTTACTTGAGTTTTACCTCCTGGAAACCTACCACAGTAAATACTAGAGGAAAAAGCTTCTCAAACTTCTGGCAGGGAGAGGAAAAGGAACCATTTTTATTTATTTATTTTCTTTTTAGGGCCACACCTACAGCATAGGGAAGTTCCTGAGCTGGGGGTCACACTGGAGCTACAGCTGCCTGCCTATGCCATGGCCATAGGAAATCAGGATCCAAGCTGTGTCTGCAACCTACACCACAGCTCACAGCAACACCAGATCCCTGACCTACTGAATGAGGCCAAGGATCAAACCCTAACCCTCATGGATACTAGTCCATTTGTTTCCACTGCACCAGAATGGGAACTCCAGGAACCCTTTTTAAATACACCACGACATTCTATCCTTAATAGGTTCTGCCTCAGTAGAAACTATAACAAAGCCCAGGAGTTCCTAGGCACAGGTGCTAAGGATCTGACATTGTCACTGCAGTAGCTGGGGTCACCACTGTGGTGCAGGTTTGATCCCTGGCCTGGGAACTTCCGCATGCCAAGGGCATGGCCAAAAAAACAAACAAACAAACAAACAAAAAACAACAACAACAAAACCCACCCAAAACTCAAAGCCTGGACTTAGAGTTTTATCAGAACCTAACTGACCTGGGAGAAGGGAAATACACAATTCCAACTCCCTCTAACTTTTCACATGGGAAAGGGGAACACTCCAACCCTAACCATCCTGTCCCACCTCCAGGGGAACAGCAAAGACGGACTTGTTAAGCTCACGGTCCAGGGGCTTAGCTTCACTGAGAGACTGAGATCTAATCGTAGGACTACAGAACACCTCTGCTCCCCCCACGCCTCGTCACCACACTACTGAAAACCTGCTTATAGGGGAGTTCCTTTTACCAGATATAAAAAGTCCAGTCAGTTGTCAAAAAAAATTTACAAGGCATATTAAAAGGCAAAAAAAAAAAAACAAAAACCAACACAGTTGGAGGAGACAGAGCAAGCATCATAAGCAGACTTAGGTTTGACAGGGATGTTGGAATGATCAGACTGGGAATTTTAAAAAGCTATGATTAATATGCTAAGGGTTCTAATGGATAACATAGACCAGCTGCAGGAACAGATGGGCAATGTAAGCAAAGAGATGAAAATTCCCAGAAAAAACCAAAAGAAATGTTAGAAAAAAAAAATACCTAACAGAAATGACAAATCCCTTGGATGGACTTATTAGATTAGAAATAGAGGAAAGACTCTCTGATCTTGAGATCTCTCAGTAGAAACCACCAAAACCAAAAAGCAAATAGAAAGAAAAAAAAAAGCCAAGAATATACAAGACAGGTGGGACAGCTACAAAAGGTGTAACAAATACGTAACGGGGACACCACAAGGAGAAGAAAGAGAAAGGAACAGAAGAAGTGTTTGAAATAGTCATGACTGAGAATTCCCCCAGTTAATGTAACACACCAAGCCCAGATCCAGGAAGCTCAGAGAAGAAGAGGCAGGATAAATGCAAAAACAAACAAACAAAAAACCCTCAACTCCTAGGCAAATCATATTCAAACTACAGCATATCATTGATAAAGGAAAAATCCAGAAAGACACCAGAGAGACAAATTATCTTACCTATAGTAGAGCAAAGATAAGAATTACACATGACCTCTCCTCCAAAACCATTCAAGCAAGAAAAGAGGGCAATGCAAATATTTAGTGTTAAGAGAAAAAACAAATGCCATCCTAGAGTTCAATATCTACAAAATTATCCTTTCAAAACTAAAGAGGCAATACTTTCTTGGGCAAATAAAACAAGGAAATTTATCATCAGTAGACATGTCTTGCAAGAAATTTCTTTCTTCTTCTTCTTTTTTTAATATGGCTGTGCCTGCAACATGTGCAAGTTTCTGGGTCAGGGACTGGACCTGCACCCCAGTGGTAACTTGAAGTAAAAACTAACAGAACTGCCAGGAGACATAGCTTCATCTGCTGTTATAGCTGGGGACCCCAACACTCACCATTATCACAAATGAGCAGATCTAGCAGGCAGAAAATAAGTAAGGATACAGCTGAACGTGACATTCATCAGCTGAATAAAAAGGACATCTATTGACTACTTCATCCAAACAATAGGAAAATACACATTATTCTCAAGCTCACATAGAGAACACTCACCAAGATAAACCACATTCTGGGCCATAAAACACACCTTAACAGATTTAAATAATAAAAATATATGATGTCTGCTCTCAGACCACCGCAGAATTAAACCATAAATCAGTAACAGAAAGATAGCTGAAAAATCCCCAAATACTTGGAAGTAAACAATATTCTTCTAAAGAATATATAGGTCAAAGAAGGCTTTAGAGAAATCTTAACGTATTTTGATCTAAATGAAAATGAAAAACCAAATGCTAGTGAGGCTGTAAGCAGCAAGAACCCTCACGTATTGCTAATGAGAATGTAAACGTAGAGTCACTTTGGACGGCAGCCTAGCGGCTCCTTACAAAATAAACCGACTCTTACCATATGACCCAGCAATCTTGGAGTTGCAGACTTATGTTCACACAAAAACCCACAGAGGGGTGCTTAAGGCAGCTTTGTGTATAACTGCCAAATCTTGGAAGCAAGAGTTCCTTCAGTAGATGGATGGGTAAACAAAAGGTGCTACATCCAGACAATGGGATGTGACTCAACAGTAAAGCAAATGAGCTATTAAGCCATTAAAAGAAACAGAGGAATCTTAAATGCCACTAAGTGAAAAATCCAATTCGAAACGGCTACTTACTGTATGGCTCTAATTATCTGACATTCGGAAAAGGCAAAGATACAGAAATGGTCAAAAGTCAGGGGTTGCCAGGCGTTGGAGGAGGGGGTGAGACGCACAGTGGAACACAGAAGATTTTCCAGGGCAGTGACAACACTGTCTGATGGTAGATATGCGTCGTTACAGATGGTCCCTGACTTAGCACCGTTCAATTTAACCACTTTTCAACTTTACGCCGGTGTGAAAGCAACACACAGGAGAAACCGTACTTCAGATTCTGAATTTTGATCGTGTTCCTGGACGAGCAACACATGCCCCCTCCTGGTGCTGGACAGCAGCCGTGAGCCGCAGCTCCCACTCAGCCCTGTGACCAGGAGGGAAAACAACCGACAGACTCACAGTGACTCTGAACCGCACAACCACCCCGTTTTCCACCTTCCGCACAGTATTCAGTCAATAGCACAAGGTATTCGGCGCCTTTACTGTAAATCAGGGCTGGTGGGAGATGACAGAGCCCGTCTGCCGACGGTCAGCGTGGTGGGCACATTTAAGGCAGGCTACTGCATGGCGTCCGGGACGGTAGGTGTGTTCAGGGCATTTCTGACTTACGTTCCTTCTAACGTGCAATGACAAAACCCCACTGGACGTCAAGGAAGATGTGTATGTATTTGTCCAATCCCGTAGACCGTACACCAAGAATCAGTCATAAAGTGAACGATGGCTTTGGGTGATAAAGACTTGTCCGTGTGGGTTCATCAATTTTAATAAATGTCCTGCTCTGGTGAGGGATATTTACAGTGGGGAAGCTGTGCATGTTGCGGACAGAAGGTTTATGGTAAATCTTTGTACTTCCCACCCAATTTTGTTGTAACTCTAAAACGTCTCTAAAAAATGACGTCTAGGAGTTCCGTCGTGGCTCCGTAGTAACGAACCCAGTCAGTATCTGTGAAGGTGACCTTGCTCAGTAGGTGAAGGTTCTCAGTTGCCATGACCTGTGGTGTAGGCCACAGACATGGTTCAGATCCTGCGTTGCTGGGGCTGTGGCCTAGGCCAGCAGCTGCAGCTCCAATTTGACCCCTAGCCTGGAAACTTCCATATGCCGTGGTGTAGCCCTGAAAGACCAAAAAAAAAGGAATCTATTTTTTAATTAATGATGATGATGACACAGACTCATAACCCCTTATCACAATTACAAAATCAAAAATCTCTGAAAACTGAGAGTGTTTCTATGGCACAATCAATCTGAATTAACATAAGCAGGTTTATGATGTATTTGTGTAAATATTCATGTGTTTCACTACAGAAATACTACTGTATTTAATTTAGGGGCCCTGGAGAAATTGTGCAAGATACAGAATATCCACCTTATTTCTATTTTAAAAACTAAAAAATTCTGCATTACAGAATACATCTGATACCAAAGATTTCAGGAAAGGAATTACTGGCCTATAACATAATTGGTATTTACTGAGGAATTAAAATGTTCTAGGAGCTATTTTAAGCACTTTGTATTTGTTAAATCATTTCATCTAATGAGTGCAATTGTGGTGTTTCCAAAACTAGGACACCTCCCAAAGAACAGGCAACCCAAGAGCACTCGGGAAAAAACAAAACGTTTGGTAGGCACCAGGCTTTTGGAGAACTTGGATGACCCCGTCCAGTCACCTGGAGGAACTCAAACCTCAGGGATCCACCTTTAGACGGGATGGGCTTCAGTCCCCTCTTACAGGGAGAGCACGTTTCAAAAGCTTTAATCTGCACGTTAACTCACCGACACTAGAAAAGGAAAAGAGCTCTTTCAGTGCTACGCCTGTTTCTTGACAACAATTTGTGAAAAGTAAATGTGAAAGGAAAAAAGGGAAGCAAACAAAATGAAAATCTAAACTGTATTTTCATTTCCAGTAAAATCACTAGACAAACTGTGATCCATAGTTCTGACTATGGATAGTTCTTACTCCTTGAATGGCAAATATGTACTGGGGGTATGAAAATGACTTATGGAAGGAAATGAAATGTTTTAATCTGATAAGAGGATTTCATTTTTCAACAGAGTACATAATAAATATTTATTGGCTTATAAGGATGAATGACTAAGGAAAGAAAGTAGATTTAATTAATACTCTAATTCTTTTCCTTAGTTACCTACTTCCTGATGCACAGAACTAAATCAAATCAATGGGAAATTGATTTCATGCTAGGCTTGAACGGTAAACTATCACCAGTTAACCTAATATTCCGTATTCCTTTCTATGCCTCCATTATGTAGAAAAGGCTAAATAGGCCTCGATTAGACGGCATATCATCGCATTACACTGATTACAAGCTTACAAGCTTGACTGGTACAACACACGTGTCCTCTCATTTCACAAGCTATGCAAATGGGGACAAATTGAAAAGCAACCAAAGGAACAGCCACTCCCCTTGCTACCACAGTATGAAAAAGATAAAGCAGTTTATCATAATCGAGTGACGAGGCTATACTATCCTAGTCATTTAAAAAAAAAAAAGTTCAAGGTGGAAGGCATCTCTGTTATCTAGCCCTTAATAATGGTTTACGCAAGTAAAGCACCTTTTGTCTGGGAATATCAGACTAATTTTATCTACGGGAATTACAATGAGAGAGGCAGAATTTTCCCGCAATTAATGCCTAGATGAAGTCCCAGATAAAATTACCACCTACTAACTCTGTGTCCTCCATTTATTCACCAATTTAGCTCACTTGGTATAAACCTTATTTCCAGGTTCAATAAAAAATAAAGTATCAGAATGAGCTGTGACCCCCGCTTGCCTTCAAAGAGCAAAGAGCTTTTAGTCTAATGCAGAAGGTACGGATGTTACGTTGTTGAATTCAAATCTGAAAAACCATTAAAGAGTTTTTGGAAAGCAGTGTTTGACCTATTGGCTTGTTTGGATTCCCCAGAAGCAGGCCCTGAGATGAGGATTTGTGTGCAAGGAAGTGCTCTCAGAAGAAAATGCAAGGAAGAGAGAGAAGCAGAACAGAAAGAACAGAACATCAGAGGCTTTGATTTCAGCAAATTCCCGGGAGAGTAGTGAAGAACCAAGTGATTCCACGGGGTGTTTTGGGCTGTAAGTTAGAGCCTCAGAGCTGTTGTACTGTAGGGTTAGGGCCTGGATTAATCTCCCTCTGTGATCCTTCACTAGCCGAGCATCACCCTGGAGGATCATACCCTCCCAGGCCCTTCCAGTTGCCTTTGCCACTGTGTGAGGACAGCCTTCAAGGAAGAGTGGCAGCTCAGGACGTTGAAAGCCAAAGCACATTAAAACTGGGAGAGGGATACACAGAAGAGGTCAAAGGAGTCCGAGGGTACCTGTGCCCATTATCAAGACGCGTGGGAAACAATTTGAGCAAATGCTTCCCATGTAATTACCCCCCCCCAAAAAAAAAACCCCCACATAGATTGAGTTACAGGTGTTTCATCCAGAAAAGTATTTAACGGCAGTGATTTAGGTGTTATCATTGGAAGACCCAGAGAAGCAGCCACAGGTTGGGCTTCTGGGAATGGTTCCCAGTAGGAAGGACTCAGAGGGAAAGGGCCAGGGCTTCTCTCTCAGCCCCAGTCAGGAAGCTGATGAATCAAAACTGCTATTGCAGCTTCTCAGGAAGGGCTACTGCAACTATCTCTTCCAGAACCACACTGTGCCTGCCGGAGCCTCGCCAGAAAAATACACGAGTAAACAAGTGAATCAATCAAGCAATCACTGAATGCGTTTTGATTTTTTAAACCACAAAAATGTAGAATCTTGTAAGATTTCTACTTAAAATCAAATACCAGAAAGATAATTAATGAACTATAAAGTACAGAAACATACTTTGCTCTCTGTGGGAAGTAAATAAGCAGCTCTGTTTTATAATCATCTCTTTCGACTCCCTTTACCTATTTCTCTCAGCCCTCATTCTCCATCTCTGGCCACGACCAATCTGGTCTGCGCATCTGTGAGCTTGGATTTTTGTTTAAGAATCTGTATATAAGACAGCTGATTTGGTCTTTGTCTTTCTCTGAGTTAATTGCCTTAGCATAACGCACTCAAGATTGGTTCATTTTGTTGCAAATGGCAAGATTCATTCATTTTTACAACTGAATAATATTCTATTGTGTGTATACATATATATAGACATATGTATATACACATCTTCTTTATCCATCTATTGATGGACATTTAGGTTGCTTCCATATCTTGGCTATTGTACATAATGCTGCCGTCAAATCGGTGGTGCATAGAGCGTGGCTAATTAGTGGTTTTGTTTTCTTTGGATAAATACCCAGAAAGGGACTTGCTGGAGAATGTGGTAGTTCTATTTTTGATTTTTTGAGGACCATCATGTGGCTTTCCATAATGGCTGCACCAATTTACACTTCCACCAACAGTGCACAGAGTTCCCTTTCTCCACGTCCTTGCCAACACTTACTATTTCTTGTCTTTTTGATGATAGTCATTCCAACAGAGGTGAGGTGATCTCTTAGTATGGTTTTGATTTGCGTTCCCCTGATAAGAAATGATGTTGAGCATCTTTGTATGTGCCTGTTGGCCATCTGTACGTCTTCTTTGAAAAAATATCTATTCAGATCTTCTGCCCATTTTTTAAAAGGACTCTGTTTTTGCTATTGAATACTGTGAGTTCTTTGTATATTTTGGATTTTAGCCTTGTATCAGATAAATGATTTGCAAATATTTTATTCCACTCAGTAGGTTGCCTTTTCATTGTGTTGATTGCTTCCTCTGATGTGCAGAAGCTTTTTAATTTAGTCCCACTTATTTGCTTTTGTTGCTTTTGGTGTCAGATTGAAAAAAAAAAATCATCACCAAAGAGTTTGCCACCCATGTTTTCTTCTAGGATTTTTAGATTTTCAGCATTTTTTTATTTCTAAATGCTCTAAGAATATAGTTTTTGTTGTTGTTGTTTTTCTTTTTCTTTTTGGAGTTGAACCTGCAGCATTCCCAGGCTAGGGGTTGAATCGGAGCTGGAGCTGCCAGTCACAGCAACACAAGATCCAAGCCACATCTGCAATCTACCCCACAGCTCAGAGCAACACTGGATCCTTAACCCACTGAGTGAGACCAGGGACTGAACTCATATCCTCATGGATCCTAGTCGGGTTTGTTAACTGCTGAGCCACGAGGCAAACTCCCAAGAATATAGTTCTGAACATACGATGGAATCCTCTTGCATTGTCTTTCTCCTAATAGTTAGATAGTGTTTCTCAACTAATGTTTCTCAAACTTCTTAGTTAATAAGGATGTTTCTGGAAGCTTGTACTGAAAGTGTAGTAGCAACTCTTTCAATCTTTACCTACAGAAATCAGGGAAATGATTATACATTTCTTTCCACTCAAAACTACCGTTTAAGAGCATCCAAATAGGTAATATAATGCACATGTGTAGCAATCAGTGGCAATTGGATGAGCAAGTTCATCATTCAGCCTAATACTGTAACCAAGAGAAAGTGTTGGGTGCTGGAGGGTTTCTTCAACTGCAACACCAGAACATGCTTCCAGGGTGTCCCCAGTTTATTGCTAGGTATCAAATGAGCTGGCTCTAAAACATCCACATGAAGGATTATTTTCATGAGAAGGTACTGAAAGTGAAAAGATTTTTTGAATTCTAGGAATACTATTTTTGAAAAATATTATCTTTTCCCAGATTGGGTTTAAATGACATAATATGTCATATTGTTTATTGAATGCTTATTGAGAGTTTGTTTTCATCAAGAAATTATATATTATCTTCTATTTTCTTCTTATATTAAACAAACTGATGTCAAATTGACTACAGTTAGATAGGTCTCAATAGTGTATTTTCTATTAGATTTTACTACATAAGAAATTCATCTATGAATTTGTATGGCTTTTATTAAACTTGTGCAAGCACACAGTAGAAACTTAAAAACAAACAAAAAAAATGCCCATAAAAATAATCGCCAAAACCCCATTATCCGTAAATAACCACAAATAACATTTCAGTGACTATCTTTCTAAAGATAAGTTTACATAAATGGGATTATGCTTAGAGCATTGTTCACTTTTTTCCATCCAACACCATATTATAAACATCTCTCGGTGTCAGTAAATATTGAGCTACATCAAGTTTAGTGGCTTGACAATTTTATTGCATTTATGTGCCCTAATTTACTTAATCAGTCCTTACTAACAGATGTCTAGGATGTTCCCAATTTTTGTACATTAAAAACAGATTTATAAGAAACATTCGTGTGTCTACATCTTTTCAGTATTGTATCTCCTTAGGGCAAATGCCTAGAAGTAGGATTACTGCATGAAAAAATCTGATTTTTATGAGTTGCTAACTGCATTCCAGAATGGACCATGGATTTACAGCATCCTTCCTTCTATGCAGTGCATAATCCTAAATGTGACTTTAAAAAAATAAAATCAGCTTTATTCCCGAAGAAATCTAGGGATATTTTTCCTTATTTTCTCTGAAGCATTTCTCACTAAATTGTGAAAAATCTCTAAGAAGAAAATGAAGAATTTCTACAAATTTGTTGTCAACAAGATTTAATTCTGTGATAGTTTTAAGATGATATATTTAGGTTTCAGGAAAATAAAAAGTGATTGCTTTCCCCATTAGCATTTAAAACTTGTTACTTAGGAAAGATGTGAGATGTATTCATTCCAAGAATATTCATTTTCCTGTTATTAGAGCAGAGGAAAATGAGTGTAAAATATAGTCATGTTAATTTTAGCAAAATGTGAAAATCATTGGTTATTATTATTCAGGGGAAGAGCAATTTTATTAAAGCGAAGAATAGGGAAGAAATTACCATTTTCAGTGACAAAACTGAAAGTGATCCTGTCATCCCATCCAAGTTTAAGGGTGGCTGTACTTACACAAAGACCTTGAAACTCAGTAATTCATACATGTTAGAAACCTTAGTCTCAGAGCGTTTGAAGTGACAGAGATCTCATTTGTGGGAAAAATAACTAAGAAAACCGTATCTGGCCAGTGGATATGAAAGACCTGCCTTCCGCGTATACGACTGACTTAGAGGTAAAATCAATGATTTGCTCCGCATTCCTGGACACCTATGCGTCTCCCGGCTCTGATATCTGTGCATCCGATATCTGGGGATCCACAGTCTCCGTGGAAACGGAGCACAGTCAGTGCTGGTGGGGTTCCTTTTAAAGGCCACATGCACTAGTTGACCATATCAGGTTCATAGGAAGATCGCTACTTTGGGAGAATAAATTTGCAAACAGCTATCAAAGCCCTACATTTATTTTCCTTTACTATAAAATGTTCATAAGCACTACCCTCTTCCTTCGTCCTATATACACATGGTTTATGCTACATAAAACTTTAGTTTCCTTTTAAATTAAACCTCTATTATTATAAATTTACATCATTTCATTACAAATGTATTAAACACCGACTATAGGCTAGAAATGGTTCCAAGCATTGAGGAAATAGCAGTCAACATAACCAATTCTCTTTCCTGAAGCAGTTTAAATTCTAGGTGGAGAGACACACAAACAATAATTAAATGAGTAAGTAAATATGTGAGATCATTTTCTCATGGAAAAATAGAGTAGGCAAGGGGGATAGAGAGTAGCAAGTAGGGGTGACAGGGAGCATGGCATCAGATGCTGTGGTCCAGGCAGGCCGTGATATTGGAGCAGAGGCCAAGGAAATGAGGAATGAGTCCTGCCTGTATATGGAGTCAGGGAGGGACATTCTAGGCAAGGTGAACAGGTGAGATGCAAAGCTGCGGGGGAGTTTTCAAAGAATTACTCTGACTGCTCTGTACAGGGGCCATTTCCTGACATAAAGAAGATCCTCGGATTAGCAGGACGGGAGGAAGAAATCCAGGGTTTGATGTTAGGTGTGTTTAGATACCCGAGGGAAGATTTTCAAGTAGGCAGTTTGACACACACTGTGTGAAGTCCAGGAGAGACATCTAAAGACATGTTTCATAAGCGAATCATACTCTCAGGATTTGACAGATCCTTTGAGTGTTATCTGTCCCAAACACCTATCAGATGCTAAACTTTCTCTAGAATATTCCTGCCCACTGATTGTACAGCCTAACTCTAACCTTTCCAGCCGTGCGTCATGAATGCATGACCCCTGTGACCATGAAGAAGCCCACTCAACACCAAGAACGTTTTTTTTTTTTTGGCTGCCCCCACAGCATGTGGAAGTTCCTGGGCCAGGAATCGAACCCACTCCACAGCAGTGGCCCATGTCTGCTGCAGTAACCATGCTGGATCCTTAACCTGCTGCACCGCAGGAAATCTCTCAAGACCATTTTGAGCAGTGGAAAATTCTCGATGGTAATTAAAATCAGTCTCTGTAAATTCTACCCACCAGTCCCTTTGATTCCTACAAAGAGTGTCTAAGCAAAGCAATACCCAGCCCAAAATAAAGGCCTTTCAACTCCTTGTAAGAAAGAACGGTTCAATTTTTAGAGTTATCTAAATTTAGATTTGGCCTCTCATAAGGGGATCAAGTTACAGAGTGCCCTACAGGGAGCAGTTGCACATAGATTCCAAGGATTCCCGCATCAGCTGGTTTACTAAAATCTCTTCTGAAGTTCGTGTTCTAACTCCGACAACGTAAGTTATCTCTTAACAGTGTGGTAAGTCAATACATCATAACCTATATTTAACACTGGCTTGGAGGATGGATCACTCTCTATGAAAGTGTGCCTGCTCTACAAACCTCAGCTCATTATGCAGCCCCTATTTTTATCATTTACGTATTTTGAAGTCAGACATAACATCAGCAATCTTGTTCCATTCTAGAGACGTGAGCTCTTTCAGAGCTGGGTTCCAGCAACAGACACCTGGAGAGAGGGATTAAATTCTTTAGCTCGGCTCCTGTTTCAAAGCAGTCATTTTTACAGAAGGTAGGGGAAAGGATTCTACCTTGGATGGGAGCCCTAAAGAGTTAAGCTAAATAAAAAATACACACTTCAAACTGGACAAATGTGAGAACCGATTTAGCAAGTTAGACATTGCATGCGTGTACTGACCTATTCTAGTTTTATCTCTTAGTTGAAACATCAAGAGGTTTATGGTTCATGCCAAAATAACCTGTTGTTTCTTCCATAAATTTAACAGAATCGATGGAAATAAAGTGTGAGAATTTCTGCATCTGTGCAGAGTTTTGAAATGTCATTAAACTCAGAAAATAGAATTCTATTTCAAAAGTTCTGAAGGAAAGGACTTCAAAAAAATGCTTTCAGAGCACCATGAAATGCCTACATTCAATTCTTTATTCGGCAAACATTTCTAGAATTTACTATGAGTCATTACAGGGCCAGGCACTGAAAAATTCATTTTCTATCTCTTTGAAGGAAAAGGTAGGCTGCAGAATAGAAAGATAGTGTAAAAAAATCAACTGTTGCCCTAATAATTACTGGATATCAACTTAGAAGCATAAAAAGATCGTTTCAGGGAGTTCCCGCTGTGGTGCAACAGGACCTGTGGTGTCTCTGAAATGCAGGTTTGATCCCCAGCCTGGCACAGTAGGTTAAGGATCTTGAATTGCTGCACGGCTTGGATCTTATCCCTGGTCTGAAATCTCCATTCGCCACAGGGTGGCCAGGGTGGTCAAAAAAGAGAAAAAAACAAAACATTTCAGTAACTACCTCCTGTGTAAAATGACCCAGCCGTGGGAACAGAATACACTATTATGTTTTTTCTTTTTCTTTTTTAGGGCTGCACCTGCAACATATGGAAGTTCCTAGACTAAGGTTCGAATCAGAGCTGCAGGTACTGACCTACACCAAGGCACTGCAACGCGGGATCAAAGCCCCATCTGCAAACTATGCCACAGCTTGAGGTGACACCGGATCCTTAACCCACAGAGAGGCCAAGGATCGAACCACAACCTTACGGGTACTAGTTGGGTTCTTAACGGGCTGAGCCACAACGGAAACTCCTAGAATACATTATTACGAAATAAATTTTCTGTTACTATTCTAATCGATACAAGGTAAGTCAGCTTTTCCAGCGGTCTATGTTCCGAAATGCGCTCAGAGTTCCTTTTTCCAATGTTAGCATTTCGTGCAACACTCACAGGGCACCTCTTGAGCCCGTTATCCAAGAATGTAAATAAGTGTTTACACATTCACACTCTGCATTTCACTCTGAATCGCAAAATGCTCAGGTGGAAAAGTACTTAGCCAGGTGGTGAAGTAATTTCGGTTTTAGGGGTTTTATGTCCGTAGATCCTGTCTTCCTCTCTACAGCTGTCCCGCTAAATGGGGGTGGGGGAGAAGGCTTGTGGGAACCCTATGGTTACGCTGCTCTCAGAGTGCTGAAAGCACAGCAGCTGTTGGAACCGAATTTCTTGCCCCTTAGACCACCCCCATCAAAATCCACAAGGCCTGGAAGGACTTCAGACTGAGCCACCAGCCCTTTGGCGACTCCGAATTTCACGTGGCTCCAGCAAACCACACCACAGCTCTGCGTAGCAGGACCTGAGCTTTTAACCAACCAGTATCAGAAAGAGCCAGGGAAATGTCTATTCAGGTCTTTTGCCCATTTTTCCATTGATCGATTGGCTTTTTTGCTGTTGGGTTGTATAAGTTGCTTATATTTTCTAGAGATTAAGTCCTTGTCGGTTGCATCATTTGAAACTATTTTCTCCCATTCTGAAAGTTGTCTTTTTGTTTTCTTTTTGGTTTCCTTTGCTGTGCAAAAGCTTTTCAGTTTGATTAGGTCCCATGTTTTACAGATGGCCAGCAAACACATGAAAAAATGCTCAACATCACTGATTATTAGAGAAATGCAAATCAAAACTACCAGGAGATACCACTTCACACCAGTCAGAATGGCCATCATTAATAAGTCCACAAATAACAAGTGCTGGAGGGGGTGTGGAGAAAAGGGAACCCTCCTACACTGTTGGTGGGAATGTAAACTGGTACAGCCACTATGGAGAACAGTTTGGAGATACCTTAGAAATCTATACATAGAACTTCCATATGACCCCGCAATCCCACTCGGGCATCTATCCGGACAAAACTCTGCTTAAAAGAGACACATGCACCCGCATGTTCATTGCAGCACTATTCACAATAGCCAGGACATGAAAACAACCCAAATGTCCATCGACAGATGATTGGATTCGGAAGAGGTGGTATATATACACAATGGAATACTACTCAGCCATCAAAAAGAATGACATCATGCCATTTGCAGCAACATGGATGGAGCTAGAGAACCTCATACTGAGTGAAATGAGCCAGAAAGACAAAGACAAATACCATATGATATCACTTATAACTGGAATCTAATATCCAGCACAAATGAACATCTCCTCAGAAAAGAAAATCATGGACTTGGAGAAAAGACTTGTGGCTGCCTGATGGGAGGGGGAGGGAGTGGGAGGGATCGGGAGCTTGGGCTTATCAGACATAACTTAGAATAGATTTACAAGGAGAACCTGCTGAATAGCATTGAGAACTTTGTCTAGATACTCATGTTGCAACAGAAGAAAGGGTGGGGAAAAAATGTAATTGTAATGTATACATGTAAGGATAACTTGATCCCTTTGCTGTACAGTGGGAAAAAGAAAAAAAAAAAGTTAAAAAAAAAAAAAAGAAAGAGCCGGGGAGTTGACAACGTTTTTTTATGTTCATCCACAGAGAAAACAGAAACAATGACAATGGAAAGAATTTAAAAGAGGTCTTGTGTACACCTTGGTGCTTCAAAAGGGACCTGAAAAAACAGTTCAAAGACATCCTTGCCAGGAAGTCAACCTCTGTCCAGAAGGCTGAGGGCGCAGGGCCCCTGCGTTGGTCCTTGTCAAAATACACGATCCTGCTGACAGAATCCCTAAGCACAACCTGAAGTCCGTCCTCCCTGGGCCCTAAACACACACACACCCAAGCAAACAAGGGAAGAGGAAGGGATGTCGGTAATGGTGCTCCAGATTGGGGGTTTTCATCTTTTTTTAAAAAAGCACCAGAACCCTTGCTTCAAAAGGAAGCACGCCAGGGCGTCCAAAATGTAAAACAAACAAGATGACAAAAGTAGAGCTGCTTTCCGCTTCAAATGGGAGTGAAGAGGGGAGGGCCCAAACAGCTGATTTCGTGCTTCATCTATGTCTCTTACTGAATCCTCAGCACTAATTTAGCCCCCGCAGAGAGGCACGCCGTCCTGCGTTTCGCTGCAGGTGACATCCAATCTAATCCCAGTGGTGGTGCCTAGTTCGGATTCTGCTTTTAGCCCAGAGCCTGACAGTGTGCCCCTGATTCGTGAGTAAAACTGAAGAAATTACAGTTATATTTTTTAAAAATGAAAACAACATGATTATATTGTGCTTAAAGTGACGGAACTGCCGGAGGAGGGGCTGTTTCCCGCTTGAACCCAATATTATGGGTCAATTCTAGAGGCATTAAGTTCATGACTTCTGGAGACAGAATGCCTTGGTTAAAATCCAGCCCCGAGAACTTGTGACTGAGAGAAGGCAGTGTCTTCCGCAAGTGGTGCTGGTGCTGGGAAAACTAGACACCTCCACGGAAGACAATGAAATTAGAACGTTCTTTAATATCACGCACAAAAATAAGCTCAAAATGGATTAAAGACCTAAACGTAAGGTCTGATACTATAAAAATCCTAAAAATTGAGGCAGAACACTCTTTAAGTTACAGCAATATTTTTTTGATCCACTTTTTAGAGTAATGAAAATTTAAAAAGCAAACAGGAGGTTCTCTTGTGGCACAGTGGGTTAAGGATCTGGCATTGTCACTGCAGCAGCTTGGATCACTGCTGGGGCCCAGATTTGATTTCTGGCCCAGATAATTGCCTATGACCAGGGTGCAGCCCTCAACAAACAAGCAAACAAATCCTAACAGCCAAATCAAACCTAATTAAACTTAAAAGGTTTTGCACAGCAAAGGTGACCCGTCAAAAAAAAAAAAAAAAAAAGAAAGAAAAGAAAAAACCACCCACAGAATGGGAGAAAATCTTTGCAAATGAAGCAACTGACAAAGGATTAATCTCCAAAATATACAAACATCTCATGCAGATTTATATTTTAAACAAGTAACAATATTCAGCCTCCACACTCGCTCCCTCTAGGAAATGGTTAGCCCTTTCAAAGATCCTGGGATGGCCGTCTCTAAAATGTGGGTAATAACGCTGCCCGCCTCACAGAGCTGTTGTGAGTACTAAGTGAGTGACGTTCTCAGCACATAGTAAGTGTTCAGCAAGGACTGGTTACGACCATCTGTGGACTATGGTGCTGCACTCTGCTCTGTAGGGATGATACCAGTACCAGGGGTGTCCCAGCGCAGCAAAGTCGTACAGACCTGACTGGAGTGAGCAGTCGTCCACTCTGGCACATCAAGAGCTCCAGCAACCACAACTCTGGCCACCCTCCAGGCCCTGTTTCCCGCATCTGCAGGATGCAGGGTCTGTCGGTGGGGACTGGGTGGTAGACTCTAGGGGAGTGAAGAGCTTCCCACAGCTTTGAGGACGCTAGAAGCCCCTTTCCTCAGGCAAGGCAAGGTCGCCGAGACAGTCTTGAGTGCAGCTTATTCCAAGAACAGCAGGATGGCCAGTGTGGCTGGAGTGGAGGGAACGAGGGAAGACAGAAGGAGGTGGAGCGGGAGAGGCAACAGGACCGACCAGAGGGTCTTACAGGCTCCTCTACATCTTTAGATTTTTCATCCAAATGTGACAGAAAGCCATTGCAGGAATCTGAGAAGAGAAAAATCGTCAGCTTGATTGAAGGAAATGCCTTAGATAAGATGCTGAGCCAAGCTGTCCATTAGTTCTAAGAGATGAACAGCCATACAAGGGTATGCTTTGATCTTCGCAGTCAAGCCAACTATACACAGGTAATTCATTATGCTCTCAAAGGAGATTCTTCAGGCATTTTAATAGTCTCCAAATGATTGTACAAAGTATTTCAAGTATCTGGATAACTGTTAAACTTCCTTTAGATGCTGTGTTGCTACAGTGTCATTTACCAAGTTATCGAACTATGAAATACAGGTCAAATGTGATAAGCACAAGTTTAGTTCAAATCTGAAGCAATTGGAAGCTGGTGTTTGTACCAGGCATGGGTCACTCAAAGTACTAATCCACACTGGAATCGTCCACAGTTGACGAAACCAGAAACAGAAGTAAGGAAAAGCCTAGAAATGTCAGGAAAAATTCAGTTTCAGCTTCTCCCAAACCGAAGATTGTGTCTGCACACCTCAAATCTGCATGAGCCTCAAGCTCTCTGAAAGGCAGTGTTCCTTTGCCCCAGCACCTATCTGCTGAATGGGTTTTATTTCAATGCAATGTGTCAGTGTTTCCTGCTCTGGATGTAAAGCCAATCCCATCAGTCATCTCTGAGGCTAGTCTAGCTCTGTCGTAAACATCCCAGTGAGCTGAGGTAGTATTTTCCAAGAACTAGCAGTTACATGCCCCTTCACTCTCTCTGCTATAGGAATCTGTTCCAAAATCTGGTCACCCCACCCAAGCAATGGCCTAGACAGCAAATGCTCAGTCAAAGATTAATGTATCGGGGATATTCCACAGCACCTTGTGTGTTGAAACATCAAGTGAAACTTCTATAAAACTTCTTGCTTCCATGAGAACAGCGTCATTTCCTGAGAGTGGTCCCTAACCACTAACCAGGAACCACGTGATTCATGGACTTACAGTTTAAAACAAACAAACTTCCATGTTATCTGGTCCGTTATCTTCTCAGATGAGGAAACTGAAGTCCAAAGAGGTTAAGGGATTTTTCTTCCTGGGTCTCAAAGCAAGTTAAAAAGTTGCAAAGCCACAATTAATGTTCATGTCCCATGACTCTCCTCAGGGATTCTTCTACCTCATGATGCTTCCATCCAAGCTGTCCGAATCAGTTAAGGTTCCATGGTAGAAAGCAGCAAAAGCTACCTAGGCACATGTCAGCACCAGGGAATGATTAACGAATAGGATATGGAAGAACCACAGGTGGAAGAGATTTTTAAAAATCAGTCTTAAACTAGGTGAAACCAAGTGACTGCAGAGGCCCTTGCAGTTGAAACTCTGTCAACCACGACCAGACTACGCCACTGGCGCTGAGGAGCGCCAGCAATTTTTTCCAACCTGGCATGATTCCACTCAAGGCGTAAAGCTGCATGAGACTCTGATACTTCATGCCTAAGTCTAGGTGGTTCTTGAGTGATAAGAGAAAGGATCCAACAGAAGGAGCCTCTAGAAATCACCTTACAGTCCATAACGGAAGAGCGAATCCCTAGGTTTACCTCCATAGCAAGACACAATGGAGAGAATTTCCCCAAATACAATCAGAGTGTAGGTAGCAAGAGGTATTGGTGCTGAACGATCAACAACTGATTAATGTCACTACAAGAGGAAGTAATACATGAGCTCTTGCACAACTTGAAGAGAAAAGGAAACTACATTTTAGAAAGCAGTGACCTCCTATAAAATTAGATAGTTGAGCACAATATTTTTCTAAGTTGATAAAATTGTATTCATATCAATTCAAGGAGCAACACGAATAGTAAGGGATTGATTTACTAAATGATACTGTGTTGAATTAGAAACATGGTTAGAACACTTAACCCACTTAATTTTCATAACCCTTGACCATGAAAGGGAAGAAATACTGACAAATGTATAGTCTTCATTAACTACTTCAACTACTAAGGAGAATGAAGTCATTCTTGACTTTGCAAGACAGTGACTGTTTTGAAGATTTACTTACAAAATTAGCAATAGATGAAAGTCTAGAATTGAGTATGTATGCAGTTATGATTATGGGGTTAATCCATAAGACAAATAGATTTGATCTCAGCTGCCAAAATATCTGCTTAACTGCTAAACATATCTTTAATAAAATGTTACTATAATTCAATTCAGTTAAATACTTGAGCCCCTACTTTATGGCAGATACCTCTAGAACTTTGAATAAAGCCTAATCCTTGCCCTCAAAAAAACTATACACTTGTGGTGAAGACATACACAAAGACAGAAATGAGTTTCACCATTTTCATGGGTAAATGAGAGTTCAACTTTTTAGCTACAGCCACAACTATCCTTCTGGGGGCTAACATTCACCATCTCCACTGCAGCACTTCCAAAGGTCCCAGGATTTTGAGGTGGGGGTTGGCCCACTTGAATTAGTTGATTGGGTATTGAGCAAAGTTTTGGGCAGATGGATAGCATCCTGACAGACAAGCACTAAGTGATGTGCTGATTACTGCCTGTTAGAGGCAACAGGCTCTTCTTCATGCCTGGTGCTTCTTTTAATGTCAAGAGAAGCACTGCTGGCTCTCCGGCCCAATTTTGTGCGAGAGGTGAGTCTAGGCATTTTCCTATCTGATAAAGTTGGGAAGAACAAACCGGGCATGCTCATATCATCTGCTCTCAGGAGCAAACCTGCTTACCAAGAGGAGTAGGTGGAGCTGCCAATAACTTCCTGGGCCACCCCATCATCTCCCAGAGGAAGAGCCTGCCCTTCATCCGACACCGCAAGTGAGGAGAAATGGCCCTCTATCTTATCCGGAGTCCCATAATCCCTATTCTACATCTTCAACCCAGTATTTATCAATAATAAGGTGATATCTTTTTTTCTTATTTGCCACTTTGGGGTTTACTGCAGAATTTGTTCAGGGCTCAGGCACAGCCCATTATCCCAGACCCCACCTGTCTCTGCCTCTCACCAGAGGACCCCTCCGTCTCCACCCCTCCCCCATATTAAGGGGCCCAGCACTAATGAGAAGGAGGGCTAAAAGGACATACCGTCCACCTCGGAATGAGATTGGACCTTCTCACACGGTTCCCTGGGACTGGTGCCAAACGCACTCCCTCTAAAGGGTGTTCAGATGTGGGCGCACTCTCCTCTGGAGACCCGCTCCAGGCCTGGTGCAGCACCTGGACCCCATCAACCTCCGCCCTCCACTAGGCTGTGTTCCCTCCACGTCGGCCCCGCCCGCCACGCTCCGGGAGCCCTGACTACGGGTTTGTTCTTCTCTAAATCATCGCATCTTCTATCAAATCCACTGTCACTAAATGAGTGCGTTCTCCCTGTTCCTACTTCCATGATGCCGAGGCTTTGAGGCTCAGGGTCAAGCTTCAACTTTTTTTGTGTCTGTCTATCACCTTCCCCTGAGGCAATGAACACAAAACGCTTAGCCGGCTGAATGAGGTAAAGGCCAAGGGGTAAGAAAAAAGATAGGAAACAAAGACCTTACTCAAAAATATTATTCTACTCCACAGGGGACGAAGCACTCACAACTTGATGTCAAAACCAGTAGGAATAAGCACAGAGCACTACCTGGGCACAAATGAAGACCAGATCAAGCAGTAGGCTCTGGGGAAGACATGGACCAAACACTGGGGAAAAGAGCTCTCCAGGTCAAGTCTTGAAAGTGCCCACATGGAATCCCAGTTCTTACAGAGACATGTGTATCTGTGTCTGTGTGTTTTTGTTATGGAGATTTTAAACTTTTGGTTGTTTACCTTTGATTTTGGAAGTTTCCAACATAAACGTAGAAAAATAGTACAATGAATCCCCAACACCAAATCCACCCCAAAGCTGTAGTATCAACTGACAGCTAATCTTATTTCATCTAAACCACCCTTCTCCCCTGCTCAAACTAGTTTGAAGCAAATTCCAGACATCTTACAAAGGACTTATAAAATATAATCGCAATACGATCGATGCACATTAAAATCACTGTTTTTTTAACATCATTAAATAACAAGTCAGCATTCAGATTCCCTCAATTATATCCATTAAAAAAAATACAATTGGTAGGTTCAAGCCAGATTCCAAACAAGGAGGTTCATACATTGCTTTTGTTTGATATTCACGTTGTCTCTTTTCATCTACAGCTTCCCCCTCCTTTCTTCCTGGCAATTCATTTGTCAAAGAAACCAGATTGTTGGTCCTATAGAGTTTCTCACATTCTGGATTTTGACGAACAAATTCCTGTAGCCTCATTTTATATATTCCTCTTTCCCCTCTACTCACTATAAATTAGTGGTTAGACATAAAGTTTTATCTGATTAAACTTTGATTTTTTTGGACCAAAAATAGCTTTTGGGTGATACTGTAAACTCCCAATAGGAGTCACATAATTGTTTATTGCTCCTTTGCGATGTCACCAATCACGCAAGGTGACTGCCTGGATTCATTATTTAATGAGGTTTGTTTGTTTCTTTGTTTGTATTTTAAAGGTTTATAGCAAATTCCACAAAAAGGATTCATATTTCTCTGTGATTGGAAGGTGGGGGTGGGGAATAAATACCTCATATTATCATACAAACTTTTTTTTTTTCTGTCTTTTTAGGGCAACCCCACAGCTAGGGGTTGAATTGGAGCTGTAGCCACTGGCCTACACCACAGCCACAGCAATGCCAGATCTGAGCTGTGTCTGTGACCTACACCACAGCCACATCAACACCGGCTCCTTAACCCACTGAGCGAGGCCAGGGATCAAACCTGCATTCTCATGGATGCCAGTCAGATTCATTTTCTACTGAGTCACAGTGAACAGCAACCCCATTCATACAATTTCTAACACTCTGGGGCTAGAGTCGGCCGTGTGGGGAAGCAGAGTTCTCAGCGGCTTCACTACCTGCCCTGAAATAAAGCTTTATATTGTTTCAAAGTGCACACGTAAGGCTAATCTGACAGCAGGATTGTGCTGCTCAGGGACCGAGGCTCACTGTTGTGTATGGAATGGACGGTCAAGGGCAACCTGCTGTGTATACGGCAACCAGGAACTCTACAAATATTCTGGGAAAACTACGGAGGAAAACAATCTGGAAAAGAACAGACGTGTGTCACTTTTTTGTACATGAGAAATTATCACGACCTTGTAAATCGAGTATACTTCCATAAAACGTAAAACTCGAAAAAAGATTGATGCCAAAATTGAAAATAGATTTAAACATCGTTTCCAGAGCAATTCTACCAGGAAAGAGGGAATTCTGGAATTCCGATTGCATTTCCCCTGTGCTCACCATCCAATCACATTCCCTTCGATTCACAAAGTAAGAATAAAAACCAATTTATTCCATTTCTATCATTTCACGTTTTCTTCCTTATATTGACAGACATCCCTCCCTCTAGTTGAAATTCTCCTTGTCCTAAGTAAAAAAAATCAGTTGGATTTGTTTACAATCTTGTCAAAGATGAAAAAATCACTACACATAAAAAGCCACGACAGCCCTCTCAAACAAACCAGCATCTATTTTCACACCCAGGACATCTGCAAGCAGTTAAGGTGCAGTAATAATTCCTTCTTTTCCTTTTGTGCATCAATTGCTAAGCCACCTGCTAAATTTTCAATACTACTCACTCTACAATGCAGACTGAGAATTTATACTAAACACAGAATTTCTTCTAAGACTAACTCTTTTTAGAATAAGGCATGGCTACATTCATTTCTTATCTAACAAGCAGTCATGAAAGGCATGATTTCTTTCACATTTATATCACAGATTCCAACCAATCCTACCAAAAGATCTCATATTTTCCTATCTGAGGGAAAAAATTAGAATGAAATAATCATCAAAAATTTTCATTGTCCAAAGAGTATGAGGGTGCGTGTTGGGGGAGGGTGGTGCGGCAATCGTGAAAACGGCACATTTGCCCGTCATAAACATGAACACCATATGAGGTGCCCAAACTGACAGCTTGGCATCACATTGCAAACCGCCACTGAATTCACATGTGTCACATCTCAGATGAGCCTAGATGCATTTTCGAGGGCAATCTTTAACATTTTGAACTGCCTTCAAAGTCAGTTCTATCTCAAGTTGTGTGATTACTTCTGAACATGCTTATTTAAAAACAGAAATCATACAGCTCTTCATTTCAGAAATGGGCATGGAAAATAGTACCATTCACGATCACAAACTAGTTGTTTATTTAGATCCAGCCTTATTCATGATGGATACAAGGCAGCTCCTAAAGATACAAAAAAAACAGGTGAGTAAAAAAGAAACAAAGAGAAAGCAATGAAGACATGAAACAGAGGCAAGAATGGGGCTAGCCCACAAAAGGTGTGTCTGTCTGCTTTTGAAGAGGGGTACTGCCCAGGCGTGAAGAGCCTTTTCTAAGATTCAAGGACATCCCTGAATAAAGCCAAGTGGAACTGAACTCATGTGGACACTGCTCCTCAAGGCTTCCTCTTACAGTCATTTGCTCCCAGCCTATCATCACTTCTATGACTTTAGAAATTTTAGGTTAAAAGACAAGTCTTGGAGTTCCCATCGTGGCACAGTGGTTAGCGAATCCGACTAGGAACCATGAGGTTGCAGGTTCAATCCCTGGCCTTGCTCAGTGGGTTAAGGATGCAGCGTCGCCGCGAGCTGCGGTGTAGGTCGCAGATGCGGCTCGGATCCCGAGTTGCTGTGGCTGTGGTGTAGGCCGGCGGCGGCGACAGCTCCAATTAGACCCCTAGCCTGGGAGCCTCCACATGCCGCGGGATCGGCCCTAGAAAAGGCAAAAACAAAAAACAAACAAAAAAAAGTCTTTACATGAAGCACAGAATAGAAAGCCCTAATTTTATCTAGTTCAAATTCACCCCCCCCCCCAGATTTCTTTAGAAATACATCACTTTTCCTACAGCTGGTATAACAATCATACAATTACCAAAGATTGTGGTATATAGCCTTTGAGCCTTTTGTAAAAAATCAATCAACGGAAACCTCAATTATAAAGTTCGGAGACCAGAAGGGGGAGCTCTCATGTCCTGTGACGCTCGCAGAGCCCAGCAGGAAGAAAACCGACTCCTTTCCTGGCAAGGACTTAGCCAATGAAAATTCATGGACCCACTGTTTACCGCAGTGCTTCCAACTTCCCTTTCCTCTCTATAAAGGTGACTCCTTCCCTTATCTTGGGCAGAGTTGCATCTGGCTCTCCGTAGTGGCAGACCCTGAATTATAATTCTCTGCTAACTCCAAACGAGCCTAGCCTTGCTGGAGAAATATCTGACAGAGTATTTGTTTTAGATCAAGACTTTCTAAGCCTTTTGAAGACTTTCTAAAAATCAGAGTGTGGATTACACAATTTTTTCCTAATCTCAGCATGGAAAAATTTTCTCACGACATTCAAACTCCAGTCAGTCTTATAAAGAAAACTCCCCAAACTCTCCCACAAGTTTGTGGGACTGTAAATTGGTGCAGCCACTATGAGGAACAGTATAGCGGTTTCTTAAGAAATTCAAATTTTCTTTGTTCAATATGTTCCAACAATCTCACTCCTGGGCATATATACAGAAAAAACTCTAATTCAAAAAGATAATGTATCCCAATGTTCAAAGTAGCATTATTCATAATAGCCAAGAATATGGCTATTATGAATAGAATCTAAATGTTCAATGGAATCAATCTAAATGTTCTTCAACAGATGAATGCATAAAGATGACATGATTCACATACGCAAATGGAATACTATTTGGCCATAAAAAAGAATGATTTTATGCCATTTGCAGCAACATGGATAGACCTAGAGATTATCATAACAAGTGAAGTAAATCAGACAGAGAAAGACAAATGTCAAATGCTATCACTTATATGTGGAATCTAAAATATGATACAAATTAACTTATTTACAACGCAAAAATAGACTCACAGATACAAAAAAAACAAATTTATGGTTACCAATGGGGAAAGAGGTAGATAAACTAAGAGTTTGGGATTAGCACACAAACTACTCTATATAAAATAAACAACAGGACCAAAAAACAATAGCACAGGAACTATATCTAATATCTTGTAATAAACCATAATGGAAAAGAATCTGAAAAATAATACATATAAATATATATATAATTTTCCAGATTCTTTAATATACATAACATTTTTTTCATGTTCTTTTCCATCATAGTTTATAATGTATTTATGTATTGCCTAGTTTATTACAAAAAATATACATAACTGGCTCACAGTGCTATACACCAGAAACTGACAAAACACAGTCAAGGATACTTCAATTTAAGAAAAGAGTACTCCCTGAGTTCCCACTGTGGCTCAGCAGTAACAAGCCCGACTAGTAACCATGAGGATGCAAGTTTGATCTCTGGCCTCGCTCGGTGGGTAAGGGTCCAGTGTTGCTGTCAGCTGTGGTGTAGGGTGCGGATGTAGCTTGGATCTGGTCTTGATGTGGCTGTGGCGTAGGCTGGCAGCTAAAACTTCCATTCGACCCCTAGCCTCGCAACTACCACATGCAGTGGCTGTGGCCCTAAAAAGACAGACAAATAAACAAACAAAGACAAGTTATAAGGAAAGTGAAAAAGAGGACTTCTTAAAGCCTTACGCACTTTGGCGGCTTAACTTTATGATAGTTAATTTACTCATAAATTTATCAACAGGGATTTATTGAGCATTGCCCGTGTTCTAGAAGTGGCACAAGGCGAAATGAGAAAGGTTTGAACGGGATCCATGTTCTGCCTTTACAGAGCAGGGCAGATGAGCAGCCTCATCTTATGTCCCTTTTTTCATATGCGGCACCCTGTGCAGCGCCTCAGCGCCCGGGCTTCCTGAAGCTTGGTGTTGCCCTTTGACAAAATTCAGTGAGGTCTAAGCCTGCATCTGTCCTGCTGCTTCTTCGTGGCAACACCAAAGCGCAGACGACCCCGGCTCTGCAGGCGCCAGGAGGCCCCGGCGCTTCCTCGGAGGCTCTGCCAGCGGCGTCCGAGGCCCGGGACGAGGCAGAGGCCGCGGAGCTCGCAGAGGCAAAGCTGAGGACAAAGAGTGGCTTGTCCTTTTTTTTTTTTTTTTTTTTTGTCCCTGTCGCCAAGCTGGGCCGCCTGGTCAAAGACACGAAGATCGAGGCCCGGAAGAGATCTCTCTCTTTTCTCCGCCCATCAAGGAATCAGAGATCACCGACATCCCTCGTTTCCCGGGGGCGTCCCTCAAGGGCGGGGTTTTGAAGATCAGGCCTGTGCAGAAGCAGATCCGTGCCGGTCAGCGGACCAAGTTCAAGGCATTTGCCGCCAGGGGAGATTACAACAGACACGGCGGCTTGGGCCTCAGGTGCTCTAAGGAGGTAGCCCCTGCCATCCGTGGGGCCATCATTCTGGCCAAACTCTCCATGGTGCCCATGGGGTGAGGCTACTGGGGGAACAAGATCAGCAAGCCCCATAACTGTCCCTTGCAAGGTGACTGGCCGCTGTGACCCCATGCTTGTGCACCTCTTCCCTGCCCCCAGGGGCACTGGTATTGTCTCAGCCCCTGTGCCCAAGAAGCGACTGATGATGGCGGGACGTGACAACGGCCACAGGCTGCACTGCCACCCTGGGCAACTCCACCAAGGCCGCCTTGGATGCCGTTTCGGAGCAGTACAGCTATCTCACTCCTGATCTCTGGAAAGAGACAGCGTTCACCAAGTCTCCTTGTCAGGAATTCACTGACCATCTTGAAGGCCCATGCCAGAGTCTCCACGCGGGACCCAGGCTCCAGCTGGGGCCACCACATAGGTTTACTTGAGAAAAATAAAATGAATGACGCTGGTTAAAAAGAAAGAAAGAAAAGACTGTATCTGCTCAGATTCCTGGTAACGCTTTCCTGATGAAATGCGTCAGCCAGAGCAGACTTCAGCTCTGCAGGGGATCAGCAGCAGAACCAATGTAAGCAGCTGGCTTCTCCGATCTTGACCTTTTTTATGTAAGAAAAACCACCTCAGGAGTTCCCATGGTAGCTCAGTGGGTTAAGAACCCAATAAAGTGTCCGTGAGGATGCGGGTTTTATCCCTGGCCTGGCTCAGTGGGTTAAGGATCTGGCACTGCCACAAGCTGCAGTGTCGGTGGCAGATGCGGCTCAGATGTGTCATTGCTGGAAGTGTGGCATAGGCTAGCAGCTGCAGCTCCAATTCAACCCCTTAAGCCTGAGAACTTCCAAATGCCACAAGTGTGGTCCTAAAACAAGAAAAACCACCTCTGTGTAAGCCCCTGAGACATCGTTTCTGCTACTTGCAGCCTAAAGTCTTCTTAACTAAATCAATGGACTTATAGTCTCTTTGGAAAGTCAGACACAGGTGACCACAAAATGTAAGACAAAAAGAAAAATTTGCTATTAGACAAGTTCCACCAAGGCACTACTAGCTTTGAGGAATGTAAATCATTTCCATATAGGAAATAATTGAGGAAGAAGAGATGAATGGGGGGAAACGGGGAGGAAGAGGAAATAAAGGGAAGATTTTTGCTTTTGCATGTATTTCTCCCAGCAAACCTACCTGAGAAATAATTCGAGGCGTTCCTGTCATGGCTCAGCAGAAAAAAATCTGACTAGTATCCATGAGAACACAGGTTCGATCCCTGGCCTCGATCAGTGGGTTAAGGATGTAGCGCTGCCGTGAGCTGCGGTGTAGGTCACAGACGTGGCTCGGATCCCGCATTGCTGTGGCTGTGGTGTAGGCTAGTGGCCACAGCTCTGATTCAACCCTTAGCCTGGGAACCTCCATATGCCATGGGTGGGGCCCTAAAAAGACCAAAAAACAAAACAAAAATAAAATAAAGGAGAAATAATTTGAGGCAACCCCTCAGTCAAAGCTCAGGCAACAGAACAGTCACTCTGCAGGCCTGGGTATCATGGCAGTAGGGTTGGGACTTAAGGAGAGAGAACACTGAGAAAAAATTAGTATTTTTGGACAGAGTTGGGGAAGCTGCCCTGTGAACCCTAACTTGGGGGAGAAGAGAATTTTTAGGAAGTTTTGATGAATGCTGAATAATGGGATTACTCCTTTCTTTTGTAAACATTTCTATAATGCTTTGTAGGGCTTTTGGAAATGGATGTGTGTTCTATTAAATGAAGCACTAATAAAAAGCAGAAACTTGGGCAACTTAATGGGTCCAGTTAAGTTTCACACATGCTATCATATTTAATCACTGCAACTACTCTATGAAAGAGCTATTATCTTTTATTTTTAATATGAGGAACTAGGGCTCAAAGGACTAAGGTACTTTCTTCAGCTCTTATCTTCAGAAAGTTGCATAGTGAAAGCTGGATAGATTGTATCCATCTCAAAAGTCCTTTCCCTTCTACTACCCTATGCAGCCTGGAAAAAAAAGGGGAGTGGAGAAAAATAGGAAGGAGGTAGATATAAACAAGGCTGGGAGAAAAAAGACTCCTTAGACAGGAATTTCCCTGAAATTCCACAATCAGAAGTCAAAAAGAAGGTTTGCTGCTCAGTATAGGAAATAAAAACAAAACCCACAGTTCCTTTGTTAGGCCCAAGGCAGCTGCACTACTAACTACCTGCTGACCCTGGAGGGGTCATTTGCAGCAACATGGATGGACCGAGATATGACGATACGGAGTGAAGTCAAAGAAAAACATCACGTGGTATCCCTTCTATGAGGCCTCAAAAGAGGCCAGCAAGGAATTTACCTACAAAACAGAAATAGACTCACAGACACAGCCACAAAGCTATGGTTACCAAAGCGGAAAACACCACTTCTTACAAAGTATACAAATGACAGATCCTCCCGTACGGCCCGGGGAACTGCGTTCAGTGACTTGCAATGAGCTGTACTGGAAAAGAACCTGAAAGAGAACGAGAGACAGACACAGCTCTCTGCTGTACCCCTGAAACACTGCAAAGCAACTACACCTGAAAACAAACACCATCGCTGGCTCTCAGTTTTCTCACCCACAAGACGAGGACCTGGGAGGACTCCGTGAGGGCACGCCTGTGAAGTCCTCGGCCCCCGTGCCCGGCAGGTCGTGGTTTCCCAACGGATACCTCTCAGGCCCATCACGACTACTCAGTTTCTCTTTCCTGGTCCCAATCACTGCTCAAGAGCAAGTGGGCATTGGTCCTCGTGTTCCTCTCCTGTTCTTAAAGAAGCTTTCTTTCCAAGAGGTCCGAACAGGCCAACAGTGGTGCCTGCCCACAATGGCGAAAAGCAGCATCAGAAGAACCGCCTGCGACATGAAGGGTCTTGGACCACGACCAGGAGCGGAAGGACTTCACCCCAGCGCCAATGGATAACGTTAATACCACTCTCACGTGGAGCCAGGCTTCTGGAACATTAGAGCGGCCAGTCTTCTCTGGCCAGAACGGAAGTTTTCACGGATGGAGACTAAAGCCAAAACCAGAAGGTCACAAAGGAAGGGGCCTCCCACACTCTAAGAAGGATAAAAATCAGATCATTTGCTCTGTTACTTGATATTAAAAACAGAGTGAACCCAACATTTTTAAAAGCACATGGACATGTCATAATTCTTCTGTCTGCTGCTACACTTGAAATGGTTCCCTAAAAATGTCTAGAGAATTTTTTTCCTCTAAAAATTCTCTAAAATTGCATCGGTGATAAGTAAACCCTTTGTTGGAATCCTCGGAATTGATTCTTCAATTTTTAATACAGTTGTAGTTAATGCTTTATCAACTGATGAATAGCTAAACCACAAATGTGTACTAAGCAAGCACGGATCCCAGGATGGTAAACAGCTGAAGGCAGGAGCACAGCTTCGTCTACACAAGGCTGGAAAAGGGGCCCTCGCAAGGTAACTTCAGCCTGAGAGGAAATCTTTTGTGAGTAAAACAGGAGACACAAAGCAATTCTGCAGAAGGAAACGTCCAAGAATAAGACCATGCTGCTTGGCCGAGGGCGTCTGGGTTCCAAATAAGACTTGTGGGAAGAAGACCACCCAGCGATGCAGAACCACCACCTGGCCTGTACAGCCTTTCGTCTGTTCCACCTCTGGACCGTCGAGGGGTCTTCCAGCTTTCTTTCTCTCCCTTGGTTTTAGTCTCCGAGGTTGGGACACACACAGCAGGGTATTCAAGTAGAAGTACTTTGGATTTCAGATATGTCATTTCAGAGCTAGCAGGGATTTGAGGAGGGGGTACCTGGTCCAGACTGGATCGACAGTCTCCTCTCTCGGATGCTACCCACACAGCGAGGCAAGACCCGGCAGCGCCACCCTCAGGCGATGGCGCAGTTAGAGAACAGGGAAAACTGGCTAGAAAGTTAAGAGAAGGAGAAGGCAGAAAAAAGAACAATGGAAAAAAAAAAAAAAAAACGCAGTGGGGAGTGGCAGCTACGACTGCGTGAGACTTCGTCATGGCAAATATGACTCAAAGTCTGGTCTTCTCCCGGGCTAGACTTTACCTAAGCCACTCCATCTGGGGCTGGATAGCAGAGATTCAAAAGCAAAGCAGTGGTTGGTGAGAAGCTCAGGTTACCCTTTTGTGCGTCCTACACCCCCAATCAGTGCTTTGAGAATAGACAGGGAGCCAAATCCTCCCAGACTCTCCGCGTAGCAAGTGGGACGTGTTCTTCCCACAGGCCAGCACTCTCTCCAAATGACACGTGAGATTTAAATTTTATAGTGTGGAAAGCACGCAAGGTTCAGGGTTAAAATCTTTGGAATCAGACGGCCTGAGGTCAAATCTTATCCCTTACTGGTTGTGTGACCCTGGGGCGAGTTCGTTCATTCATTCAGCCAGTATTCACTGAGCTAAGATGGCCAACTAGAGAGAGAGCAATGGCAGCAGTCCCTCCTTATTGCCTGGAACTCGAGCTAGGGAGGGAGACAGCATAAACGAGTAAATAACTCTACGAATATTACACCGTGACAGGTGCTAAAAGGAAAATATAAAGCTGACAGAGGATCTAAGAAGTGCTGAGGGTATGAGTGCCTGAGTAACCAGGTAAGGCTTATCAAGAAAGTGGTTTTTGAGAAAAGAACGCAAAGGAATGAGCGGTAGTGATATTTGGCAGAAGAACATTCAGGAAAAGAAAGTAGCCAGCATGATGGCTGTAAAGTGGTGGTGGTCATGGGGGGGGGGAGTTCCCTGGTGGCCTAGCAGTTAAGGACCTGGCATTGTCACTGCTGTAGTGCAGGTTCCATCCCTGGCCCAGGAACTTCCACATGCCATGAGGGAAGCCAAAAAAAAGTAGGGAGAATAGGAAGGTGCAAGGAGGCAGGTGTAACTGACTGGAATAAGCAAGAGAAAGGGGGGAGGAATTCCCGTTGTGGTGCAGCAGAAACGAATCCGACTAGTATCCATGAGAACACAGGTTCGATCCCTGGCCTCGCTCAGTGGGTTAAGGATCCAGCATTCCAGTGAGCTGTGGTGTAGGTCACAGACACAGCTCAGATCTGGCGTTGCTGTGGCTGTGGTGTAGGCCAGTGGTTACAGCTCCACTGCAAACCCTAGCCTGGAAACCTCCATAGGCCATGGGTGGGGCCCTAAAAAAAAAGATCAAAAAAAAAAAAAAATGGAAGGAAAAATGGAAGACCAGAGAGGCAACCCAATCATGAGAACCTTACAGAACAAAAGGATTTTGGCTTTTACTCTGGGTGAGATTGAAAGCCACCTGGAGCAGAGGGTCAAAGATGTAACTCAAGTTTCTACAGGATCACTCCGCCTGTTTCATTTTAGAAGACACTGACCAGAGAGAAAGGAGGAAAAAGAAAGACCAGTCAGGAATACATCACAATACTCCCGCAAGAGAGACGGCGGCTTCTATTGGTCAACATCTCTGTACATCTCCTTCCTCGTTTCCCCAGTGGGTGTAGTTCTGCTGTCTGGAGCGTCAATGAGAGGCTGCATTAGCCGATGGAGCAAATGCCCAAACATCTGCTCTTATGCGGGCTCCGAATTTCTCAATGAACCCCCTTGTATGCATACAGAGACCGAAGCTTAGCAAGTTTAAATGACCCCTCTTAATATCTAGAAAGGATTACAGGAGGAACTGGAACATGGGACTTGAGCCTCTGTGCGTTACCGCGTGACATGTCGCTGCTGCATTCAAGGGAGTAACTCACTCATCCTCACTGAAGCCGGTATTTGCTCTGACTCTGTTCTTCAGATCAACCAGTCAGCCGACAAGGTCCTGAGCTAACCCTGGGCCACAGGAACAAGTTGGTTTGATGGATGGAAAGAGATGGGGTGAAACTCAGAGCCCAGAGTCACTCCTAGTTACAGCAGGCTTACCCTGAGAGTCTCGAGAGGAAAAACTGGAGGTCCCTTATGAAGAAGGCGAAAGAAAAACGTAGAAAGAAGATGAAACACAGGCATGCAGGCAAAACAAAACAAAGGAAGAAGCACTGCAGAGGGAGAAGATTCAGTCCCAGAGGCAGGAGTTCCCATTATAGCTCTGTGGAAACAGATCTGACTAGCATTCGTGACGATGCAGGTTCGATCCCTAGCCTCGCTTAGTGGGTTAAGGATCTGACGTTGCCTTGAGCTGTGGTATAGGTTGCAGATGTGGCTGTGGCATGGGCCAGCGGCTACAGCTCTGATTTGAGCCCTAGCCTGGGAACCTCCATGTGCTTCAGGTGCAGCCCTAAAAAGACACACGCACATAAAAAAGATCCTAGAGGCAAATTTTACCTTCTTCAAAATCCTGTTCAGGGCTATCCCTGCGGTCCTTTTCAGACCTTCTAAATTTCTTGGATGGCTTTGCTTTGGACCAGCCCCAAGTTTTCTTCATCTCCCCGTGGCATTGATACAATGCAGATGGCCTGTCAATACTGAGAAACCATTGTGGTGGCTAAAGCAACACAAAGGGAGGTGTGCCTACAGTTACGTCAGCTGAAGGGCACGTTGTCATCAGGAGCAAACTAAGACGGCAGAGTGACTTCGCCTTGGGATGAGTTATTCATGCTCATTTTGCATCAGGAACAGGAGACATTCTTTTGCTTTTGATCCCTCTTACTTCAAAGGAAGGACATCCCTGTCCAATGCTATTGTTGGTTAAAAAAAAAACTAGAAGAAACTATTCCTAGTGTAAATGAGATGCCTTTGTATTGAGAAAGATCATGACACAACTTCACTGTTTCCATCAGCACCTGCATCACGGTGTCTTCGCCCAAAAGTCCACACCCTCC